>NC_056077.1:31857121-32160151 GCF_016772045.2 Ovis aries | reverse complement strand
AGATTCTTTACTGTCTGGGCCACCAGGTACTTCATGAGTCAGCAGCATTTGTGAGTTATTCACTTCCTCTGCATCAATTCACCTTCTTCACTTGACTTCCAACACTCCACACCCTCAAGGTTTCCTCCCACATTGGGTTTCAATTTCCCATTGGCTTCCTCTTCTTCCCAAACTCTTAAGATTAGAGTGTCCCAGATCTTAATCCCCAGTCTCTTCTCTCTACACTTTTTCCCAACCTTGGAGCTTCAAACACCGTTTATATACCAACAACTCCAAAGGTCATACTTGTAGCCTGGGTATTTGGAACCTAAACTTCACTGGTGTGTTTATGGTTCCAAATACCTAAGCACTCATGTGTACATAAAGATGGCTGAGCATCAAAGAACTGATGCTTTCAACTTGTGGTGCTGGAGAAGATACTTGAGAGTCCCTTGGACTGCAAGGAGATCAAACCAGTCAATCCTAAAGGAAATCAACCCTGAGTACTCATTGGAAGGACTGATGCTGAAGCTGAAACTCCAATAATTTGGCCACCTGATGCAAACAGCCAACTCAGTGGAAAAGACCCTGATGCTGGGAAAGATTGAGGGCAGGAGGAGAAAGGGGTGGCAGAGGATGAGATGGTTGGATGGCATCACTGACTCAATGGACAGGAGTTTGCGCCAACTCCAGGAGATAGTGAAGGACAGGGAAGCCTGGTGTGCTGCAGTCCATGGGGTCACACGCAACTTCATGACTAAACAACAACAACAGGCGTGCAAGCAAAGGAACAGGAGTTGGAGTTGAACGAGCTGAGGGATAAGCAGGTGTTCCTGGCAGAGTAGCTCCGGGGGATCCTGAGTCTCTGCCTTCACACATATTAGATGCTTTTGTGGCTAATATGCCCTTTTAATGGCATCCAGGCTAGCTTCAGGGTGAGCACTCTAACAATGCATGTGTTTTCTTCTAATTAGAGCATCATCATTATTTTGAATACTTGATATGAAAACATTCTGTTGGATTTGAAACCCATTTGCTTTATCACAAGAATTTCAACACTACATTTGCTAGTGTTAAAAAAAAAAGAGAAGTGGTTAGCTCCTTTAAATTCATTTTCAACTATGGCAAATTTTGAGTAGCTATAAAAGTGGTTTTTAATTTTTTATCACCTACCAGTATGCATGAATTTTCTTGCCAATAGTGCCTATCAAAAATTTGAGAAGATCATCATTAAAAGGTCATTATCAGGAATTGAGTACAGCCTTGTCAAGCAGAAACCTGATGTACAAAATTATGTTAATGGGAAATAATGACTAAGTAAGACCCAACCAGACCAGCCCACTCCCAGATAACAACTATAAAGTGTGGGTGCCATAAAAAACAAACAGCCACCTGAAGGTGCTGAAGAGTATACAGAAGCAAGTGTATTCCTCTGGGGAGTCCATGCCCACAGGAGAGTTGTATGAGGTTACTTGTTATTTTCAAAGCTTTTAGCCTGAGGTCAAACATGGTTGGCCTGAAGCATGGCGGACTAGGGATATCAATGGAAAACCAAGCTTTCTTTCTTGGGGAACCACTGAATCTGGGTCAACAGTAGTCACTAGAGAAAGAGAGACAAAATACCAGAGGTAAACCCCACAGTTCTGCCTTCACATAGCTCTGGCTAACTCATGAGCCATGCACACAGAGAAAAGAATCAAAGCCACCCAGGAAAAGACTATGGATCTGAACTGAGATCAGACCCAACAATCAAAACACGGAGATTACAGTTCAAGTCCCACCAATGTAATCTCCCAACAAAACAAGACCAACAAACATTTATTTGGGAAATATAAAAGAATCCAAAATCTCCAAACTGACTGGTCAGAATTTCTAGGACATAATTTTTTTAAAAATCTGAAATACAAAGAAATAGGAACACATGAGAAAAAATATGACCTGTGGTCAACCTTGAATTAGCAAAATGAATTTTAAAAGAGGTATTTTAACTATCCTCAATAAAGTAAAATAAAATATGCTGGTGATAATCAAAAAGAAAGTTATCATAGGCAAATAAAAATAATGAAAAAGAAACAATGAAAAGTCTGTAAATGAAAAGTACAATCTCTGAAAATGTTTAAGTCCCTGGATAGATCTAACAGCATGCCAATGACACAGGAAGCGTACGTGAACTTGAGGAAAGTTTAATCAAAACTATCCAATGTTAAAAACAAAGAGAAAAGAAACTGAAAAAGTGAGCAGAGCTTCAGGAACTTATTAAGTAATGTAAACTAGTCTAACATATGTGTAATTGGAGTCTCAAAAGGAAAGCAGACAACATATGAGGTAGAATTTTTGAAGAAATGGTCAATATTCCAAATTTGATGAAAGACATATAACTTCCTATAAAGAGCTGCAGATTAAATCACAACTCTAATTAAAAAAAAAAAAAGTCCCTTCCAGCAAAATGATGTATATAAAAGAAAGCACACTGCTCTCTGGATCCCTACACCCTTTTTTTTTTTTCTCTCAGAGGCACACCATAAAATTGCCATTTCAATGACAGTGTCAATAATTGTTGAATGCAAGAAGAACACGTTTCCTTCACTGGGAAGCCAGCAGTGAACAGTCCCTGGACGCTGCAGATAACACAAGCATCACAGGTGCAGTAACACAGCTGACAGGCTGCACTGTGGATACAGAACCCACGCCACTCACCAGCGGCAGACAAGCAGAATACAGTGGAATTTAACGCCTGTCATTTATACAGTGTGTTTGTAAATACAGCCTTGATGGGGATCAAGGAGGTAAACTAACGCTGGGCTGGGAGAAGCACAAGCTGGAATCAAGATTGCCGGGAGAAATATCAATGACCTCAGATATGCAGATGACACCACCCTTATGGCAAAAAAGTGAAGAGGAGCTAAAGAGCCTCTTGATGAAAGTGAAAGAGGAGAGTGAAAAATTTGGCTTAAAGCTCAACATTCAGAAAACAAAGATCATGGCATCAGGTCCCATCACTTCATGGGAAATAGATGGGGAAACAGTGGAAACAGTGTCAGACTTTATCTTTTTGGGCTCCAAAATCACTGCAGATGGTGATTGCAGCCATGAAATTAAAAGACACTTACTCCTTGGAAGGAAAGTTATGACCAATCTAGACAGCATATTCAAAAGCAGAGACATTACTTTGCCGACTAAGGTCCATCTAGTCAAGGCTATGGTTTTTCCAGTAGTCATGTATGGATGTGAGAGTCGGACTGTGAAGAAAGCTGAGCGCCGAAGAATTGATGATTTTGAATGGTGGTGTTGGAGAAGACTCTTGAGAGTCCCTTGGAATGCAAGGAGATCCAACCAGTCCATTCTGAAGGAGATCAGTCCTGGGTGTTCTTTGGAAGGAATGATGCTAAAGCTGAAACTCCAGTACTTTGGACACCTCATGCGAAGAGTTGACTCACTGGAAAAGAGTCTGATGCTGGGAGGGATTGGGGGCAGGAGGAGAAGGGGACGACAGAGGATGAGATGGCTGGATGGCATCACTGACTCAATGGACATGAGTTTGAGTGAACTTCAGGAGTTGGTAATGGATAGGGAAGCCTGGAGTGTTGCAATTCACGGAGTCGCAAAGAGTCGGACACAACTGAGTGACTGAACTCAACTGAACTGAACTAACAATGTTGTGATAGTTTCAGGGGGACAGCAAAGGACTCAGCTATACATATACATGCATCCATTCTCCCCCAACTCCCCTCCCACCCAGGCTGCCACATAACACTGAGCAGAGTTCCCTGTGCTCTACAGTGGGTCCTTGTTGGTTATCCATTTTAAACACACCAGTGTGTACATGTCCATCCCAAACTCCCTAACTCTCCCTTCCCCTCATCTTTCCCCCTGGCAACCATAAGTTCATTTTCTAAGTCTGTAAGTCTGTTTCTGTGCAAAACAGTATTCTTGATGGCATGCAAGATATGCAAGATAGGGGACCACTGGTATAGATTCTCTATACTAACTTTTAATGCTGGCACAATACATTCAAAAGCTCACTGTTTCAGAAAGGGTTCTGGTAGTCTTGGCTTGCTTCCCTGAGGTCTCATTCTTCCTGTTCATCCCTAACTCACTTCCAAGGGCCCCATATGCCCAGGTGATCTCCAGAGGTCAAGGGAACCCCTTGCAGTAAGCCCCATCTGACTGCTTCCCATTCTATACACATTTTTCTCTTCAATGCTTATCATTGCAGTATGCCACATCCTTAGAGTCCTGTGCTCGACCAGTTATTCTCATAAGCGCAATGAAGATATCAGGTGAATGCAATTCAATCCAACCAATCTCTCAGATCAGATGTCTTTACTAAACAGTTCTGATTCAAAATACGTCATGAACTATTGGAAACTTGAAAATATGGGAAATCTTTCATGAGGGAGGATCTTGGTAAATGCTAGAGATAAAAATTATTATTAAAACTTACTAGTAACTGTGTTGCAGAATAACGAGGGGTGCTGTTTGACAAAATGTCCCCCGCAGCACCATGAAAGAAGATGCCCATTTAGCTGAGGATGAAACTGAGACTCCTAAGGATTGAGCAACTGGGGCAAGATTAGGCAGAATTCATAAGGAGGGTGGGGATTTGGTTTCAAATTACTCATTTTAAAGCAAGTGGTTTTCCACTACATTTCCTTTCTCACAAAAGGTGAATTTTAGCAGCAGGAAACTCAAATACCAGAACGAATGGGTTGTTTGCTAATGTAAAGACATGGGCATGGATTCAAATCTTTCTTGACAAATATTTTCTTCAGAATGTGTTTGTTTACATATGGATCCAGAAGCATGGCTTCCACCACTTTACTTTTGATTTTTATTTTGAGATTCAATGCTCGTTTGAGATTTATTTTAAATTCTGTCACTTAAAATTGATTTCTATTGGAATATAGTTGCTTTACGACATCGTATTAGTCTCCACTGCACAGCAAAGTGAATCAGCTGTACGTATACATACTTCCCCTCTTTCTTTGGATTTCCTTCCCATTCAGGTCACCACTGAGCACTGAACAGAGTCCCCTGTACTATACAATAGAGTCTTGTTATTGTTGTTTAGAGGCTAAGTCATGTTTGACTCTTTTGAGTCCATGGGATTTCCCAGGCAAGAATACTGGAATGGGTTGCCATTTCCTTTAACTTAGGGATTGAACTCATTTCTCCTGCATTGCAGGAGGATTCTTTACCACTGAGCCATCAGGGAAACCCCAGGTTCTCATTAGTCATCTGTTTTATACATATGATCAATAGTGTATATGCATCAATCCCAATCTCCCAACTTACCACACACACCTCCTTCCCTCTTGGTGTCCATGTATTTGTTCTCTATGTTTGTGTCTCTATTTCTTTTTTGCAAATAAGATCCTTTAAACCATTTTTCTAGATTACATATATATGTGTTAATATATGATATTTGTTTTAGCACTTAGTAAGTAAGTGAATCACTCAGTCGTGTCCGACTCTTTGCGACCCCATGGACTGTAGCCTACCAGGCTTCTCCATCCATGGGATTCTCCAGGCAAGAATACTGGAGTGGGTTACCATTTCCTTCTCTAGGGAATCTCCCCAACCCAGGGATCGAACCTGGGTCCCCTGCATTGGAGGCAGACACTTTAATCTCTGAGCCACCAGGGAAGATACTTGTCCTAATTAATAATAGCAACAACAGTGCCTTACATGTGTGTGAATATGTCCTCCATATTTTCAAAGTATACTTGACATCACTAAGCACCTAATATTCTTTTAAGTCAGGAAGGGAAAACATTATCATGCCCATGTTGCTGATAAAACAGCCAGTGCCCCAGGCACACAATGAACTCAACAGACAGAATTTAAAACAGCTTTTCCATCTAGCAGTGTAGTACTTTCAAAGCCAAACCACGTGCTCCTTGAGGAAAGGAAATGTTTAACGAAAGCATAATATTAAATGGAATGGTAGATTGACGCTTTTCGAACTGAAATAGGACACTGAAGTGGCATCATTTATTCCAACTCAGCTTTCACGTAACTCCCCTGCATCTTCAAAATAATAGCTCACTCACATATTAAACAAGCAAAAAGATTATCAAAGTTGAGTAAAACTAATATATGTGTAATCTAAAAGAGGAGGGGTTTTTTTTTCCCTAAAAATGAGTAAGATAAGAAACTTGATTTTATTTATTCACTTATTTTTAAAATGTCAGTGACTGAAATTAGATCAGAGGTCATACACTGTGCAGGGAATAGATTTCATATTCCTTTGCTGAAATAGTCCAGCAAAGACCAAAAACATAACAACAAAAACCCACAAGTAAACATACAGAGAATAAAACTAAAAAGCTCTGGAGAGAGGAAGAGGCTATCAATATCCAAAGTTGGTACAATGGATTATCTAAAATGTCCAGCTTTCCACAACAACAACAACGAAAATATGAGACCCCCAAAGAAAGAGGCCTGTGTGACCTGTACACAGGAAAAAAGCAGGTAACAGAATCTGCCTTTGAGAGGACCCAGATGTTGGATTAGCAAACAAAGATTCAAAGCAACTGTCATAAATATGTTCAAAGAACTAAAGAAAGCCATGCTTAAAGAAGTAAAAGAAGACATGATGACAATATCTCATCAAAGGATATCAATAAATAGAAAAACATTTAAAGAAATAAAGAACAAAAACTTTCAGAATCTGAAGAACAGCCTTAAACTGCATATTCAAGAAACTTGATGAATTCCAAGTAGAATAACTGCAAAGTGATCTGCACCCAGAAATGTCATATTAAAAAGGCAGAGAGACAAAAACAAACAGAAAATTTTGAAGATAGCAAGAGCAAAATGATTCATCATACACAGAGGAACCCCCCAAAAATTCACAGGTGGCTTCTCATCAGACTGAAGGGGGTCAGGAGGCATTTGGATACCATTTTCAAAGTACAGAAAAGAAAAAAAAAAAACCGTCAAATAAGAATCTTATATCAACTAAGCTACCTTTCTAACAGAAAGACTAAAATGACCAAGTAAACAAAAACCAGAGAATCCGTTGCTAATAGACCCACCTTATAAGAAATAAAAAAGAAGTTCTTCAGACCAAATGTAAGGGACCCTAGAGAGTAATTTCACATACACACATACATACCCCAAAGAGCACTGGTAAAAAAAAAATCATGAGGGTAATAGTTATAAAATGTGCATACTTCTTCTCTCTTCTCTTACCTGATTTTAAAAGCAATTATAGTATAAAAAATGCTTGTAATTGTAGTGCTGGACCTATGGCATATTAAAATATAATATATTTGTACATCTGTGTCTCTTTTGCTGTCTCGCAATGTCCTAATGTGATGATGTGGATTAGAATCCAAAGTAGTCAATGGAAAAAATAAAATAAATAAAATGTAATATATTTGACAACAAAGTTACAAAAGTGGTGGGTGGGAACAAATATGTATTAGAATAAGAAAATCTACAAAACATATGAAGAGGACCGAAGCTATAAATATGAAGATTAACCTCACAAACTATATGTGTGTGTGTGTGTGTGTGTGTGTGCGTGTAAACACATACACACTTGTGGGCTTTCCAGGTGGCACTAGTGATAAAGAACTCGCCTGCCAATGCGAGAGACATGAGAGATGCAGGTTTGATCCCTGGGTCGGGGAGATCCCCTGGAAGAAGGAAATGGCAACCCACTCCAGGATTCTTGCCGACAGAATCCCATGGACAGAGAAGCCTGGTGGGCTACAGTCCATGGGGTTCGCAAAGAATCGGACACGCCCGAAGCGACTTAGCACAGCAGATAGTTGATTTACAATGTTTTTTTTTTAGTTTCTGGTGCGCAGCAAAGTGATGCAGTTATACACACACACTATATGTATTCTTTTTCATATTCTTTTCCATTATGGTTTATCATAGGATACTGAATATAGCTCCCTGTGCCATGCAGTAGGATCTTGTTTATCCATTCTATAGATAATAGTGAGCATCTGCTAATCCCAAACTCCCAGGCCATCTCCCTCTACCCCCACTCCCATCATGACAACAAGTCTGCTCTCTGTGTCTGTGAGTCTGCTTCTGTTTCATATATAAATTCATTTGTGTCATATTTTAGATTCCACGTATTCTGCTGCTGCTGCTAAGTCACTTCAGTCCTGTCCGACTCTGTGCGACTCCAGAGACGGCAGCCCACTAGGCTCCCCCGTCCCTGGGATTCTCCAGGCAAGAACACTGGAGTGGGTTGCCATTTCCTTCTCCAATGCATGGAAGTGAAAAGTGAAAAGTGAAATCGCTCAGTCATGTCCGACTCTTAGTGACCCCATGGACTGTAGCCTACCAGGCTCCTCCATCCATGGGCTTTTCCAGGCAAGAGTACTGGAGTGGGGTGCCATTGCCTTCTCCAGATTCCACGTATAAGTGACATTATATGGTAAGATTATATAAAGTAAGAGTCGGGCATGGCTAAGGGACTAACCCTTACCCTTAATAAGTGTAACAATAAATTCTTGGACTTGTAGCACATATATTATAACACATATAGATGTAAATATACATGAACAACTATAACGCAGAAGTGGGAACAGTGCTATATAAAAGTAACATTTCTATATAGCACTGGGGTTGTTAGTATAAATCTGAAGTAGCATCTGACAAGTTAAACTGTACACTGTTAGAGCAACCACTAAACAAATACGTTGTTTAAAAAATAAGTGAATGAATTAAAAGTTGCATTAAAATATTCACATGAGAGAAATGAAAGAACTAAAGAAGGAAGAAAGGAATGGAGAGGAGATATGAGACATATAGAAAACAAAAGTTATAATGGCACACATAGAAAACTGCATCAATAATACTATTATATTGACTGGAATAAATAATCCAACGTAAAGGGAGAGATTGTCAGGTCGAATAAACAAATAAGATCCCATAACATGCTACCAACATGTGACTAGGCCCTGGTGGTGCTAGTACTAAAGAACTCTCCTGCCACCGCAAGAGACTCGGTCTGATCCTTAGGTCGTGAAGATCCCCTAGAGGAGGGCATGGCAACCCACTCCAGTAGTCTTGCCTGGAGAATCCCACGGACAGAGGAGCCTGGCGGGCTACAGTCGCAGAGTCAGACACGACTGAACCGAATTAGCATGCACACAGGCATATGTGACTAATTTTAGATTCAGAGATACTAAAACAGATAAAGGGAAAAGATATATCATTTAAATAATAACCAGAAAACTCTGGAGTAGCTATTCTAACCTTAAAAAGAATCACTCATCAGGAAGATGTAACAATTATAAACACACATGTACCTAACAACTAAGCCCCAAAATACATGAAGCAAAAACTGACAGAATTGAAGGAAAAGACAGACAATTCAACAGCGATAATTGGAGACATCAAAATCCCCAATTTCATATTGGCCAGAACAGCTAGGCAGATCAACCAGGAAACAGAATGATTTTGCAACACTATAAACCAACTAGACCCAATTTACTTTTATAGAACATTCTACCCACTAACTGCAGATACACTTTTTTTTTGCACATAGAACATGATGCAAAATAGACCATATGCTTGGCCATGAATCAAACCTCAATTAATTTATAAGGGTTAAATTGTATAAAGTATATTCTCTAATCACAATTGAATTAGAAATTAACAACCCAAAGAAATTTGAGAACTCTATAAATATATGGACATTAAAAAAACACTCTCCTAGATAACCAATGGGTCAAAGAAGAAAACAAGGGAAAATATAGAATATGCTGATAAAATGAAAATAAAAACACAAAATACAAAAATTTACTAGATGATGCCAAGTCACTGCTTAGTTAGTGGTAAATGTGTCACTATAAGTGTGGATATTACAAAAGAATAAAAATATCAAATCAATAACGTGATATAACAGATGATACTAGACAAGAGTAAACAAAACACAAAACAAGCAGAAGGAAGGAAATAATGCTTTAGCTTTCCCACAGGTGACTATGTAAACCATTCTAGTAATCTTTTGGAGAGAAAATGGAGCTAACTAGAGAGTTCAACACAGAGCGGAATAATTCAGTTCAGTTCAGTTCAGTCAGTCAGTCATGTCCAGCTATTTGCGACCCCATGGACTGCAGCATGACAGGCTTCCCTGTCCATCACCAACCCCCAGAGTTTACTCAAACTCATGTCCATCGAGTTGGTGATGCCATCCAACCATCTCATCCTCTGTCCTCCCCTTCTCCTCCTGCCCTCAATCTTTCCCAGCATCAGGGTCTTTTCAAATGAGTCAGTTCTTCCCATCAGGTGGCCAAAATATTGGAGTTTCAGCTTTAGCATCAGTCCTTCCAATGAATATTCAGGACTGATTTCCTTTAGGATGGACTGGTTGGATCTTCTTGAAGTCCAAAGGACTCTCAAGAGTCTTCTCCAACACCACAGTTCAAAAGCATCAATTCTTTGGCGCTCAGCTTTCTTCATGGTCCAACTCTCACATCCATACATGACCACTGGAAAAAACGTAGCTTTGACTAGATGGACATTTGTTGGTAAAGTAATGTCTCTGCTTTTTAATATGTTGTCTAGGTTGGACATAACATTTTTTCCAAGGAGTAGTATCTTTTAATTTCATGGCTGCAGTCACCATCTGCAGTGATTTTGGAGCCCAAAAAAAGAAAGTCTGTCACTGTTTCCAGTTTCCCCACCTATTTGCCACGAAGTGATGGGACCAGATGCCATGATCTTCGTTTTCTGAATGTTGAGCTTTAAGCCAACTTTTTCACTCTCCTCTTTCACTTTCATCAAGAGGCTTTTTAGTTCTTCTTCACTTTCTGCCATAATGGTGGTGTCATCTGCATATCTGAGGTTATTGATCTTTCTCCTGGCAATCTTGATTCCAGCTTGTGCTTCATCCAGTCCAGCATTTCTCATGATATACCCTGCATATAAGTTAAATAAGCAAGGTGACAGTATACAGTCTTGACATACTCCTTTCCCTATTTGGGACCAGTCTGTTGTTCCATGTCCAGTTCTGTTGCTTCTTGACCTACATACAGATTTCTCAGGAGGCAGGTAAGGTGGTCTGGTATTCCCATCTCTTTAAGAATTTTCCAGTTTGTTATGATCCACACAGTCAAAGGTTTTGGCATAGTCAATGAAGCAGAAACAGATGTTTTTCTGGAACTCTCTTGCTTTTTCAATGACATGACAGATGTTGGCAATTTGATCTCTGGTTCCTCTTTTCTAAATCCAGCTTGAACATCTGGAATTTCACAGTTCACGTACTGTAGGAGCCTGGCTTGGAGAATTTTGAGCATTAATTCAGTAGCATGTGAGTCGAGTGCCAATTGTGCAGTAGTCTGAGTATTCTTTGGCTTTGCCTTTCTTTGGGATTGGAATGAAAATTGACCTTTTCCAGTCTTGTGGGCATTGCTGAGTTTTCCAAACTTGTTGGCATATTGAGTGCAGCAGTTTCACAGCATCATCTTTTAGGATTTGAAATAGCTCAATGGAAATTCCATCACCCCCACTAGCTTTGGTCGTAGTGATGTTCCCTAAGGCCCACTTGACGTTGCATTCCAAGATGTCTGGCTCTAGGTGAGTGATCATACCATCATGATTATCTGGGTCATGAAGATCTTTTTTGAATAGTTCTTCCATGTATTCTTGCCACCTCTTAATATCTTCTGTTTCTGTTAGGTCCATACATTTCTGTCCTTTATTGTGCCCATCTTTGCATGAAGTGCTCCCTTGATATCTCTTATTTTCTTGAAGAGATCTCTAATCATTCCCCTTCTACTGTTTTCCTCTATTTCTTTGCATTGATCACTGAGGAAGGCTTTTTTTTTATCTCTCCTTGCTATTCTTTGGATTCAAACGGATATAGCTTTCCTTTTCTACTTTGCTTTTTGCTTCTCTTCTATTCACAGCTATTTGTAAGGCCTCCTCAGAGAGACATTTTGCCTTTTTGCATTTCTTTTTCTTAGGGATGGTCTTGATCCCTGCCTCCTGTACAATGTCATGGACCTCTGTCCATAGTTCTTCAGGCACTCTGTCTATCAGATCTAATCCCTTGAATCTATTTCTCACCTCCACTGTATAATTGTAAGGGATTTGATTTAGGTCATACCTGAATGGTCTAGTGGTTTTCCCCACTTTCTTCAATTTAAGTCTGAATTTGGCAATAAGGAGTTCATGATCTGAGCCATAGTCAACTCCCAGTCTTGTTTCTGCTGAGTGTATAGAGTTTCCCCATCTTTGGCTGCAAAGAATATAATTAATCTGATTTCGGTATTGACCATCTGGTGATGTCCATGTGTAGAGTCTTCTCTTGTGTTGTTGGAAGAGGGTGTTTTGTATGACCAGTGTGTTCTCTTGGCAAAACTCTATTAGCCTTTACCCTGCTTCATTCTGTACTCCAAGGCCAAATTTGCCTGTTACTCCAGATGTTTCTTGACTTCCTACTTTGGCATTCCAGTCCCCTATAATGAAAAGGACATCTTTTGGGGGTGTTAGTTCTAGGTCTTGTACATCTTCATAGAACTGTAGAATAGGACTTTATATGAGTCAAGTGAAGAAAGTGAAATTCACTCAGTCATGTCCAGCTCTTTGCTACCCCATGGACTGCAGCCCTCCAGGCTCCTCTGTCCTTGGGATTCTCCAGGCAAGGATACTGGAGTGGGTTGCCATGCCCTCCTGCATGGAATCTTCCTGACGCAGGGACTGAATCCAAGTCTCCCATATTGCAGGTGGATTCTTTACCGACTGAGCCACCAGGAGAACCCTATAAGAGTAAAAGTTTCTAGTAAATGGTGACAAAGACAAAACGGAAGTTCCCCAATATGTCTCCTGTGCCTGGAAGATAATCTGGCATCTAATTTACACTTAAGAACAAATGCATTAAACTCCAGTTCAGTATTGTGGTTTAGTAAACTTGTTTTGCTTTATGGAGGAAAGTGTTAAATTTGATTTTTAAAAAACATATTTCTCTATGATTAAACGTGATTTCTGAAGGTTGTTTTTACTTGTATTTTGCTTTTGATATGGCCAGATATTCAGCTTGTTTTTCATAGTTCCTAATGTTTTCAGAAAAATAAAAATAAATTAGTACCTTACAAAAAAAATAACAAGTACATTAATTAATTAATCTTTTAGGTAGGAAAAAATTGCAGGAGTAGTCACTGAAATATGTGAAAATTTTGCCTCAAAAGAAAGGTTGGAGGAATAAACCCTCATCATAAAGTCACTAGCAGAGAAGGGCCACCATCTGTTTTGTGGGGCAATGTGTCTATAGCCCAATGGGATAGTGTGGTTCTCCAGCAGTGAAAGCACCAGGAACTACCATTGATTGATTTGGCCTTATTTTGAATCTTTGATCCTTTCCAGTGTACTCCACACTCCCTCCAAAAAACCCCTCCTAGTATTCAAAAGTCTGGGGCTTCCCAGGTGACCCTAATGGTAAAGAACCTGTCTGCCAGTGCAGGAGACCTAAGAGATATGGGTTCAGTCCCTGGGTTGGTAAATCCCCTAGAGGAGAGCATGGCAACCCACTCCAGCATTCTTGCCAGGAGAAATCCATGGACAGAAGAGCCTGGCGGGCTACAGTCCATAGGATGGCAAAGAGTCAGATACGACTGAAGCAACTTAGCACTCACACATTCAAAAGTCTAGTTCAAAGACAGAAAGCTGGAGATTTAATACAGTGTGTGGCTTGTGATTAGAATAATCCCCCATTGATAATTCATATATTCAGCATGAGGTGCACCAAAGGCCATCCACATTCCATATGCCAAATATTTCCTTTCTAGGGAAAATAAACTTTGTAATCCTAAACTGATCACATTTCCAGCTATCTCCTATTACATTAGTGACTCAGCCTTGAGCTCCCACAACAAACTTAATTCTCATTACACTTAGTTAAAAAAAAAAAAAAAAATCCAGCCCATGCTTATCTACAAGGAAGAAGGTAAGTTGCACAAAATCAAACAGCAATATATTGCTGCTGTTCTAAAAAAGAATTGCTGCTCTAGAGAATTCTCTCTTCCTAAATGACTATTAAGGCCCCATGCTCCAGAAAAGTCAGAAGAAAAATTACCTCCCAGCTTGCGCATTTATTTTTATGGCCATGGTTGATTGTTCCCTCCCACCTCTGCCTCCAACATACCCCAGTGCCTGTCAATTCCCAGACCTAATCCTACACCAGTTTCCAAAGTCCCACCTGGGCCAGTTTCCTGAAATGACATGATATGCTCGGCTTTTGTCAGGCAGCCACGTCAAGAATTATAAAGTGAATGAGTCTATCTGTCTTTATAAGTGCGTTGTGAACTTTATAGTTTAATATTAAACTTGCATCATAAAAAATGGCTCATAAATGGCTAATAAAAGCCTAGTTTACAGCTTATAAAGTGTATCAGTACTTTACACGGGTTGGCTTAGGAAGATTTATGTGCCAGCTCTTTGTCTCTTGGTTAAAGATTATTTCCATACCCCCCTCCCCCCACCAAAAAATAACATTAAAAATAAGTATTGAAAAATGGCCCTTTGGTTGAACTCTGTGTGGTACTGAATTTGAGGCATTCAAAAAACTCAAACCTGGTGGGCTGGTGCTAATTAATGTCACAGGAAATGCCTGAGGTTCCTGAGAAGCCCAGGGTGGATGATAGCTTGGGGTCTCCTTGGGAGACACAGCAAGTTCAGACAAACTGGCAGTAACCCTGACCTGAAGTCAAGTCTACACGACCCTTAGTAGGAAATCGGGCATTAGTCCCAGTTCTGAGGGCACAGAGAGCTTTATGAAAACAGCAGAAAAGCCAATACCCTAAGTTGTCAACCAGAGAGGCAGTGGGCTTCCGTCAAGAGCACTTGGAAACTCTTTTAATGACTTCCTCAAGATGGCCCGCGCCCTCCTCCTGCCTGCCTTCCTGTCTGCTCTGCTTAATGCGCTCCTGATATATGTGACTGCAATCCAGTCACCCCCTCCACCCTATTTCACTTTTTATTACCCAGTGCGCTGCTTTATCCAGGTTTATATACTTCATTATGTTCTCCGCTGTCACTTCTCTTATTTCATCTTTGATTTTCACTCGAACTCAGCGGCTGGCAGCTGTGTTGCCACCGCCGTCTCCCCACCTACCTCCCAGGGCCCCTCTGTGGTGCCTGAGATCAAGGTCTTCTATTCCATACTGACTTCTTACTCAAGACATTGGCAAGGAGGCAGCAGTTTGTGACTCAGCACCTCGGATGTGAGGGTAGGAACCCGGCTCCCTGCCTCGGTTTTGTCACCATGTAGCTGGGATTCTTTTGAGCAAGGGTCCAAGAGATCTGGGTTCGATTCCTGGGTCAGGAAGATCCCCTGGAAAAGGGAATGACAACCCACTCCAGTCTTCTTGCCTGGAGAATTCCGTGGACAGAGGAGCCTGATGGGCTGCCAGGTCACAAAAGAGTCTTACATGACTGAGCCACCATCACTTTCACTTTTACCCCAACCTCTGGGATGATTTGACATGGAGCTGATGCAATAATAGTAGAAATTAAGTGCCCAATAAATGTAATGCTCTTGAATCATCCCGAAACCATCCCCCGCTGACCCCTGGTCCATGGAAAAAACTGTCTTTCACAAAACCGGTCCTTGGTGCCAAGACGGTTGGGGTCAGCTGCTTTGGGCCCTTTAGTAAACTTTTGAGAAGATCAAATATAAAAGGGCAGTGATAGAACTAAATGATCTCCAAGGTACCCAAAGGATTCTCAGAGGCTGCCTGATCTACCAAGTTTGGACAAGAGCTTTCTGCTTCCCGCCCAAGATTGTTAATCAAGACAAAATGAGATTACGACAAAAATCCAAGATCTTTGGATATTCCAGCACTCTTTCTAAACCTGCAAGATTCTATTAGTTGAAAGGTGATTTCATCACCTTCATTGTAAGTATACAGTTGTATTTTTCCTATCTCAAGATCAAGTAATAAAGAATTATGCCTCTCAACGGATCCATGTGTATGTCTGGCTGAGTCCCTTCACTGTTCACCTGAAACCATCACAGCATTGTTAATTGGCTGTGCCCCAGTACAAAATAAAAAGTTAAAAAAAAAAAAAGAGAATTATGCCCCTCCTGCATTTTTTAGGGGATCTCTTCTGTGTTTCCTCAAGACAGGTATTCAATCACCCTTGCATTTACAGAATGAGATACCAGAGAGAAGAGGTCAAAGAAATAAAAAGCAAAAAGTCTGCCTTTCCTTACCAACTTATTACATCAAAAATGGCATGCCCAAGGGGAGGAGAATGGCTTCAGGCCTTCTTGAAGGAGAAAAGACTGCAGCCACATCTCAAGGCAGCAATGGCTCTTCATAATCCTTAAAATGACATTAAATGGGTTTTAATTTCAAAGATTTGGAAAGTGAGGCACTTCTCTTTAATGAATTGCTTCATGTATGCCAAATATTGGTGACTAGAGCCGCTTGGACACACAGGGAACAGCATGAGCTCAAGTCTCTCTCCATTTTCATTCCAGAATGTTGAAAAGAAGCCAAATCTTTAATCATCAATTAGAGCAAGTACAAATTAGGGTGCTCCATGAGCTGCCTTCTTTGTTTTGATTTAAGGAACTTCTCCTTCTCCAAAAAAATAAAAAAGTTCAAACAGAAGTTTCATGGCTCTGTCCCCCTCCTCAGACAATGATCAAAAAGATAGAGGATCCTGGACCAAAGTCAATTATTTCCCTATGATTCCTTTACCTGAATCTGAGAAGAGGTGGAGCTTTTATATGATGATCATAAAGCTGGGAGATGGTATGAGATCTTCCTCTGTCACCATGTAGCTGGGATGTTTTGAGTAGGGGTGCAGGGATCCAGGTTTGATTCCTGGGTTGGAAAGATCCCCTATAGAAGGGAATGGCAACCCACTCCAGTGTTCTTGCCTGGAGAATTCCATGGACAGAGGAGCCTGGTGGGCTACAGCCCATGGGATCACAAAGAGTCAGACACGGCTGAGCGACTGATACTTTCACTTTTCAGATGTATTGACAATGGTGAGATATTTCTGACCTAGCCTGGTTTGGCCTTTATCAAAAGCTCTATAGTGAATGTTGATGTTAAGATGGATTTTGTTTCCATTTCTCAGCATCAAAGAGAGATCTTTTATGACCCCATGGACTTCAGCACAACAGGCTTCTCTGCCCTTCACCATCCCCTGGAGTTTGCCCAAACTCATGTCCATTGAGTCAGTGATGCCACCCAAACATCTCATCCTCTGCCACCCCCTTCTCCTTCCACCCTCAAACTTTCCCAGCATCAGGGTCTTTTCCAACGAGTCAACTATTTTGCATTGGTGTCCAAAGTATTGGAGCTCAACTTCAGTATCAGTCCTTCCAATGAATATTCAGGGCTGGTTTCCTTTAGGATTGACTGGTTTGATCTCACACTCCAAGGGACTCTCAAGAGTTCTCTCCAGCACAATTCAAAAGCATCAGTCTTTGACACTCAGCTTTCTTGATGGTCCAACTCTCACATCCATACATGACTACTGGAAAAAACTACAGCTTTAACTCTATGGACCTTTGTCAGCAAAGTGATGTCTAAACTCTAATCCTGGAGCAACACTTAGAGTTTCCCCAACCCCACCATATCTGTTCACAATTCCACAGCTTTGCATACTCCTTCTCCTCTCTCTGAAACATTAATCCCTGATCTATTTGGAAACCTTCTGTTCTTCTATTAAGGCTCTGCTCAAACACAGAGGCCAGCCCAAAAGCTCCAACTATGCTGGAATCCACAGGTTTACTTGTGTTGAAGACACAAACATCTCAGCATCCAGTGAACACTCTCAAACCCAGTTGTTATTGTTGTTGTTGAGTTGCTAAGTCATGTCCAACTCTTTGTAACCCCATGGACTTTAGCTCACCAGTCTCCTCTGTCCACAGGATTTCCCGGGCAAGAATACTGGAGAGGGGTTGCCATTTCTCTTTCCAGGGCATCCTCCCAAAGGGACCAAACCCACGTCTCCTGCTTAACAGATGGATTCTCTACTACGGAGCTGCCTGGGAGGCCCTCAAACCCAGAGGGGATTGCGAAAATCTACGGGGCAAACAGATGCTTCTCCATCAAAGAGTTAACCACCATCTAGTTGAGGAGTAAGATTCATTCCATAGAACAATATGAGAGAATGTACAATCAAGCCCCAATTTGGGCAGAATAGATTATAAATGCCAAAGGAAGGGAGAGAAGGGGAAAATGCAACCCAGCTGATTCTGCAAAAGCTCCCGCCATGGCGCCTATGCATACAACAGCTGAAAATGGTCTGTTGCCACCCACTCTACTTCCACCAGCAGATTGTTAAAATTTTCTCCCCACCCAGTGTAAGGGATTGAAAAAGAAAAGGCAGGAGGAAGAAGAAAGCACAGGATTATAAACATTCTTACCTAGGAAGGGAAGCAGAGGAGAAACGCAAATGAGGTTGTCAAAATTTGCTTCGCTTCTTTCCCCCAAGCAATTCTACTTCTGGGTGTTTATCCTAGAGAAATATTCTGAACGCACAAAGAGTCAGTGTTGTTAGTAATGGAGAAAAATTGCAAACGAGTCCATCAGTAAAAGACTGGTTGAACACGTTTTGTTATAGCTGTACTGTGGAATCCGATTGCAGCCATTAAAAGAGAATAGTGTGTTTCTTTATGTACTGTCATGGAAAGACCATCAAAATCCATTATTAAACAGAAAAAAAGATAGCAAGTTGGAGAAACACTGCTATGGTATGATGGAGTTTGTGTAGAACACAGAGGCAGAAAATACTCCATCTCTGTGCAATCTTTCATTCAGTCAGTCAGCCATCCACAGTTATCTGTCAGCTCCTATTATGTGCCAGGCAATGTCCTGAGTGCTGGAGAATCCACAGTAAACAAACCAGCAAAAATCCTTACCCTCCCAGAGTTTCCATCATAGGAGGAAGACGCAGACGTGAAGCAAATAAGTAAGATGATGGGAAGAAGCCTGAAGAAAAATAAGACCGTGGGATGGTAAGGGCAGAGGGGAATGAGTGTCTGGGGCAGGGACATTGCTACATGGACAGAGTGACAGAGAGAGCAGAGGCCTGAAGGAAGTGAGGGTGTTGTGACCATCTAGGGGGACAGTAGTCCAGGCAAAAGGGAGAGCTATTGCCAAGGGCAATGTGGTGCTGGTGAAGACTCTTGAGAGCCCTTTGGACTGCAAGGAGATCAAACCAGTCAATCCTAAAGGAGATCAACCCTGAATATTCACTGGAAGGATTGATGCTGAAGTTCCGATACTTTGACCACCTGATGTGAAGAGCCAACTCATCGGAAAACATCCTGATGCTGGGAAAGATTGAAGGCAGGAAGAGAAGGGGATGACAGAGGATGAGATGGTTGGATTGAATCATTGACTCAATGGACATGAGTTTGAGCAAACTCCGGGAGATAGTGAAGGACAGGGAGGCCTGGTATGCTGCAGCCCATGGCGTCACAAAGAGTTGGACATGACTGAGTGACTGAACAATAGCAACAATTACCAAGGGCGAAGTGACTGGGATGGGGCAGAGTCAGGAAAGAGGGGAGTGGAAGGAATGGGACAGAGAGGTGGAGGGGTACTTCCTACAGAGCTTCAGAGGCCATTCTTTTTTTTTTTTAATTTCTTAAAATATGTACTTATTTGGCTGCACCAAGTCTTAGTGGTAGCATGCAACCTCTCAGCTGTGGATCTAGTTCCCTGCCCAGGGACTGAACCCAGGGCCCCTGCATTGGGAGTTTGGACTCTTCACTGCTGAACCACCATGGAAGTCCCCAGAGGCCATTCTGATGGCTTCAGCTTTCTTCCTGAATGAATCAACAAGCCACTGAACTGCGGGGCAAAGCATGATCTGAGTTCATCTTCAACTAGGCCTCTCCAGCTACTGTGTTGAGAACAGATCACTGGAGAGCAGGAATGGAGATTTCTGGAAGTCCAGTTAGGATCCTAAAACATGACCCTGTAAGAAACACTGGTGACTTGGGCTGGAATGACAGCAGGGGAACTGGGAAGAACTGGTTGAATCCTGGCTGCATTTTGAAGGTCAGCCCAATAGGATTTCACAAGGGCGTGAACATGGAGTATAGAAAAAGAGGCTTTCTTTTTTGCAAAGCACACGGAGGAATGAAGAGGCCATTAACTGAGGTGGGGAAACCTATGGGAGGAACCAGTTTAGGGAGGCCTGTGTATTCACATAATGAGAACAGAAATGAGTGGATAATTTGTTTTCCCCTAGATTCCCTCATTTCTTTTTCTTCCTGTCCAAACTAGTAGCTAAACTATCATTCCAAGAGCCAGGGATTTGAGTGGGGCAAAAAGAGAAGTTGTCTGCAGTTCAAGGGTGGGTCTCATGGTGTAAAGGACTGATGGAACCCTATTGAGGCCATGGTCTGGGGTCTTTGAGCAGGACAATAGCAGTGTATCTCCAGAGAAAGGACACCCCCACCCCCCGCCCGGGCTGAGGCAGAAGAGAGAAGTCTGCAGGGTCTGGACTGAAATCAGGTCCCTGATTTCAGCAGTCCTGTGGGGGAGGCAGCAGAAACTTGGGGAGACGGTGGGATGGACTGGTCCTTAGGCTCAGATTCTGTCACCCCTGCAGACTCTCCAGCCTGTGTGGAGTGGGGGGCAGCAGAAAGGGCCATAATTTAGGGAAACGACAAGGGCAGGGACAAGGGACGTCTGAGAAGTAACATATGGAAGACAATGACCAAAACCCCACGGGCACCTGCCACGCCTTAGAACTACATAAAACCCACCAGGTAGCCCAAAGTGATGGCAATTAAATTTTCTGCCAGCTTGACAGTGCAAAGGCTTGGAAACAGATATTACCCTGAGTGATGGAAAGTGAGAAACACAGTATCTCTTCAACATCTGAGTTTGTGTGGTTATATTTATGTCCTCCAGACAGACTAATGCATATCAAACGGTCTAGGAGAGCACAAACTAAGCAGCTTTACTCTCTGAGTTCTGTGTTGTTGATTATATATATACGCACATGAGATAGATAGATAGATATGTCATAGATAGACCTATATATCTGTGTCGAGATTCCCTGGTGGCTCAGCAGTAAAGAATCCAGCTGTAGTGCAGAAGCCACAGGAACATGGGTTCCATCCCTGGGTCAGGAAGATCCCCTGGAGGAGGGCATGGCAACCCACTCCAGTATTCTTGCCTGGAGTATCCCATGGGCAGAGGAGCCTGGTGGGCTACAGTTGGTAGGGTCTCAAAGGGTCTTACACAGCTAAAGCCACTTGGCATACACATGCATATATTTGTGGCATGCTTGTGTAATTAGTATTATTATTTTTATCCTCACTTCATTTCAATGCCCAGCTATTGAGAAATCCTGGTTAAAAAAAAAGAAAAAAAACCTTTTTGTTCACCAGCCATCCTTTAGCCACCACATTTTGCTGTACAAATGGATTTTTATCCCATGCAATAATAAAAGGTTTCTCAAGGCAGGGAATATAAATTCATTTTTCTTGTAAATGAAACTATATATTTTAAATATGCCAGGTAAAATAACTGCATGAAGAAATTTCACTAAAGCCACTCGTCAAGTGAACATCATTCTGTGCATACACACACACCCTCCTCCAACAAATCTGATTTGAAAGATCCATCTGCTTGGCATAGCTGATTGCATTTAAGTACACCACGCTTTCAGACATAAAGATCTATCTCCACAATAGCTCTCTTGTAACATCATCTTGTTCTGAGACTATGACTCTTGAGCAGGAGGGAAAGATGTATAGTTTGACTGCAGAGAGTGGCTGCAGGAATGAGATCAATGGTAGACCAGTTACTTCAAGGGAGGAGGACCTTTCCTCCCTATTGGGGAAAGGTAGGAATCGGTCATCTCCTTGAACCATTTAAGGGCTTTCCTGGTAGCTCAGATGATAAAGAAGCTGCCTGCAATGCAGAAGACCTGAGTTTGATCCCTGGGTCAGGAAGATCCCCTGGAGAAGGGAATGGCTACCCACTCCAGTATTCTTGACTGGAGAATTCCATGGACAGAGGAGCCTGGTGGGCCACAGTCCATAGGGTCACAAAAAGTCAGACAGGACTGAGTGACTAACTCCTTCACTTTCACTTTTGAGCCATTTAAAGAGGGAGTGATCAGTAAACTCAGTCATCCTAGATGATTACTCAATAGTCCTAAACATGCCCTAGGGGCTCAGGGAGTCCTCCCAGGCACACAGACCCATGTGCAACAGAAATTTGGAGAATGAAAGGCTGCAGTGTGCAAGATTCCCAGAGTCCCCATCAGCATCCTGAATCTGACTCCTGGTCAAGCACCTTGGCCCCTCTGACAAACCTTAGATCTGTAAGCCGTCCAGGTCCAGGAGACCATGTAGGCCCTGATTTGGGCAAGCTTCTTTGTGTCTGAGTTGACCATAATCAAACCTTCCTAATGGGATTCTCCAGGCAAGAATACTGGAGCGGGTTGCCATTCCCTTCTCCAGGAGATCTTCCCAACCCAGGGATCGAACCCAGGTCTCCTGCATTGCACGCAGATTCTTTACCATCTGAGTCACCAGCAAACCCCTAAAATCTTCCTAAGTGAAACCTTTCCAGTTGCTCCAAAGAACATGGGGCTAGGTGTTGTAAACACTTGGCTGTCTCATGGGTATAGAATCTGCCCTCTTCTCTGTTTTCTACAAGCCCCTTGTGAGAGGAACTCTGATCCCCTGAAGAATCAGATGTCTTCTGATTCTAAAGAAATAAGTCCCTTATAAAAGAACAATCATGGACTTCCCTGGTGGTCCAGTGACTCCACGCTTCCAGTGCAGGGGACACAGTTTCTTATCTCTAGTCAGGGAACTACGATTCCACATGCCAGAGCATAGCCAAAAAATAAAAATGTGTTAAAAACAATAAGGCCAGTATTCCCTGCAATGGCTACCGAGGCACACCCTCCACTGTGGATTCCAAAGCACCCTTCGTCTCCAGGTCCGCCTCACCAACAAATGCTGTCCCCAAGCATAGGCTATTCAAGTAGGGAGAAATCAATAAACCGTTTCACCACATCTTCACATCACACCTACCCTCAGGATGGGCTACATAATTTGAGATTAAGTGCAAAATGAAAATATGGGGTCACTTATTCAAAAAATGGGCTTCTCAGGTGGTGCTAGTGGTAAAGAACTTGACTGCCAGTGTAGGAGACATATAAGAGATGCGGGTTCAATTCCTGGGTTGGGAAGGTCTCCTGGAGGAGGGCAATTCAACCAACTCCAGTGTTCTTGCCTGGAGAATCCTACAGAGGAGCCTGGCAGGCTATAGTCCATAGGGTCTCAAGGAATCAGATATAACTGAAGCAAGTTAGCTCACACGCGCACACATTCAAAAATTATTGAGAATCTAATACAAATTAAAAGTTGTTAAGAATTTCAAGACAGGCCTGGTGGTCTAGTGGCTAAGACTCCACACTCCTAAGGCAGGGGACCAGTGTTCAATCCCTGGTCAGGGAACCAAATCCCATGTGCTGTGACTAAGAGTTCACACGCCGCAAATAAAAGATCCCACATGCCGTAATTGAGATTCAGCACAGCCAAATAAACAAATACACACCACTGAGTTGTACCCTCAGAAAAGAAAAAAGAATTTCGAGACAGCATCATTAGAGCGTTAAACCAAGTGGAAGCCCTTTCTGGACCCTGTGAGACCGCAGGCGCTATGTGCCCATGAGGCCAGCCCTGTCGACCCTGTCTACCCAAGGCCCACCCCTGTTCAGCAATGGAGTAGCAATGCTTCCCTCCATCTCCCCACTGTAATGGTCCTGGGTCAGACCAGAGGAGAACCATCCAGTCCTGCCCAGGATGCAAGGGATGACGAACTAGACCAACTGAATTGTCCTGGAGTCAGGCTATGTATAGGGAGGGAGAAAGACATATTGCTAGAAGGGGGAACTTCCCAGGTCATAAAAGGAAAACAAAAAACAAAAACAAATCACTCAGGGAATGAGTCGGGGATGTTAAGGAGGTAGGAGGGGGAGGGGAACTTTTGAATATCTGGAGTAAGCATTGGCCTTACTGAAACTTCCCAACAAGTGGAGAGAGCATCATGGTAGACAGTTGAGAAAACTGAGGTTCAAACGATAAGAAATTTGCTTCGAGTTATGCAGGTAGAAAAGTCCCTGACACTGGGAAAGATTGAGGGCCGGAAGCAAAGGGGGCAACAGAGGACGAGATGGTTGGATGACATCACTGACTCAATGGACATGAGTTTGAACAAACTCCGAGAGACGATGAAGGACAGGGAAGCCTGGTGTGCTGCAGTCCATGGAGTTGCAAAGAGTTGGCCACAACTTAGTGTTTGAAAAATACCAAATGCAGATAGCAACTCGTGAACAGGTGTTACTGTGTCTTTGTCTTCTGGAAACCACTTTGAGACAATTTTTGGATATCCTCACTAACAACCTTAAATCCTCAAATTTGAATTTCTACAGGAACAAACAAAAACACGAACTACTTGATACATTGAAATGCTGTTATGGACCAGACACAGAGCTGAGGGCTTTTGCCTGTGTTTTACATTTAAACCTCCCCAGACACTAATATGTGGGCGCTACCGTTTCTTTATTTGGCAGGGGCTAAAGTTTAAGAATACAGGCTTCCCGGGTGGCTCTGTGGTAAAGAATCTGCCTGCCAACGCAGGAGACGCAGGAGACATGGGTTCAATCCCTGGGTCAGGAAGATCCCCTGGAGAAGGAAATGGCAACCCGCTTCAGTATTTCTTGCCTGAAAACTTCCATGAACAGAGAAGTCTGGCAGGCTGCGGTCTGTGAGGTCACAAAGAATTGAACATGACTGAGCGACTCAGAGTGCACACACAAAGGGTAAGAAAATCACCCACTGCTCCCCTGTCTAGGAAAGGGCCGGTCACATTTCAAATCCAGAAGCAGCTGTCTCCAAGACCATGAACCACTGTTTCCTTCTGTTTTCTTAAATGGTGAGACAAATGCCTCTAGAACCAGGTCAGAAGGAGAGAGGGTGCATGTCGATACAGATGACCTTTCTTTAAGACCTTGCCTCCAAAGAGTATAAAGAATGATTCTGCCTGCGTTCACAGGCATTTACAAAACTTGATGTTGCCAAAATGCAGGACTTCTAAAGACTGTTTCCACTGAGAGTTTGGGTCTATATTAGAAACAAACACCACTGGCATGGAAACACGCTAAAAGGATAAAACGTTGTTAAAAGAGGTGGCAATCAAGAACTCCAAAACAGGCAGGAAAACTGGCCGTAGGTCCAGGAAACATCATCAACCAGCTGGTGTCACTGGGTCTCTGGGGTTTGTTCCTTTTGTTGGGCGAAATGAGCTTAATTGGGAGAAGTAATTTCTAAAGGCCTAATTAAGCTCTACGGTTTTCAGAACTCCTGTTATCTATAAAACTTGCCATACTGCTTAGTCCTTTCTTTGTTCATTTGCTTGTTCATTTGTTTGGTTGGTTGGATTCAAAGGCTTCTGGGCTTACCTTCCTGGGAAAATTGCAGTGATCAACCGCTTATAGTGAATAAAAACATCCACCATGGACTTCCCTGATGGTCCAGTGGTTAAGAATCTGCCTTGAATGCAGGGACATGGGTTCAGTCCCTGGCCTGGGAAGATCCCACATGTCTTGGAGCAACTAAGCCTGTGTGCCACAACTATCGAGCCCACACACTGCAGCTGTGGAAGCCCACAGACTAGAGCCTGTGCTCCACGACAATGAGAAGCCCAGGAACCACAATGAAGAGTGGCCCCCACTCACTGCAACCAGAGAAAGCCCAGGCACAGAGACCCACCATGTCAAATAAATAAATACATCTTTTTCAAATGTTTATTTTTCTATTTTTTTAATATAAATTTATTCATTTTAATTGGAGGCTAATTACTTTACAATATTGTATTGGTTTTGCCATACATTGACATGAATCTGCCACAGGTATACATGTGTTCCCCATCCTGAACCTCCCTCCCCATCCCATCCCTCTGGGTCACCCCAGTGCACCAGCCCCGAGCACCCTGTATCATGCATCAAACCTGGACTGGCGATTCATTTCACATATGATAATATACATGTTTCAGTGACGTTCTCCCAAATCATCCCACCCTCGCCCTCTCCCACAGAGTCCAAAAGACTGTTCTATACATCTGTGTCTCTTTTGCCATCTCACATACAGAGTTATCATTACCATCTTTCTAAATTCCATATATATGTGTTAGTATACTGTACTGGTATTTTTCTTTCTGGCTTACTTCACTCTGTATAATAGGCTCCAGTTTCATCGACCTCATTAGAACTGATTCAAATGCATTCTTTTTAATGGCTGAGTAGTACTCCATTGTGTATATGTACACAGCTTTCTTATCCATTTGTCTGCTGATGGACATCTAGGTTGCTTCCATGTCCTGGCTATTATAAACAGTGCTGCGATAAACATTGGGATACACATGTCTCTCTCAATTCTGGTGTGTATGCTCAGCAGTGGGATTGCTGGGTCATAAGGCAGTTCTACTTCCAGTTTTTTAAGGAATCTCCACACTGTTCTCCATAGTGGCTGTACTAGTTTGCATTCCCACCAACAGTGTAAAAGGGTTCCTTTTTCTCCACACCCTCTCCAGCATTTATTGCTTGTAGACTTTTGGATAGCAGCCATTCTGACTGGTGTGAAATGGTACCTCAATACATCTTTAAACAAACAAAAAAAAGACTTCCACCAGATGAAACACTGAACTGCTTTCTAGACGGCAAACTCTAAGGGCCTGAAATCTCCTTTCTAGTCTATTAATAAATGCTATCACTGCAAGGCCACTGCGTCTAACAAGACTATTGATTCCAGGCAGACCCATTATTCAGACCAGGACTCAGAAGACAGCGGTGGAAATCCCAGCACAGCTGTGGCCCAACATCAGCCTTCAGATGGCAACATTCCCCCACCGTCCTTTGCATCCCTCTCCCATCCCAGCTTGTATTTGTCTTTTGACGTTTTTTGGCTCAGTGATGGTTCTTCAGGGCCTTGCTGGCCATTGGTCCTGAGCAGGCACTAGGCCTCTATATTTCTCACAGAATTGTTTCTCACACACAATTTCCATTTGTCCTCTTGGCTTCATGAGCATCTGGCCACTCAAAGGAGCCACCCACCCACTCAAGCTTAATCCCCCAGGACACCCTTGGCCGTGGTCTCAGACAGCTTGACCTGATTCACTACAAGAGAGATGTGGAATTAATGGACATCAGGAGGACTTGGCCTCATTTCTTAACTTTGCTTTAGTTTTCTCCTAGCAAACTGGAGATCACAATACACCATGCTAGTTTATGTTAAAAGATTAAATCTCTAAAATGTTTTGTTGAGTCACTGAGTCATGTCCGACTCTTTTGCGATCCCATGGACTGCAGCCTTCAAGGTTTCTCTGCCCATGGGATTTCCCAGGCAAGAATACTGGAGTGGGTTGTCATTTCCTTCTTCAGGGGATCTTCCTGATCCAGGGATCTTCCCAGCCCGCAGATTGAACCCTTGTCTCCTGCATTGTCAGGCGGATTCTTTACCACTGAGCCACCAGGGAAGCCTCTAAAACGTACAACCCAAGATTAAAATGCCAGTGATGGAAAATGATGAAGAAAAGAAAGAGAGGTGAGAAGAAGGAAGAAGAAGAGAATTCCAGCAATAAACCCAAGAATTTTCATCCAGAAAGTTACCGTGTTACCAATGGGTATGGAATGAAACAGCTGAGATCAATTAAATTCACTGAAATTTGAGATCAGTCATTTTACAGAAAATGATTTTGATGAAATTAATTCAATCTGCAATTCTGGTTTTTAAGCAGCAATAATGATTCCCTTGGCTAAAATGCCAGGCTTTCAGAAGAGGAGGGAAACTTTATTATTACCGAGTGGGGTATCCCCCAAGAGTTCTGGCTTAGATCTGTAGCTGAGCCAAGACATCTGGCAATTTCAAAAATTGAACTTGATCTTTAACAAATATAGACACAAATGTGAAGAACGTAAAATCACTCTTCAGAATGAGCCTTAATGGGCTGCACTGCCTTTCAGAAACGTTTCCTAATGAGCATTCGGACACGAAGTGATTCCAATTTGTGATGTATCTGAGGCAAAACCGAGAGGAGAAACTGCATTTGCTTTTCCCCACTGGGTTGTTAAAGGCCCCAGACTGACAAGCCTGGAAGACTCAGTGGTGGGTCATGTTCTTCGTGTTCCAACCCCTCACTTGCTGGGGCTGGGCATGGGGAAGGGCCCAGCAGGATGGAGCCTGTTATGGAACCAATGATCCACACACAGCCCAGGCAGCGAACAGTGAGGGAGGTCCCATCTGTGCCAGGTACTGTGCTAGGCACTGGCTGAGAAAGAGGAGCGAAGGTCACAAAGATGAAAGGGACACAGAACTCATGGGCCAGGAGTGAGCAGTACACCCAGCCTTCTAAACTCCTGGTCTCCATTCTCCCAAGTTGTTGGGACCACTGGCTTTTGAGATGCTCTCTGACTACCAATCTGTATCCCAGCTATTTCTTGAGCTTCTTGGCATGTGACAGCCTGCACATTTGATTCATGTTTTGCTGATGCACCGAGCTGATTCTAACATCTTAATGTTTGCCTCCAACCATGACTTGGCATCAATTTAATCCAGGCAGAGCAGACTCTAAGCTTGCTATGCGGATCTTTAGATAGATTCAATGTATGATAGAGATTTTAATTGCAGGTCAATGTAAAGTCTTTTTCTCTTTAGCTTTTCCATTTCAGCAGCTCCAGTTAGGAACCCATCACTGGCCCCAGGCCAGGCCCTTAAGCAACCTCTAGAGATGGATTGAGCCAAAGAGACATCAAGGAGAGAGAATCCCTAGGCCTTGGGTATCTTCATGAATTACAGGGGAGCACCCTACTCTGTTCGGTAGGGCTAGTCTGTAGAATTCCATTATGCAAGTTAGTAAAGGTGCCCCTCAAGGCAGGTAGAGCTCCAAGGGTCTTGGGGAGCCTCTGGTTCTTTGGCAAATAGAACCCGGACTGGTCCTCAACCCCACCCTCTCCATAGCCATTGTCCTTACACAGGTCACAACGTGTTCTACGCAGTGGCTCTGTTTCTGGGAATGGTGACCCTTCTTGGTTCCTTCCTAGACTCTTTCCAATGCACTTGCTGCTGAAAAGTCCATTGACAAGATGCCTCTAGCCTCCAAAATGCGGCTGGGCCTCTGTTCATCAGTAACCCTCTGCTTTCTCTGGGGAATTGTCTGGACTTTCCTAGAAACCATTGTCTGACCCCTGACCCCACCAGGCTGCCCTTCTTCCATTCCCCTGAGGCTAGTGTTCAGGATCCTGGAAAGACTGTTAATGTGTGTGTATGTGTGTGTGTGTGCACACTCAGTCATGTCCAACACTCTATGACCTCATGGACTATAGCCCACCAGGCTCCTCTGTCCATGAAATTTCCAAGCAAGAAGACTTGAGAAGGTTGCCGTTTTCTCCACCAGGGGATCTTCCCAACCCCGGGGTTGAACCCTTATCTTTTATGTCTCCTGTGCTGGCATGTGGACTCTTTACCATTGCACCACCTGGGAAGCCCACGATTATGAATAATTGTCACCAGTAGAGTGGAGAGACCAAGGACCTTGCTTTTCAGTCAGGCTGTCTACCTTGCAGTTCCTGCTCCATCCATTCTTAGTCATGAAAGCTTGAGCAAGTTTCTTATGAAGTTTGTGCCTTAGTTAACTCTCCTGTAAAGGGAGAATAATAATAGTAACTTCACAGAGTCTGGAGGAGGATTACCTGAGTTAGCACACAAACTGTGCTAAGACTAGAACCTGCTCCCTATGATACGTAACATGTAGCTATTATTATGATGATTATCTCATGAAGATCTTTTATAATAACAGATGTCATGAACTGTCCTACTATGAGCCCTCAATATTCCTGTGTGGTTGAAAACTGTTCAAAATAAAATTTGGTGAAACTTCCTGGTGGTCCAGTGGTTAAGAATCTGCCCTGCATTGCAGGACACATGGGTTTGATTTCCTGGTTGGGGAACTAAGATCCCATGGGTCTTGGAGCAACTATTCACCCATGATCCACCTCCCTGAGAAGGTCCATAAAGATGTCATGCGGTGCTTTCCTTTTGAGCAAGACAGAGCGATGCAGATTGAAGTACCTGTCACTGCATTCAATACACCTAGGTTCTTTCTAGCTAGGATGCTGCTTAGAAGGTTGAAGCCCCCATGCCACAACTAGAGAGTCTGTGTACTGCAATGAGAGATCCCGTATGGGGCAACGAAGTTCCCAAGTGCCACAACTAAGACCCAACACAGCCAAGTAAATAAATAAACAAGCAATCAAAAATATGCAACTGAGCCTTAGCCATGATAAAAAAAATAAAAGCATATAAAAAATATAATTTGGGGAAGCCACAAAATAATTTCAAGTGAGGGGTATGGGTCAGCCCCTCCTACTTGGCTTTAGAGCTAAGAATCAGGTCTTGCATAAATAGGGCCGTATCATACATGAAGTGAAATGAAGTGAAATTGGCTCAGTCATGTTCAACTCTTTGCAATCCCATTGACTCTACAGTCCATGGAATTATCCAGGCCAGAACACTGGAGTGGATAGCCATTCCCTTCTCCAGGGGACTTTCCCAACCCAGGGATCGAAACCAGGTCTCCTACATTGCAGGCGGATTCTTTACCATCTGAGCCGCCAGGGAAGCTCCTCATACATGTGCATATTAATATATGCATTATGGGTACCTAGATGGGATCACATTTCACGTGCTATGAAAAGCTTCTTTTATTTTTATTTTTTTAATTTTTATTTTTACTTTATTTTGCTTTACAATACTGTCTTGGTTGAAAAGCTCCTTTTAAACTGTGAGCCTCATTCTCCATATTTATGAAAATTAGTAATAACCGCACGAGACAACACATTTAGCGTGTCTCCCTGTTCTCTCCCCGCTTTCTTCCAAGTCTCTGCACAAACTCTAGTTCTTCTGTCACCCTTATCCCCCTGCTTTCCTTCTCTCTGTCCACCTCTCCCCCAGAGCATCAGAGCAAACGGAGAAGCAAGAAAATTCACCCATGATCCACTTCCCCAAGCGGGTCCATAAAAACATCGTGTTGTGCTTTCCTTTTGAGCAAGATAGAGAGATGCAGACTGAAGTACCTGGCACCGCATTCAATACACACAGGTTTTTCTAGCTGGATGCTTCTTAGAAGGTTGACCCAAAGCAATTATCTCTTATCTAAGACTCGGTACACACAAACCTGTGTATAAACCTTTCCTGTTCGGGGTGATTTTTCCCTGCCTGGCATCACTCGGTTGTCCTTTCGCTACACCCTCGGTTTTGCTGATGGCAAATCAATGGCACATTTTTCTTAAACAGCCTGCACTTGGTATTTTACTACCGACCACAAGGGCCCCCGCCTTTTAATTACTCCTGCTGAGCCCAGCACTATATATAACACTAATGTTTCTGGGACCGCCAGCAATTAAAACCAAAAATAAATAACACATTACAAGCTGCAAACCCAGCTAGGCCCGGGGAATGCTATGGATGGATAGAAGGCTTTTGTTTTTAATTGCTCAAGTTTCTCCAGGCCCTGCAGAATGCAAACACCTGACAACAGCTGCTGGCCAGGAGCTGGAGCAGAGGAGGCCTTGACTTCGGTCTCTTTTCCGCTGTTCTTTTCCTTGTTTGGGGCCCCCCAGGGAACAGACTGAAATTCCTCTGCCTCAGTGTTTCACTCCGCAAAAGGGAGAAAAGTTCAAGAACTTGGCTGAGTGTGCGCACATCCATCGACGAACATGCTGTTCTGGGGCATCTATCAAAATGGAACAAGCCATATTGATTTCTGCTGCTATTTTTGCTTTTCTAGCTTGAATAGAATACTGAACAGGCAGTTTTGACGAATACTTATTCCGTCTATTGAATGGGTGACTTGTATACCAGAAGTTGTCTTTAACCAGGAAGACCAATTATAAGATCAAACAGTTAAAGCACCCTTTGAAGTGCAACTTGGACAAATATTTTTATTTTTGGTTAAAGGTACTTTTCATGCAGTACCCAGGTCAGAGGGGTTGGCTGTGCTGTCAACAGCTCCCGAATGTGGGCAGCTTCACCAAGAAAGAGGGCAAGCCTCATTCAGCTCCTGCCTCTCACCATAGCCTTCCAAGCAACTCTGACTTCTTTCTACCTAGTAGACATAAGACTGGGGCTTCCCTGCTTGCTCAGCGGTAAAGAACCTACCTGCCAATGTGGGAGACGCGGGTTCAATCCCTGGGTTAGGAAGATCCCCTGGAGAAGGAAATGGCAACCCACTCCAGTATTCTTGCCTGGGAAATCCCACGGACAGAGGAGCCTGATGGGCCACAGTCTATGGGGTCACAAAAGAGTTGGACAAGACTCAGCAACTGAACAGCAAGACAAAGTTAAAGGATCAAAGGGTCCTGACGTTGTAAATGCATCTGACATATTGTGCAAAATTCTTCTTAGAAAGACTGCACCAATAGAAACTCTGTTTTGCCAAAAAGGTCAGGAATGATTCTCCCTGTTGAAGCTGCTGGATGTCTCCTTAATGGTTTCTCCTGGAACTAAGAACCTGTGGACTACAAACCAGGAGTTCTCTGCCTCAACTCCAAGCAGCCTTCTTGGTGTGGCTGGGTGATAGCAGGTAGGTAGAAGCTGCTCCCAATCCAGGCAGGATTGGGTGCATTCCTCACCAGCAGATGGCTGCATGTGGTCCAGTCCCCTCAGTCTTACTGCCTAGAATGCCAAGAAATGAAAGATGCAAAATTCAAACACACCAGGGCAAATTCACATGTGTGTCCTTCACCTGTGGGTGGTGGCGCTAGTGGTAAAGAAGCCGCCTGCCAGTGCAGGAGTCAAAAGAGACATGGGTTCCAGATCCACTGGGTCGGGAAGATCCCCTGGAAGAGGGCATGGCAACCCACTCCAGTAGTCTTGCCTGGAGGATCCCATGGACAGAGAAGCTTGGTGGGCTACAGTCCATGGGGCTGCAAAGAGTCGGACAGGACCAAGCGACTTAGCACGCACAGGCACGCTAGCGGTTTTGCTGCAGGCAAAGCATCTCTCTTAAAAGCAACAAATAATCAGCCTTGACAGCAGCAGTACTGAGCTAACGCTGACTCATGAATGTCATCATTGTTCTTTCCTGCTATGGGCATTAGTCCATGTTCAGCCCTAAGCCAGAATGTCTGCATAGAGAACAAAGCTGATTATCCTCGTGATGGCTTTATTGGAGGCGAGCTGCTAATGCAGGTAAACAAAGTGCAAGGCTGGGGGAAGAAACCTCCAAGGACAAGAGCAGAGGCCCTACGATTACAGTGTCCACTTGTTCCCACTGCTTCCTCCTGCTGGGTCCCTTCAAGAGGAGGGAGTCGTGAATGGTTTTTGGTTCCACGAGGAGTGCCAGTCTGCCTTATTTATTATGTTCAAGCATCATCATGTGTCGACTGCCAATGAGCCAAAAAGAAACGACCAGCTCTCTCCTCCAACTCCAGCTCTGCTTGCCCCTCTCCTGCACCTGTCAAAGCTCTGGGCACCAATCGCCCTGCCCAAAGGAGGATGGAGAGAGAAGGCAGGGGCCGTGCTGTCAGCCGCCCAGCTGTCTGGCACAGCCCGGCTGGCAGCTCAGGCTCATTGCCTCTCCGCATCTTTTCAAGTCACATCCATTAACATCCTTTTCTCACCCTTGTCAGGTCCCTGGCCCCCACGTCCACCCTCAGCCCCCACTTCCCCTTGGGTTGGCCAGCTTTCCTCGAACAAATGTTTTATTTCTCCCATTGATGGATATCTTGGCATTGCAGCCCCTGTTACACACCAGATTGAACATCATGCCCATTTAATCTGAGGGGTGATCATTTCTTTCTTGCAGAGATGAAGTGTGGATGGTTACAGTTCCTACCCGGTGCTCATGGGGCTGTTCGACCTTTTGGCCTTTGGGAGAAGTGTCAGGAAGGGCCAGAAGAGAACAGAGGAATCCCTTCACTGGGGTGTGAGGACGGCTCGGGGAGTGGGGTGGGGTGGGGAGGTCCCTGTGACCCCTGGAGGGAAAACCAAGAGCCTGCAAGTCATCTTCCACAGGAGGTGGAAACTCGGATACCTCCAGGGCCAGACAGATAAGAAAGATGTGGAAAACTAGCCTTTGTAAAATAACAGGGAGGGTGAGGCACAGGGGAAATGCTGAGTACACACCCTTCCAATGGGCATACACATTCAACCTGGAAAAGAACTGCTATTCTGAAAAATCCATTCTTGGACCACTGTCTAGAGGCTACTGGTTTGTAGTCCCGGAAGGTGGCAAGTGTCTGGCTTACAGTGACAGACACCTGGGTGTCCGTCCTCAACTCTGTCACTTAGTAGCTGCCTGATTGCGGAAATGTCACTTCTAAGCATCCACTTCCCAGCTATGAAAGGGACGTGATGTGAGTCATAGCAAGGTTGGGAAGTTACAGGAGCTCTTCCATAATGAGCCTGGGGTCGGGAAGATTCCCTGGAAGAGGAAATGGCTACCCACTGCAGTATTCTTGCCTGGGAAATCCCATGGACAGAGGAACCTATTGGCCTACAGTCCATGGGATCACAAAGAGTGGGACACAATTGAGCAACTAACTCTTAGCACAATGCCCGGCTCCTAGGGGAGCAAATAGGTGTTGGGTTCCTTCACTCTGAAGTCTCCCAGAGACTTTATTTCACTAGGCAGACAATCATAGCTGAGGACTTATTCCCTAACAAGCCAGGCAAGTGGATCTCTTATAAATGTATCAAACAGTTGGAATAGGTATATCTGGGAACATTTGTTCAGTGAAGGAGCTTCATTATTGTCTAATAATTCCTAGTGAAAAATTCTTTCTCAAGTGATAGACCTTTGAAATAGATAAGGGCTCAATAGCATCATTCATTCACTTATTCATTCATTCACAAACTCTTATTAAGCACCTATCAGATGAAGAATACTGTGACTTCTGCTTTGCTGCTTCTGGGTCTTTTAACTTCCAGCCCTGGAGCCTATTACAGGCAGTTCAGATTGATGTTCTGATTTCACACAGATCACAGAAGTACAAGGAATATCTTTTCTTTACCCAGCCATAAATATTGATCAGATGACTTTTTAAATCATCTAATTGCTGATTGCGCATCTGCTTAGAAATGGCCCCAAAGCAGCTGCACGGGAACCTGAGCTGTAATTTTGCTAACACATCCGTCAACATTTACGCCCAGCTCTACACCACCTACAGAAACGTACAAGGCACTTAAAACCACAGCTGGTTTTCAGCACTCACACTGTAATTCACCAATTACCACGGCTTAAAAAATCATTCCAGGGTGGACCAGGAATTATGTAAACCACAGATATAACAGTGATTATACCTGGCCCTTCTGGGTGGCTCTCACCTCAGCCACAGGAATCACTCTGCAAATACTAATTAGTTGCATTCATTGGGGATACCCCATGTGGAACGCGACAGTCACTGGAACCGGAAGAGAAGCCCTGAGCCACTCTATTGATGCAACAGGAAGGTCAGTGGCTCAGAACCCAGCTCTGCTCCACGTGGTGCCTCAGAAAACAGAATGAGGCAAGAGAGGTGGTTCTAGCGAAAGTGTTGGGGACCAAGGGAAAAAGAATGGAATAATCACGCTTGTCCTCACACTTAGTTACTCAGTTGTGTCCGACTCTGTGATCCTATGGACTGTAGCTTACTGGCTTCCTCCATCCGTGGGACTTCCCAGGCAAGAATACTGGAGCAGCTTGCCGTTTCCTTCTGAGGGGATCTTCTGGACCCAGGGATTGAACCCAGGTCCCCTGCATTGCACACAGATTCTTTACCATCTGAGCCACCAGGGAAGCCCAGTAACGGCCTAAAGGGGCTCCTAAAATTCAGAGAGAGGAGGGAACCCTGGGGTGATGATAGGGAGGAACTGAGTCAACATCTATCCCAAACAGACTGTCTGGACTTGGTTCAGATTCGCCATGACCACTGGACTTGAACATCAGGATGGTTGTTTACCTGATCTCCTGCCTCCAAGTAAACACACTCAGGGCTATCAATTTTCCCACATCACAGATTCAGTCACGTGGAGTCTCTAACACCCTTTAACCCCATTACTGCTATTATTTTGTATAAGGATCAGGGCAAGGTCCAGCGTGCCCCTTGTTTTTGTAATAAAGTTTTATTAGCACACAGGCATTGTCATTGATTTATGTAGGGTCCGTGGCTTTTGTGTGTTTTTTTTTTTTTTTTTTTTTTTTGCTTCACTGCAGATTTGTATAGTTGCAACAGAGATCACATGGCCTGCAAAGCATAAAATATTTTCCATCTGGCCCCTTAGAGGAAAAGTTTTCCAGTCTAAGGTGGGGCTTTTAACACTTTTCCTCCAAAGTACTTCAAACCAAAAAAAGCATTCATGCTTGGCTTCTTACAAGTGCAAAAATACTCTGATATCACCATGTTTATCTTAAAATCATATGACTTTTGTGCTACAATGTACCTATGTTTGTCTTCGTATAAAAAAATCACAGGTATTTTGCTCAGGGAAAATTGATGACCGAAGAAAATGTACCGTGTCTGTTCAACCTTTTAAAATGAGAAGGAGGAATTCATGAGTTAAATTCTAAACCTCTCAGACTAGGATGTGAGGGTCCGCCGTGCAGACAGTCTAGAAGACTGAGAGAAAGAGGATTCAGGGAAACAGAAGACACTCCAGGAATTTTACGCAGGGAATTGATCACGGTGGGGACGGAAGAGCTGAGACACGCACTGACCGCGAGACAATGAAGACACGGTCCCAGCGGGAAGCAGCGCCACTATCACCGCCACCCAGGGCAGGAAGCAAAGGGACGAGGCAGAAACATTAGCACCCGAGAGTCAGGTCTATTGACAGGAGCTGGAACCACGGTGGACCTGCGACCAGGCTGGAAGCGATGCAGTGATGGAGGAGCAGCAGCAGCTACCCTGGCCTCTCCGGCCCCATGCCCGCCAGTCTCCCTCTGGCGCCCCCTGCTGGCTGAGCCCAGCTAGAAGCCACGTGGTCCCCGACCTGAGAACTGGAGCTCTGATATATTGCAGCCAGAAGGGCGGGTCTGAGAGCAAATAAGCACAGATGGCCATGAGGCAAGGTTACTGTCACTAGGAAGAGTCCATCCAGGAGGTCAAAGAGTGACAGAGCCTCAGTGAATTCATTACAGTGAAGCATCTGGCTCTCGATATGACCCAAAGTCTCCCTCTGACCATACATTACTGACCCCCAGAAATATTCACTCTGATGAAACTCATCTAATGAGCTGCTATTAAAAAACAACAACAACAACAACAAAATAAAACAAAGTAACCATCTAGCTGACAAGACACGGAGAGGCCTGAACATCATTTCCCTGTATGAAAACTGTAAGGCAACCCGAATCATCTATAGACATGTTGGAGCATGGAGGCCAAGCCAAGGGTTGCTTGTTTTAGGATCAGTATGTTTCTAGACATTGGCTTTCATAAGCTGAGTGATCTCCATGGCAAAGCTGCCCATGCCATCAAAAACAGACCCATTTCCTCTTTAGGACAAGGTCCCTCTGCACGGAACTATTCTATCCTACAGGAGCCTTGCCTGTGTTCACTCAGCGACCCGTCCATCATGCTCACATGACTGGCTAGTGGGTGACTCTTTATTTAGATGGGCTAAAACAATCCATCAGGTCTCAATCTGGCCTGGGAGACAGTCTGCCTTTTTGAGAACACACATCTTTCTTTTATTCATTACATGTTGCTATTGAGACTGAACTCTCAGAAGACAGCCCTTTCCCGAAGAAGGGTATGCAGGATGGGGGAATCAAACAAGGTTTGCTATGGCCACTCACATGCCACATGCAGGCCCTCCCACAGTTCATGGGGTGCCAACCACTTCCCTCACGTTCCCACCCACAGACCTTTGCTGACCTGCTTTCCTTCAAGGAATGTCTTTTCTCAAGCTCCCTCCAATGCTCAAGACCCATCTTGGTGCCCATCTTTTATTGATATGTCCTGACCCCCAAGTCAAGCTAATTCAACTGCCATGCCTCAAGAGTCTTAGAGTATCTTGTTGGAATCTTTTTTATGCAAAATGCTTTTCTCTTATTATGATCAGAGATCTTGTTTGGACTCCAAAATTACCTACCAAAGGACAGGAACCATGTCTTCCTCACTTCTATGTCCCCAACAGTGAATGGTATACAGTAGGAGCCCAGCTGGGCTTCCCTGGTGACTCAGTGGTAAAGAATCAAAATCTACCTGCCAATACAGGAGACACAGGTTCTATTGCTGGGTCAGGAAGATCCCCTGGAGAAGGAAATGGCTACTCACTCCAGTATTCTTGCCCGGGAAATCCCACAGACAGAGGAACCTGGTGGGCTATAGCTCATGGGGTCGTGAGAGAGCCAGATGCAACCTAGCAACTAAACAACAGCAGCAGCCCAATTATCTGAATGAATAACTCTGACACATGGTCTGGTTTCTCTATGAAGACTTTCCCCTAACTCATCCTATTATTAGATTGTGTTAGTTTTTAGAATGTTCTTCCTCCTCTTGACCTAAAATCTTACTCTGTTCATCCATTTGTCTTAGGTGATGCCCTGGTGTCACACAGAATAATTCTTTTTCTCCTTCCATGCGGCAACCTCTTAGATATTTGAGTAAAGGTCTCCTTTTCTTTCAACTACACCTTCTACACCTTGATAGATGGGCTGTCTATCATGCCCATCACACCAGCTCTGTCTGACGACTGTCCATTCCTGGATCTACCCTTCACATCTATTGGACTTCCCATTCAAATTATGCTGACATTGAACCGCAGATGGTGACTGCAGCCATGAAATTAAAAGATGCTTACTCCTTGAAAGAAAAGTTTATGACCAACCTAGACAGCATATTAAAAAGTAGAGACATTACTTTGCCAAAAAAGGTCCATCTAGTCAAGGCTAGGGTTTCTCTAGTAGTCATGGATGGATGTGAGAGTTGAACTATAGAGAAAGCTGAGCACCGAAGAATTGATGCTTTTGAACTGCGGTGTTGGAGAAGACTCTTGAGAGTCCCTTGGACTGCAAGGAGATCCAACCAGTCCATCCTAAAGGAGATCAGTCCTGGGTGTTCATTGGAAGGACTGATGTTGAAGCTGAAACTCCAATACTTTGGCCACCTGATGTGAGGAGCTGACCCATTTGAAAAGATCCTGATGCTGGGAAAGAATGAGGGCAGGAGGAGGAGGGGACGACAGAGAATGAGATGGTGGGCTGGCTTCACAATGGACATGAGTCTGGGTAAGCTCCGGGAGTTGGTGATGGACAGGGAGGCCTGGCATGCTGCAGTTCATGGGGTCACAAAGAGTCGGACACGACTGAGCGACTGAACTGAACTGAACTGGACATGATTCCTAGATAGACGTATATGTTCAGTACCATCATGTCATCTGGGAAATTATTTTAGACGACTGCATTCTCCCACAGCCCCTACTTCCCCCGAGACCTACTCTCCTGAACAATGCAGGCTACTGGACCCCTCTTCTCCAGACCAGCTCTCGATTATGGCATTCCTGAGCTCCATCCAGAGATGCTACAGCTGGGCCCCTCAGTGCCCAGACATCCTCTCAGTTGCCACAGGAGTCTTAGTTCACATTCAATTAAATTAGCTAACATCACAGTGCACTGATGTGTTTGTGCATGCGTGCCATGTTGCTTCAGTTATGTCCAACTCTTTGTGACCCCATGGGTAGCTCACCACGCTTCTCTGCCCATGGGATTCTCCAGGCAAGAATACTGGAGTGGGTAGCCATTTCCTTCTCCAGGGGATCTTCCAGACCCAGGGACCAAACCCAGGTCTGCTGAACAGCAGGCAGATTCTTTACTCTCTGAGCCACCAGAGAAGCCTGGTAGGCTGAACAATGGCTGCCAAGACTTTTCCACACTCTAATCCCCAGAACCTGTGAATGTTACCTTGGCTAGCAAAGGGGATTTGAAGACGTGATTAAGCTAGTGATCTTGAGGCGGGGAGAGGCTCCTGGGCCATCCAGGTGAACCCAGTGTGACCACAAAGTGCTTATAAAGAGGAGGCAGGGAGGTCCAAGGAGGAAAGAGGGGATGTGAGGATGGAAGCAAGAGGCTGGAATGATTCAAGGAAGGATCAAGAGGCAAGGAACGCAGCCAGCCATGGGAAATCGAGGAGAAATTCTCCTCTATAGACAGCAGCAGGAATCAGCGCTGCCCACGCCTTACCTTCAGCCCAGTGAGACTGATTTTGGACTTCTGGCCTCTGTAACTGTAGGAGAATAACTGTGTACCGCTTTCAGCTGCTACATTTGTTGTAATTTGTAACAGCAGCCTCAGGAAAAGAATATAGATGGGAAGAATAAAGGAGAGGAAAAAGACAAAGGTATTTCTCTTTCACATTTAGAAGAAAGCAAGAAATACCTTCCCTAAAAACGCCTAAGAGAAAAGATCTTTTCAGAAAGACCAAGGTTCATCTCTCCAGGTAGAGCTCACTGTCCTTGGAAAGGGGCTCCTTTATGAGAATATATTGTATTGTTAGTCGCTCAGTTGGGTCCGACTCTTTGCGACTCCATGGACTGAAGCCCACTTCAGGGCTTCTCTGTCCATGGGGGTTCTCCAGCCAAGGATACTGGAGTGGATTGCAGTTTCCTTCTCCAGGGGATCTTCCTGACCCAGGGATCAAACCCGGGTCTCCTGCATTGCAGGCAGATTCTTTCTCACCTGAGCTACAGGGACGCCCATATGAGAACATACTTCATCAATTTCATCAGATTCTGGCAAGGACTTCCAGCCCTCCCTCCCCTCGTCCCCCACGCACATGCCTTCTGGCTCTTACACTTCGTATGTAAGTGTACACACTCCCGCTGCTCTGCTGACACCTGGAAACTCTGCTTTCTAGGGTTTAGGGCCCCTCTGCATCTTTCTAGGCATCTGTCACTCACTACACCCCATCTCTCCCCCAGCGGCTCCTGCCTAAGCCGAGGTAACTCAAAGGGCTTCCCAACCAGTGTGTGGGGGCGGGGAACAATAGCTGGAGCCCAAGTCTTCTTGGTCCTTGTGCAGCGCTCTGTTCACCACCCACGAGGCCTCCTTGTGTACAGGTCAGAGACTAGGATTCTTGGGGGAGTTGTCTAGGGAGACAAAAATGACTCTTCCTAAAACCCTGCCAGCCAGAGAAGTCCAACTGCATTCCCATCTGCAAGTCCTGCTCAAAAGTACCCCAGAGGTTGTCTTTTCTCTCTTATTGCAGGCCAAGGCTTGCCTGGCATGTGTCCTAATTTCTTTCTGCCTCAAAGAAGCCCCTCCTGACCGAAGAAGGCTGGTTCTCCTATTCAAAGGAGTGCAACCTCTCCACCTCAGCAAATGACATGACATTTGCATAAAGGCCGAATTGAGATGCTCTGGAGCGAGTGATGCATTCAGAAAGCCCCTTGCTCTGTTCCTGTCCATCAGCCTTGCCGGAGATCCTCTGCCCTCCGCCTCTGTTTCAGCACAGAGCCAGCACAGGGAGGCAGGAACTGGGCCAGCTGCCTGACGACTTTAATGTTAAAATGTGTTGAACATTCACAGGCCACAGAACTCTGCTAAGTGAACCAAATGGGCCTCCCTAAAGCCATATGCTCACTCCATCACATCCCAGCTGCAGCCCTCCTGCAAAAAGGAAGCAGATTTGCTGGGGAAGCACTGGGGTATTTTTTTTTTTTTTTCCCTTCCTGTTGAACTGCTAATATCAGATGCTGATGTCACAATCAGAGCACTGGCAGAGAAAAGTCAGCAGCGAGCAGAGCATCCCCAGAGAGCCAAAGTCTATCCTAACAAGCACTTTTTAGAGGCATCTTTAAACTTTGGCATCCCTGGTGCATACTTAAAGGATGAGATCACTGCTGAGCATGAAGAGCTGTGGCAGAGACTGGCTAGCTCTTCCTCTAAAACTTTCCCATTCGGGGGCAAAGAGGGGAGAGGATGGAGGAAAGGATAGTTAGGGAGTTTGGGACTGACAGGTACACAGGGCTATTTTTTAAATGGATAATCAGCAAGGACCTACTGGAGAGCACAGGGAATTTTGCTCAAGGTTATGTGGCAGCCAGGATGGGAGGGGAGTGTGGGAGTGTGGGGGAGAATGGATACTTGTATATGTGTGGCTGAGTCCCTTTGTCATCCATCTGAAACTATTACAACACTGTTAACTGGCTATACTCCAGTATAACAGGCTTCCCTGGTGGCTCAGCGGTAAAGAGTCTGCCTGACAACGCAGAAGACACAGGTTCAATACTAGGGTCAGGAAGATCCTCCGGAGAAGAAAGTGGCAACTCACTCCACTATTCTTGCCTGGAGAATTTCAGGGACAGAGGAGTCTGGCAGGCTATAGTCCATGGGGTCAAAAAGAGTCGGACACAACTGAGCGACTAAGCACATTTCTATAAAAATAGCCTTCCATGTAGAACATTTTCAGTGATTTTACTTACCTTGTCCCATCCTCTTTCTGGTCAGGAAGAAAGGGCTCAATTCTCGATTCCATCCCTGAGGATAAAAGGAGCTGAAGAGAACTTCTTTATAACGTTCTAGCTTCTCTGTGGGCTGCGTGGGGGACAGGTTTCAATCTCACCTGACTTGGAGGTCAGACAGGAAGGAGTGGAAACCATGGAAGGAAGTGATGGCTATCATGGTGTGTGAGCACTGCAGGGAGACAGTAAACCTACGGATCCAAGGTGCCAAGAGACTATGGACAGATATAACAGAATCCCTAAAGCCCCCAAGGAAAAGCAGCTGGAGTGAGATTCTGTGGGAAATAAAGACTGTAAAACCTGCTGTGTGTATGGTGGGAGTACACAGTTATAAAAAAGACAAATCCATGGGAGTAGAATGCACAGCATGGTGACAATTAATAAAACTGCACTGCATATTTAAGAGTTGAAAAAAGAGTCAATCTTACAAGTTCTTGTCACAAGAAAAAAAAATGTAACTGGTTATGGTGTCAGGTGTCAAGTAGAATTATCACAGTGACCATTTTACGATATATACAAATATTGAATTAGTATGTTATACACCAGAAAATGGTGTTATATGTCCATTACACCTCAATTTAAAATTTTTTTCTGTCCTCAAAAAGAAAAAAAAAACCCAAAAACTAGTCTTCTATGATCTAGGGTGATCAACTATCCTAGTTTTTTGAGGACTGTCTCAATTTTACCACTGAAAGCCCTGTATCCTAGGAAATCTTTTGGTTGGTGGGTTGTTGTTTTAGTCACTAAGCCATGAGATGACATGGAAGGTAGCCTGCCAGGCTCCTCTGTCCATGGAATTTCTCAGGCAAGAATGCTGGAGTGGGTTGCCATTTCCTTCTCCAGGGGATCTTCCCGACCCAGGGATCGAACCAGTGTCTCCTGCATTGCAGGCGGTCTCTTGAATTGCTGTTGGACTCTTTACTGGCTGAGCTACCAGGGAAATCCTTTAGTCTCTGGCAAACAGGACTGGTAGGCCATCCTAGTGATCTCTCCTGATCCCTACTATCACCTGTCAGCTTTATACAGAGGCTTCCAAGCCATAGATCATGGTTCTCAAACTTCCCCTTATACCAGCATCACCTGAAAGGCTGGATAAAACACGGGTTTCTGGGCCCCAATCCCCACAGTTTCTGGTTCAGTAGGTCTGGGGATGAGGCTCAGGAATTTCCATGTCTAACAGATTCCCAAGTGAGACAGGTGCTGCTGGGCCAGGGGCCACACTTTGAGAACCCTGCCCTAGGTCAGAGGGTCTCAGACTTTGCTACAAGTGAGAGCGACTTGGAGAGTTTTGTTTTGTTTTGTTTTGTTTAAAGTCCTGTTATCCAGGCTATTCCCCAGATCAATCATACCAGCATCTCTGAGGATAAGTCCTGGTTGGCAGTAGATTCTTAAGCTCTACTCTGTCTCCTTCACGTATGCTCAGTCATGTCTGACTCTTTGGGACACCATGGATTGTAGCCTGCCAGGCTCTTTAAGCTCTATGGGTAATTCCAATTTTCAGCCACATTTGAGAAGCAGTGAGTTGGACCATAAAGAAGGCTGAGCACTGAAGAACTGATACTTTTGAATTGTAATGCTAGAGAAGACTTTTGAGAATCCTTTGGATTGCAAGGAGATCAAGCTACTCAATCCTAAAGGAAATCAACCCTGAATATTCTTTGGAAGCACTTTTGCTAAAGCTGAAGCTCTAATACTTTGGCCCCCTAGTGTAAAAAGATTGGAAAAGACCCTCATTCTGGGAAAGACTGAAGGCAAAATGAGAAGGTGGCAACAGAGGATGAAATAATATCTCCTCTAGAGTTATTATTAAGATATAGGCTTTTATTCAGTCTGTCTGGGAAAGAGCCTGGGATTCTGCATTTTTAACATGTTGCCAGGTCATGATGGAGCAACTGATCTGAGCAACCACACTTGGAGTAGCAAGGCCCCAGCTCTGTGATCCTGAGACTTCTGTGTGTATCAGAAGCACCTGGAATATCTTGTAAGAACATGAAGACTGCTGGGTCCTACACCCCAAACTTCTCATGCAGTAGGCCCCGATGGGATCCAACAATCTGCATGTTTAAGCAGTTCCCCAAGAAAGTTCTGGCTACTTATGCCAGAAGAAGAGAAAGGAGTGGATCCTGAGGGACAAACTACAAAGGCTCATGACTTTGATAGAGATCCTGACCCATTTTAGGGACCCACTCAAGCTCCTGAAAGGAAAAGTGAACACCTAAGATGCCCCAAGGTCTCCCTTTGATGCTAAGAAATGGAAACAAAATCCATCCTAATGTCAGTATTCACTATACAGCTTCTGATGCCAAATCAGGCCAGTTCAGCAATATCTTACCACGGTCAATACATCTAGAGGTTCAAATTTACAACTGCCTTCCACATGCCTGAAAATTCTGTCCTGACTGCAACCGTAGGAGAGAATCACTATTTTTTTTTTCCCTTCACATTGTGTTTGAGGAAACTGAGGCACAGTGTAGAAAAGTAACGTGCCCAAGGTCATGAAATTAGAATCAAGATTTGAAATCAGGTAGTCTGACTCCAGTGTTCACTGTCATGAAGATCACCCTGGACCGTCTCCATCAGGGAGCAGAGAAAAAAACAGTGACCTGAAAAGAAACATCCAGACCTTATTATTTAAGATAATTAGAACAAATATCCTGTCTCCTTCCCAAGTCTGGCATTCACTGAGGCTTCAACCATTTACAGGGAAAATATAAAACCACAGGGGAAAAAAAGAACATGAAATAGCCCATCAAAACCTTAAAGGATCATTGAAGGTCCCCAAACGTCTGCTTCATAGCAGAGGCCTGGGAAATTGTGAGCAACATTTTCTGTAGCAAAATTCTGTACAAAATTCTACTCTGTGCCCTGTGACCTAAGTGGGAAGGAAATCCAAGAAAAGAGGAGACATAAGGATACATATAGCTGATTCACTTTGCTGTACAGTAGAAACCAGTGCAACATTGTAAAGCAAATATACTCCAATTTAAAAAATAAAGACATCACTCTCATTGTCACACACACACAAACAATTACTATTGGAAATGGGTCACATTCTGTGTCTGTTTTGAAGATGGAAGATATATGGATGGATCGGATGTGGAACATGGGAGAAAGAAGACTCTCAGAGCTGATCAAGAGTACACAGTCTTAGGCATCATAGTGAAAGTGAAATGGAGAAAAAGAGAAAGAAGGAGGTGAAGCTGGAGACACGGGCAGGGTACAGTTCATAAGGAAACCTGTGCATGAGATGTGTGTTCTTCTCTCAAAGGCAATGGGGAGCCATGGAAGGGCTAAGAGCAGAGGAGAGCTGACTGTAAGATGAGACTGGGTGCAGTCACTGCGAGGCACGTGGAAGGTTAGTTCCCTGAGCAAGAATCAAACGTGCACCCCATGTGGAAGCTTGCAGTCTTAACCACTGGACTGCCAGGCAAGTCCCAGAAAGTCTTACACAATAGCTTGGCTGAAGCACAATGAGGCCTGAATTTAAGGCAAGCACAGGAGGAATGGGCTGGAAGGGAGACAGGAGAGTGAGCTGGTGTGTTGGCATGAATTGTTGGTTGATTGAATGGAAAGGGTGAGAGGACAGAGTAGTCCAAACGGAGTCCCAGGTTTCCAACTAGGTAGCCATGGTAGAAATTGCCAGTCATCAGCCCTTCTTCATTCTGGTACATATATACAATGAAATATTACTCTACCATAAAAAATTAAATAATGCATTTGCAGCAACGTGGGGGGGATTATCTTCACTAGAGATTATTATACTATGTGAAGTAAGTCAGAAAAAGACAAATACTATGGATATCACTTATATGTGGTAAAATATGACACAAATGAACTTTTGTGTCCTACGAAATAGGAACAGACTCCTAGACACAGAGAATGGATTTGTGATTGCCAAGGTGGAGGTGTAGTGGGGGAGGGATGGATTGGGACTTTGGGGTTAGCAGATGCAAATAATTACATATAAAATGGATGAACAATAACATTCTATGGTACAGTACAAGAAACTACGTTCTATATGCCATAATGAACCTTAATAGAAATGGATATTAAAATACGTGTAATATATATATAACTGAATTACTTTGCTGTACACCAAAAACTAAACAACACTGTAAATCAGCTATTATGTGCATATGCTCAGTCCAGCTCTTTGCAACCCCATGGACTACAGACCACCAAGCTCTTCAGTCCGTGGAATTTTTCAGGTAGCAATACCAGTGTGTGGTGCCGTTTCCTCCTCCAGGGGATCTTCTCGACCCAGGGATTGAATCCGTGCCTCCTTTGTCTCCTGTATTAAGGCCTCTAGAAGCAAAGACATCGTCCTGGGTGATGGAAAACCAACTACTGGAAAAACCATAGCTTTGACTAGACGAACATTTGTTGGCAAAGTAATGTCTCTGCTTTGTTACATGCTGTCTCGGTTGGTCATGGCTTTTCTTCCAAAGGGCAAGCATCGTTTAATTTCATGGCTGCAGTCACGATCTGCAGTGATTTTGGAGCCCAAAAGAATAAAGTCTGTCACTGTTTCCACTGTTTCCCCATCTATTTGCCATGAAGTGATGGGACCAGATGCCATGATCTTAGTTTTCTGAATGTTGAGTTTTAAGCCAACTTTTTCACTCTCTTCTTTCACTTTCATCAAGAGGCTTTTTAGCTCCTTTTCACTTTCTGCCATAAGGGTGGTGTCATCTCCATATCTGAGGTTACTGATATTTCTCCCGGCAATCTTGATTCCAGCTTGTGCTTCATCCAGTCCAGCGTTTCTCATGATGTACTCTGCATATAAGTTAAATAAGCAGGGTGACAGTATACAGCCTTGACGTACTCCTTTCCCTATTTGGAACCAGGCTGTTTTTCCATGTCCAGTTCTAACAGTTGCTTCCTGACCTGCATACAAATTTCTCAAGAGGTAGGTCAGGTAGTCTGGTATTCTCAACTCTGTAAGAATTTTCCAGAGTTTTTTGTGGCCCACACAGTCAAAAGCTTTGGCGTAGTCAATAAAGCAGAAATAGATGTTTTTCTGGAACTCTCTTGCTTTTTCGATGATCCAGCAGATGTTGGCAATTTGATCTCTGGTTCCTCTGCCTTTTCTAAATCCAGGTTGAACATCTGAAAGTTCATGGTTCACGTGCTACTGATGCCTAACTTGGAGAATTTTGAGCATTACTTTTCTAGTGTGTGAGATGAGTGCAATTGTGCAGTAGTTTGAACATTCTTTGACATTGCCTTTCTTTGGGATTAGAATAAAAACTGACCTTTTCCAGTCCTGTGGCCACTGCTGAGTTTTCCAAATTTGCTGGCATATTGAGTGCAGCACTTTCACAGCATCACCCTTTAGCATTTGAAATAGCTCAACTGGAATTCCATCACCTCTGCCAGCTTTGTTCATAGTGATGCTTCCTAAGGCCCATTTGACTTTGCATTCCAGAATGTCTGGCTCTAGATGAGTGGTCACACCATCATGGTTATCTGGGTCATGAAGATATTTTTTGTACAGTTCTTCCGTGTATTCTTGCCACCTCTTCTTAATATCTTCTGCTTCTGTTATGTCCATACCATTTCTGTTCTTTATTGAGCCCATCTTTGCACGAAGTGCTCCCTTGGTATCTTTAATTTTCTTGAAGAGAGCTCTAGTCTTTCCCACTCTGTTGTTTTCCTCTGTTTCTTTGCATTGATCACCGAGGAAGGCTTTCTTGTCTCTCCTTGCTATTCTTTGCAACTGTGCATTCAAATGGGTATATCTTTCCTTTTCTCCTTTGCCTTTTGCTTCTCTTCTTTTCACAGCTATCTGTAAGGCCTCCTCAGAGAGCCATTTTGCCTTTTGCATTTCTCTTTCTTGAGGATGGTCTTGATCCCTGCCTCCTGTACATTGTCAGGAACCTCTGTCTATAGTTCTTCAGGCACTCTGTCTATCAGATCTAATCCCTTAAATCTATTTCTCACTTCCACTGTATAATCTTAAGGGATTTGATTTAGGTCATACCTGAATGCTCTAGTGGTTTTCCCTACTTTCTTCAATTTGAGTCTGAATTTGGAAACTGGAGTTCATGGTCTGTGCCTCGGTCAGCTCCCAGTCTTTTTTTTTTTTTTTTTTTGCTGACTGGATAGAGCTTCTCCATCTTTGGCTGCAAAGAATATAATCAATCTGATTTTGGTATTGGCCATCTGGTGATGTCCATGTATAGAGTCTTCTCTTGTGTTGTTGGAAGAGGGTGTTTGCTATGATCAGTGTGTTCTCTTGGCAAAACTCTATTAACCTTTGCGTTGCTTCATTCTGTACTCCAAGGCCAAATTTGCCTGTTACTGCAGGTGTTTCTTGACTTCTTACTTTTGCATTCCAGTCCCATAATGAAAAGGACATCTTTTGGGGTGTTAGTTCTAGAAGGTCTCGTAGGACTTCAAAGAACTGTTCAACTTCAGCTTCTTCAGCGTTACTGGTCGGGGAATAGACTTGGATTACTTTGATGTCAAATGGTTTGCCTTGGAGATGAACAGAGATCATTCTGTCATTTTTGAGATTGCATCCAAGCACCCCAGCCCAGAAATGTGATATTAACACAACTAGAACAGATTCCTTTCTCAGGGGGAAATTTGCATTCACCAAGCTTATGGGCCTAATATCTAAAGCCAAATGGTAGTTTCTCAATGTGCAGTGAGAAAATGTATAACTATCACATAGAGGGTTTAAGGAGCATATAGCATAGAGAGAAGAATTCATTTGATGCCCTGAATGTTTGAGCACCTCCCTTTAAAGCAGAGTTGACCTTAGCAAAGAGTCAGAGATGAATGAATGCCTGAGCACGTGTGTGTGGATGTGTGCACACACACACACACACACACAAGGTTGACCACAATTTTCAGGAACACCTTTTCCATGTTGGAGGCATTTTGGTCCAACACCAGAAACACTTAAAGGGACTACCCTGGTGGCTCAGTGGTTAAGAGCTCACAGGCCAATGCAGGGACACAGGTTTGATCCCTGGTCTGGGAGGATTCCGCAGGCCACAGAGCAACTACTGAGCCCACCCGCCCTAGAGGCTATGCTTCGCAACAAGAGAGGCCACCACCGTGAGGCGGAGAAGCCGCCACGATGAGGTGGAGAAGCCACCACCGTGAGGCGGAGAAGCCGCCACGGTGAGAAGCCCTCACACAGCAACGAAGACCCAGCACAGTCAAAAGCAAATTAGTTAATTCAAAAAGAAGCATGGAAAGATCTCTGTTAAGGGGTGACACTGGGCTTCACTGGTGGCTCAGACAGTGAAAAATCTGCCTGAAATGCAGAACACCTGGGCTCCATTTCTGGGTCAGGAAGATCCCCTGGAAAAGGGGATGACTACCCACTCCAGTATTCTTACCTGGAGAATCCCATGGACAGAGGAACCTGGTGAGTTACAGTCCATGGGGTCACAAAGAGTCGGACACGACTTAGCAGCTAACACTTCACAAGGGTCCCACTGCCTCATGACAGGACCTGCATTCCCAACAGGGCTTCTCCCGATTGCCGATGTCTCTCTTTGAATGTGTGAACTGCTATAATCAGGTGGCTGACTGCTCTGTCTCTTTAAGGTGACTTTGCCCTGTTCCACTCTGATCTATTATGTAGCCATATTAAAGTTTAACTGCTCAGAAGGCATCCTGATTCCCCTCACTTCTAAGATCTTAAGCGGTGACTCATGTTAGACCCCAAAGACTGACAAAAGCAATGAACCTAGACTGATCTCTGCCTGTGGCGCAGAAACCTTTCTCCTGACTTCATAGTCTAATGTTATGTTTAGTACCAATGAGACTTCAAATTTTAGGCCGCAGGGAAATTTTTCAGAAAGGCCCCACATAGCCCTCGTGCTTAGCAAGTAAGCCGTCATTTCCCCAGAAAAGGACTTTAGGTCAGGATCTCGAAGGAATTCCAAGACCGGCTGGGCATCGTTATGCCTCTGCTGGTAGGGGCCAGTGCCTGGCTTAATTCATATTTGAATCTCATGGGGCAATCACTGGCACGGTAACGTCGCAATTCCCTCCACTGTTGTCGCCTTCTCTCTTCCCCCTAGCAGGCAGATGAATTATGCCATATTTGGACAACTAAATGGTAAGCCCATTTATATATATATATATATATATATATATATATTCCCCCCCCCTAAAAAAAGGCTTCCTGGCATTAGAGGTGACTTCCAAGCACATCACTGATAAGACAGTCAATTTCTCTGGCACTGGCATGATGGAAACAACTCGCTAGGGATACACAAGTCAGCACAGGCAAAATACATCATTTCAAGGGGCAATTTGCATGGGTGGCTGAAGCCCTGAAAAACACAGCAGGAGACAAAGAGCCAGGTGGCTCCTGCTACCCTTTAAGCTGGCACCTGTCTCCAAACAAATAGCACAGAATCAGTCTTCAACTCCTCTGTCCCTGGCTGTCCACCTAGAAATGTCAAGGAGATCAGAGGTAGCCCCCAGCTGCCTGCCCCCAGCAAGTCCCAGAGCACAGTCTCTGAACCTTGACTACAAAGCAAGATGGTTGAACTAGTTGGGTTCTAAAGGCCCTTCTGATTCCCATGTTCTATTTTAACTGATGCTTTATTAGTTACAAAACTAGGGCTCACCAGGCACATAGGGATCAATTCACAATAGAAAAAGAGCAGCCATTTGTTTAGCAAGTACCTATGAGCATCTTCTACATGGGGGCGAGCTATGTTCTGCCATGGGAGATTCAGTTATGACAGAGGTGCTATTTTGATTCGACCATTTCGTCCTGGCAACTCTTTGTTTCCCTTTTGGAACAAGTCGTTAAAGTTATAAGTGTGTGGGTTTTTTTTTTTTTTAACTATTTATTTTCCCTGTGTTCTGGGCACATCAGCCCCTCTATAGTAGAGAAGAGCAAATCTAACTCCATATTAAATGTTTCTTTCACTTTAACCTTCGTATTCTATTGGTTTTGCTACAAGTTAAAAATCCTCTAATATGGAGTACATATTACATGTACACAAAGAAGACAGTGGGTGCTTTCATTCTGGAGGCATCCAGAAAGGATCCTGAAAGGAAGCAAGTGCTTTCGTTCTGGAGGCATCACAGAGGGCTTTATGGAGGCTGTGGCATCCGAAGCCAGGTAATACTGAGGCAGTGCGTCTGAGAACAGGATGAGTGTACGCAGGGAGCTGGGCATCTGGGACATGCCTAAGGCAATACGGGAGTGAGTCTCACTCTGTATGCTGTGTCTGCCCCCAGACCCCAGGAGAGGGCGGGCAGGGAGAGAGGGACCCTGGCGCTTCCCTCTACAATGCAAGTTCCTCTGTGACACTTGAAAGGGAAGGGACCTAAAACTTGCCGTGTAGCAGGTCAGGCTCTAGTCCTAGGCTGCCCACATATTATCTGGCATGTGCTCCTTTGCCAGCCGTGTGGCCATAGGCAAATTATTTAACTTCTCCTGCGTCTGTTTCTGCAGGTGGAAGATGGGGTTAATCGCACTCATAGTGTTGGGGAAAGGATTAAATGAGACAAGGTAAGCACAACACAGAGTGTGCACCCACAGAACCACAGCCGCAATAACTGTACCCACTGCTATGATGATACAGCATAGCAATATTGTATCATAATTCAGCATGAGATTCCCCCAGGCTGGAAATGAACATCCTGTGTAGCGCTATCAATTCTCTGAGCACTGCTTGTCACCTCATCAGGAACTTCTACATCCACTCCAAGCCATTAGAATCAACTAGAGGGTTAAGATGTTTTCAAACTAGATTTTCTTTTCAGAAATAGGTAAAAGCAGCATTAAAAAAAAAAAATAAAACCTCTGAAACTAATTTCAACCTCTTGGCAATCTACTCCAGAAAAATGATGACAATGATGATGTGTGTGCATGCTAAGTCACTTCAGTTGTGTCTGACTCTTTGCAACCGTATGGACTGTAGCCCACCAGGCTCCTCTGTCCATGGGATTCTCCAGGCAAGAATACTGGCATGGGCTGTCATGCCCTCCTCCCAGAGATCTTCCTGACTCAGGGATTGAACCCATGTCTCCTGCACTGGCAGGTGAGTTCTTTAACACCAGCACCACCAGGGAAGCCTGATGATGATAACTGATGCTTATTGAGCACCTACTATTTGCCAGGCATTGCTCTAAAAATATATTCTTTCCTTCCATTCCCTTCATATTCCGATGAGGTGAGTTGTATTATTACATGAATTTTAGGATAGAAAAACTGAGGGCTTCCTTAGAAGGACTTGTATCCACCCTGGGCTGGTCCAACGTGAAACAAGAGCTTGTTTCTCAAAGCAAAGAGGCTTCCAACATAGTGGTCCTGGGTTTTGCTCCACACCATATGTTTGCCCCCTGTGGGAATGGCTGACTCTCCCGCTACCCACCATCACCAAGCGAAACCACTGCCAGGCTGGGATGTCTCCCCAAGCTGCTGCAACTAGACAGCCTGCCCAGCAGGTGACAGGCATCACCGAGTGGTGTCATTGCCACTCTCTGATTAGAGACTCTGTGATTCTCCCACCCTATCTGGAAAAACCTGGGAAAGACTGTAACCCCCAAAAGGTCGATATCAGGCCATCTTTCTCAATGAGTGCAAGGCTACCAGGCCATCATGCCAGAGAACCATCAGTGTCACAGCCTGGTGCTGGATTGAGTTCAGAAGCATCCTCACGGGGTTCACACAGGGATGCTCCTGATGACAGACAGCAGGAAGGCTCAGATTCCCCAAGAATGTTCACTCTCAGAAGCTATTCTCCATCTGCTTTCATCTCTAGCACTTGTCCAATTCCCTCCCCCTGGGTTGCAAGAACCAGATTCGTTTCCAGAGAGTTGACAGACAGACAGGAGTGAGGAGCTGGAAATGTTTCAAGAAAAGGCATTGATCTGGAAAAAAACACAATAGGGGCTGTCCATTTATTTATTCATCCCTCCCCCTACGTTCCTAGAAAATAATTCTTTTATCACTTTCATACTTCAAAAATTGGGGGGCTTCCTGATAATTCAGATGGTAAAGAGTTTGCCTGCAATGCACGAGAGCCCAGTTTGACCCCTGGGTTGGGAGGGCCCCCTGGAGAAGGGAATGGCAACCCACTCCAGTATTCTTGCCTAGAGAATTCCACTGGCAGACCATGGGGTCACAAAGAGTCGACACAACTGAGCAACTAACACTCTCACTTTCACTGCAAACATTTAATTATCACCTGTAATATAAGTTTGAATTTAAGGCTCCTCCAAATCTAGCCCTAAACTATTCATTCATACATTTTTCTGCAGCAGTCCCATTGGATCTGCTCCAGCCCAACTGGTTCACCCAGAGCTCACTGCCCTTCACACTTGGTGGCCTGGTGGACTCATTAACACTAGTCCTCCCGCCTGCAATGCCCCTGTCCCTCCTTTCAGGGATATGCTCATATCAGCTTCCTTCAGAAAGCCTGCTTGAACCACTTCACCACACAAGGCCCTTCCCTCTCCTTGGAAGAGTGTTGTCCCCATGCAGCTCTGGCTTGGTAGAGACATGTCATCTTTTCACTGCTACTTGACATTCCATTAATTTACAAAATCCAACAGATTTATTGACCTTTGGGCAAGATACCCTGCTCCCTCTGCCCTACAGAGATCTGAAGACATAATCCCACTCTACAAGGAGTTTATCATCTGGTGAGAAAGATACAAGTACAATGGAACTCAGCAGCTAACAGAATGAAATAGATGCTCTGGAGATGTATGAGGAATGTGTAGACACAGATAGAAGGAGGCAGAAGGAAACGCAGATAGATAGTAGGAGCAGACAGAAGGACACAGAATTCTAACACACAGCCCTGCTATAGGGCCCCAAAGTCCAACTAATAAACCAGATGAGGGGCTGGACACAAGTCCGCAACATATCAGCCACTGTGATCATCCCTCGCTTGACACTCTGCTCAATGTTGTGTGGCAGCCGAGATGGGAGAGGAGCTGGGGAAGAAGGGATCCACGTGTACGCAGGGCTGACTTACTCTGCTGTGCACCCGAAATTGTCCCATTGTTAATCGGCTATCCTCCACTATAGAACAAAGTTTAAAAATAAACAGCAATTGTCCACTTGGAAGGCATGTGCATGTCCTTCCAAAGAGGCTGTGCTACAGGATGGGCCTGTCTGTGTGGAGACAGAAGGGTCAGGAAGACGGAATTTGACACCTGGAAATGGGAGGCCAGAGACACCATCTGGGGAGAGGAGGGGGGCAGTCTTAGAAAAGAAGTTCAGCCCATTTCATATAAGCAATCTGGTGTCAACCCAGAGTTAAGCACTTCAACAGGGAGGAGCCGATGTGATGGGTGTCCAGGAGTCTGTGAAAGTGAAAGTTGCTCAGTCGTGTCTGACTCTTTGCGACCCCATACAGTCCATGGAATTCTCCAGGCTGGAGTGGGGAGCCATTCCTGTCTCCAGAGTAATCTTCCCAACCCAGGGATCAAACCCCGGTCTCCCACATTGCAGGTGGATTCTTTACCAGTTGAGCCACCAGGGAAGCCCCAGAATATTAGAGTGGGTAGCCTACCCCATCTCCAGCAGATCTTCCTGACCCAGGAATCGAACCAGGGTCTCCTGCATTGCAGGTGGATTCTTTACCAGCTGAGCCACCAGGGAAGCCCCCCAGAGTCCATGGTATCCAGCAAACCTGGAGGGGTGAGGCAGATGTCAAAGGCGAAAGCAGCAAAAGCCAAAGTTGGGGGTCAGACAAGATTAGAAGGTCAAGGCAGCAGGATCTTCCATGGAGAAGCTGGTGAGGGTCAGTGCGAGAGCACTGAGGGAAGCCCGCCCACCAGCAGACAGAGTCCGCCCACTTGTGGGCTTCTTACCAGTGCTAGTTCCCTCTGAATGGGAAGAAGTGCTCCCACCGGCAGCAGAGGACCTCAGCCCTGGTCCTTCTCAGAACCTGAGACCCAAGTAAAGGATTCCCACCAAAGCTCCAACAATACTGTTCCCTTCCTTTCAAGGACACTAAGCAACCCCCAATGTAAATATCTCTGAGTCATCAGATGCCTTCAGCATGTCATCAGAGCTGCCATTGCTTAGCAATGGCTGCACACCCTCCTGAGTGTCTTCCAAACTCAGTTTCTATCGGACAGGACATCCAAACCTAGTCAATGCTAGACTGTTCAGTAAACTTGAAGACGCCAGGTCTTGGTGATCACTTTTCTGAAGGATTCAGGGACCCTGCCCCTCTAATACACGGGGAGATGCCTCTTATATCTCTACTAAGTACACATCCATCACAGGTTAGAAAACAGTGATAGACTCTGCAATCCTCCCAGGAATGAGGAGAAGCAGTACCGCATCGTGGTTATGAGAAAACACCGTGGCGCCAGACAACTTGCTTTGAATTTAGGCTCTGTTCCTTATTTCCTGTGTGACTTTGGACAAATTACTTCACTTCTCTGTGCATTTCCCCCAACCATAAAATAGTGATGACCATAATAGTACCCACTTCATAAGCTTGGGGGTAAAGATTAAACATAAGTCAAATTCTTAGGCAAGTGCTGAACAAATTATAAGTATTACTATTTGCTTTTTTTAAAAAAAATAGACAACATTTTTAAAATTTTATTTTAGCCAAGCCATGGATCTTGTGGGTTCTTAGTTCCCTGACTAGGGATTGAACCTGGGCCACGCCAGAGTACTAATCACTGGGCCACCAAGGAATTCCCCCCAAATGGATAATACTTCACTGTACAAAGAAATGAAGAAGTGAGTTTCCCAGAGCCAAATCCCATGCTCTGAAGTGGCCAAGTAGAAGCACAAACCCCAGAGTTCTCCATTCCCGTCGTGCGGAAATCCCCCGACTCCGTCCCTGAGCAGGAATGGCCTCGGCTCCACGTTTAACGGATCAGTTTCATAACTCGGGTTGCCTCCTTCATCCTTATTGTTCTCTGTGGTCACATGACACCTTTATTCCATTCCTGTATATAAACATCATTTCTGTTTTCTGTATTTACTACTCAAATTGATGCATTATACCACAAGCTGTACATTTGTCTTCATTGCAAAGGAGTAATAGATCTTTCTCTCTCTCTTTTTTTTGTAATTCAATAATTTGGTTTTCTATACAAAGCAATTCAAGTTTCTACTCCCGAGGGAAGGGGAAAAAATAAAATAAGCAAATAGTACCACCTCAGTATGAAAAGAGGGAGAAAGAGAGAGAGATTGATACAGAAACCCTGAGGGTGAAAGAGAGTGCAATTTCACTGGGAGAAATTACTTCTTAAACATCCAAGGTCTTGCACACCATTTAAATTCGACACAACTATTATTGGCAGGGATTGGTTAGGGCAAGAAGACAGGTAACAGGTCTAAATAGAGTGTTGTAAACCAGCCAAGAGTCTTCTTTTCCAGATGCTTGTACAAGCCAGGAGAAAAAAAAAAAAAAAAAAGCTGTCTGAAATTCACACCGAGAGTTGGAGGGCACCCAGTAGTGACGGAGTGATAGGGACAATTGCACAGGGGACCAGGAGGAGATGAATCCCCTGGCTGACCGAGGAGGTGAATCTTAGCTTTTCTCCACCAGCAGTTAGTGAAGTGGAATTCCAGTCTCAGCCAAACAAATGCCACGTGGGACAGCAGAGGAGCTGAGAGGCTGCCACCTCCCAGCTGCATGCCACCTGGCAGATAGCCTCTTCCAGCCCAGGCCTGGGGCTTCTTTAAGAGCCCAGATAGAGGGCCATCTTTTATCACCTCAAGTCTCAGCTCTGCTCCAGCTGGGAGCAGTCTAGCCCTCAACTAGTCCATGCGTATGTTTACGTGTGTGTATATGTACGTATGCACACACTTAGGTATGTATGTCCATTATATCCCTCTGAGTGACTAAGCATGCACACACATACATACGCATGTATGTGTGTGTGCACATGTGTACATGTACATACATATGAAAGTGAAAGGGTTAGCTGCTCAGGCGTGTCCAAATCTTTGTGACTGCATGAGCTGTAGTCTGCCAGGTTCCTATGTCTATGAAATTTTCCAAGTAAGAATACTGGAATTGGTTGCCGTTCCATTCTCCAGGGGATTTTCCCAACCCAGGGACACACACACACAGACATATATATATACACATTATAATATACTATATTAGAAATACACACACACACACACACACACACGGTGTGTGCATGCTCAGTCGCTCAGGTGTGTCCAACTCTTTCCAACCCCATTGACTATAGCCCACCAGGCTTCCCCATCCCTGGGATTCTCCAGGCAAGAATATTGGAGTTGATTGCCATTTCCTCCTCCAGGGAATCTTCCCAATCCAGGGATCAAACTTGCATCTCCTATGTCCCCTGCATTGGCAGGCAGATTCTTTACCACTGTGCCACCTGGGAAGCCCATATAAAGGGTATATATATATGTATATATATGTGCATATATATATATGAAGATTGTATATATAAATATGGCATATATATAAAAGGTATATATATAATATATATATAACATATATATATATATCAAGGGTATTGTTTTGGAGAAACTTAAGAACTCTGTGTTTCAATTCCCTTCTTTTATAGAAAAAGGAAGGAAGTCCAGAAGCTTTAAGAGACTTGCTTAAGATGACGCAGCTGGGGTTTGAACCCAGTAAGACACCTGGCCTTTGCTCCCACAGGCTGCCCGTAGAGAAGCATCTGACAGGACCGAAAAGTTGATTTTACAAGCTGAGCATGTTCAGTGCAGGCTCTCGAGACGCCTGAACACTCACTCCAGAGAGGGAGCCCCAAGCGAAGCTCTCTTCCTCCTCGACATGTTCACACCTGCCGCCCCGACACTTAGGTCCCCATGCTGCTTTATACATGCTCACATCCCCTGCAGTACTTTGACATGGAAGCTGCTCGATCAATGTTTGTAAATGAATGAATGGTTGAGTGGGACACGAATAATGGGACTTTGCAGGGAGGTCCAGGGGGAATAAAGATTTACCTAACAATTTATGTTGCTGTTGACGTGCCATGCTTTTTTTCCTTGCCCAGGAGGCCAATAGCACAAACACATGCCTTGCCATGAAAAATTCACAACTGTGCATTAGTCAGATACCCTAGTGACATTACTTGCAAACTGGAAAGCCAAGGTCACAGCAAAAGCTGCTATAAATCAAAAGTGTCTCAAACACAGCATCCTCCTGTTGGGAAATCTGACCCATTTATTGCATTTCCCCCAGGATGAAGGCCACTTAGCACACATCCTACTTAAAGCGAGGACGCCTGACACTCAAATACATCTGACGCCAACCTGTTACATCGGCCACTGGCTCCCCGGCCTCAATCCCTCTCCCTGCAGACAGCTTAAAGGCGAAGTTTATCCTATGCCAGGTGCATTAGACCATTGCATGGGAAGATGTGAAAGGCTTGAAAGCATTTCCCAAACTGTTCCACATGCTATTTCTAGGTGTTTGGCAAATAAAAGCATTGCACGGTCAGAGTTCGGGGAAGCCACGTCTACTCTATCCTATTCTTGAGAGTTCCACAAAGTGCTTATGAAAAATCCCACAGTGAAGAAATTCATTTAACCTTACTTTACCTAGGGTCTCCCAATCATTCTGACAACTAACACTTTATATCGGGAGACAGCAGCTCTGCAGAAACGCCAGCTCTATGGTTATAGTTACTCATAACTGTAGAGGCCACTGGGGTCCTCGTAGGGACTTCCCTTCCCACTTCTCTGACACCTTAAGAAGCATCATAAGAGAACACTGCACAGGGAAGCGGTGATGGAGAAGGGAAACCTGCCCGCAGCCTTCTCACTCGCCAAAGTCCTCAGGGGCCTGCCCAATGCCCCAGCCTCCAGAGGCTGTCAAGTAAAAGCAAATCTGGGCTTAGTAAGAACTTATTCAAAAGGATTACTGCAAAGTGGTGGGCAGGACTATTGAAATAGCGGGTTTCCTTTTATAGAGAAGGGTGAGCAAGGCTAGAAAGATCAGATGTAGGCAAGTTCAGTGAAAAGGTGGCATGACCAGGGGCTTCCCTGGCAGTCTAGTGGTTAAGACGCCACACTGCCAACGCAGGGGGCACGGATTCCATCACTGGTTGGGGAGCTAAGATCAAGCATGCCACACAGAGTGGCCAAAAATAAATAGATAAATAAAGGTGGCCTGATTGGATAGTCCACCAGAGAATGTTTCATGTGTGGGCCGGTCCATTCTCAGGAGGGGCATTTGCTGGCCAGGGCTGAGGGTGAGCCAAAGGCCAGGGCATGGAGGAAGCAGGGGAACTTAGTGAAGTTTGGGTTTTAAGCATTTTGTTCCAGTGGCTCCACGTGGATGCAATAATTCAGCTAATCCTTTGTGGAGCAAAGACTAGAATCGGGAGGGTCTGGGTCTGACAGACCCTCAGTCGACAAAGGTCGGGGGATCTGTGGGTCTTATCTAAGGTGTATGGAGAAGGGTGGGCCTTGCAATAAGCCTGTATCCAGGACCCAAATGGGAAGGGGGTTCCTTTAACCCCTCCCTAGCTGTTTTCCAGGAGTGAGGGGCTCTGGGACAGTTCAGTGTTGGCAAGGCCTGTTCGCAGCTACATGAAGCCAGCATCAACAGTATCTAAGGAACTCATTTCCTCCCACTCTTCACTAGAGTGCTGGCATGGCCAGGCTTTTCAGTAGAAGGAGGAAGATACAGTCATAGGGAGGAGTCTGAGCTCTAAAATGTCATGGCTCAGGCGCAGGCAAGGGAGGAATGACAGAGACCCCAGGTCACCTAACCAGTATGGATTCTGCCCTTCTTCCCCAGTAACAGAACTCTAATATCAGCCTGCTCTGCACCTACTACAGCCACATGGCTGAGTTCTGATAACAGAAGGATGTGGAAACTGCTGGGCAGGATTCCCAGGAGTGTTTCTTAAATAGGGATGGAGAGCTGGGGCAATGTTTGCCCATCTGCTTATATTCCTGCCTTGGCCTGGGATGTGCATGAAAGGGTTGGAATTCCAACTGCCACTTGGATCATGAGGTGACCTTGAAGATGGAAACCACACACTAAGAATGGTAGGAAAGGAAAATACAAGGACCCCAGCCCCCTGAAGATGCCATGAGCTGCCAGCCAGCCCAGAATGCTCTACCCCCTTGCTTCTATTTCTTGGGGAAAAAAAAACTGAAAAACAAAAGTCTTTGTTATCAAGCCATTGTAACTTCCAATTTCTGTTGAACCAGCCCGATGAAATTCCTGATACACAGAGATAAGGAAGCAGTGTAAAGGGACAGATCAGTAATACTAAGAATACATTCTACTATTAATCTTTGACAATCTCTTTCTGTACCCCAAGGCCACACTCACCATATACAAAATTTTCCAAAATGTCAAATTCTATCAAGAACATCCCTTGCATATTTGTGTGGCAGTCCACAGCACATAGGCAGGGTTGGGGGGCTGTACTGACCTTTGAACTCCTTTTACTGGAAGACCAGGATATGGCGTGGCAGCTGCATAAGGCAAACCCACAAGGGTTGCTGTCTTCTGAACATTGGTTCGATACTTACAGGTTTGAGTTTATCAGGCAGGCGTGGATGGGGCTCGTGTTTCCTTCTAGTTTAATATTCGCAATTTTATAAGGCATCTTATGTTCTCAATATGGTAGCATTTTAGATAAAACAATTCTTTGTTCTCTCGGACTGTCCTGAGAATTGTAGGATGCTTCACATTTGCAGCCTCACCTGATACACATCAGCAATGGCTCCCAGTCACTAGGACTCACACACAAACATACATGAACAGACGCACATTTTCAAATGCCTCTGGGGGTGGGCGTGAGGTGGGACAGCTTCTCGTTGAGATGTGCGGGATGGAATGTTGTGGACAAAACAGACAAGGTTTCCTTAGGCTTTCCATGTAGTTCTTAGATTTTCACACAATTCTAGTAACCCGTGCCTTTTCCAGGATTTTAGAATGGCCAACAAGCACCTTAAAATCATTTCCTTTATGATGAAATATTAACAGTTCAGCCCAGGGTAGCTAACAATGCCCATCTTTTTGCTATTTTGTGGTTAATCCTGTCCATCTTAATTCTACTCACAGCTGGAGACGTAAGACCACAGGGACCTCTGGGTGCCAAGGTACACCACCACCGAAGTCTTCTGAGGGATGATGAATGAAGGAGAGAACACACTGTTAAGTTTTGCTTGGTAGGGAATGTGAATTAAATATTTGACTATATAAGGAACCCTACTTTTCAACAACATTAGCTCCTTACACAATCAGCTCTCTTGGCCGTGGCACCAACAGAGTCTCCCAAATTAAATCTGCGGCTAGCTCTTTCCAGCCAATTTTCTGGAGTCAGAAGTTTGAATTCTTCCAAAGTTGTGGGTAAGGACAGGCACCAGCAAAAATGTATCTAGGACTGTGTCAGCCACCATGAACGCCTGTTCCTTGCCAAATGGAAGAAAACCTTCACAAGGGGGGAGAAAGCCCCCTTCCTTTCTATGTCCCCCTCTTTGTCTGTCTGTCTGTCCCTCCCACTGGCAGTCATTCAGTGGAAGCTGGCTTTCAGTCAGTTTGGTAATGAATAGGAGGTACTCGCTGGCAATCACCAAGTTCTCGGTGATGACTTCTTTTAATAAAAGAGCAAAGAGTCTTTGCTGTTTGTCCTCCTCTGAGTGAAATCCTTCAATTTCCCAGGCTCCAGAAGGGAAGTAACACCAATCATTAGAATCATAACTTACCTGTTGTTGTTTAATCGCTAAGTCATGTCCAACTCTTTGCAACCCCATGGACTGTAGCCTCACCAGGCTCCTCTGTCCATGGAATTCTCCAGGCAAGAATACTGGTGTGGGTTGCCATTCCCTTCTCCACGGGATCTTCCTGACCCAGGGATTGAACCTGGGTCTCCTGCATTGTTGGAGAGCCACATACACTGAGCCATGAGGGAAGTCCACACCAGCGTCTAGAGTTCTCTAAAAAGAATAGGACAAACATGGGGAAATATTGGGTACACAGAGACCTGTAAAACAGGTATAACAATACCTACTGCAGAGACTCTCCTGGGGGAAGATGAGCTGAAAGCTTAAGTTGTATATTGGATAATGCATAACCATCAATGAAAGGATTCTTAGTACCACTCCTGCTCTTGATCTAAGGCCATTGCCAAGTTTTCAGAGATTAAAAGTAAGGGAAAAGCCTTGGGAAGCAAATCTGCTTGGTTTCTTTTTTAATCACTGTGTTTCATCAGCAACTTCTGCTGTTCCCCTGCAGAACAAACCTCATTCCTGCTCAGAAGGCAGCAGGTGAACACAGTGGTGTATGTGTTCCAGAAGCTCTCAGCCTGGTTTCAAAAAGCCCCATTTTATCCAAGTGAATAATATGGTTTCCCTTCTGTAAGCAAAACCATGATATATAGGCAAACTCCACGTTAATTGGATAAACCAGTGGTAAAACCCCCAAAGAACAATTAACTTTCATGTGAAATACTCCCAGCTGAAATCTTGGAAAACTTGCATGTAATTAGTACTCTCTTCCAGCTCTCCAAAGTATAAAATACAATACATTAGGGCTTGTAACACTAATATCGCCAAGAACACAGCTAACGTGGGGAAGTCTAATTTGCCACTAACATGCGGATGGCAGGCTGGTTGGTGCTTTCACCTGTTCAGGCTAATTGTTTTTAAAGTGATTTAGAAACTCTCTGCCTGATGGTCCACGGCTCTTGATGTATCAAGTCCCCAGTGCTGGGCTGTTGTAAGTCAGGAAATTTAGAAGTAACATTTGAGGTCATTTGGTTCAGTTCCCAAGCAGTGGTTTATGGACCTGCTGCATTAGCAGCAGCTCAGCTTACAAATGAAAGTTTCCTGGGTTGCACCCGCAGAGATTCTGGGTCAGCAGGCTTTGGCTGGACCTCAGAAATCCCAATGAAAAATAAATAAATGAACACTTTCCGAATGCCACCAGAGGATTCAGTGGTCCAGCCGTGCTTGGGAACTACTGATGTCCCCAACCTTCTACTTAATGCAGAAATCCCCTGTATAATATGAGTAATGGTAGGCATCCAGCCTCTGCTTGAACACGTCCAGGATTAAGCTCCAGTCAATGGCGGCTGCCTGGCCTGCCACATCGAGAGGGGCTCTGAGGTTATACCCAAGTCCAGTGGAAGAGTGCCAAGCTGATTGGTGCCCTCTGCCCTGGGCTTGGGTAAGGGCAGTAATGTTGTTCTTCAGTCACTCAGTTGTGTCTGACCCCATGGACTGCAGCACACCAGGCTCCTCTGTCCTCCACTATCTCCTGGTGTTTGCTCAAACTCGTATCTATTGAGTCAGTGATGTTATCCAACCATCTCATCCTCTGTTGCTCCCTTCTCCTCCTGCCCTCAATCTTTCCCAGCAACAGAGGCTTTTCTAATAGGTCAGCTCTTTGCATCAGGTGGCCAAAGTATTGGAGGTTCAGCATCAGTCCTTCCAATGAATAATAAGCGTTCATTTCCATAAGAATTGACTGGTTTCATCTCTTTGCAGCCCAAGGGACTCTCAAGAGTCTTCTCCAGCACCACAATTTGAAAGCATCAATTCTTCAGCGCTCAACCTTCATTATGGTCCAACTCTCACATCAGTACATGATTAATGAAAAACCACAGCTTTGCCTATATGGACCAGTATAGGGCAGTATGACAACATGTATTTTCCATTCCTGATAAGAGATATCTACTCTGATGAATCCCATTCAACAGTTTTTAGTTTATGAAGATTGAAAAACAGTGGTTTCGTTTCTAAGTTAGCCTGATATCAGAGTATTGCACCAAAAGGTCAGAGTCTGAAAACATGGGTTTCAGCTGTGGTTTCAGTTATCCCACCTTGAGAAATTTGCTTACTCTGAGTGTCAGTTGCCTGTTTATCAAATAAGGACACGATATCTGCATGGGAGTGTTTTGAGACTCAAATACACTTATGACTGTGAAGAGTCTTTGAAAATGCTTATTTATATTTTTTTTAAAAAGTAAAGTACTCTTATTGTCAGTACATTATCAAACATGAGCGGTATTTTCCCAGGAGTACAGGTGCTTGAGCAGGTAGCCAAATATGTACATGTAGTAAGAGGAAATTCAAAACACTGAGCCTTTCTTCCCATAATGATATCAAGGCTCCTTTTGTTACCAGAATAAAGGCTTGTTCAAACCAAGAGCAATCTGGAAGTGAGTTTGCCTGGTTTTCAAATAGCTTTTGTAAACATTTTGTAAACATCCACCTCTCTGCCTTTCTCTCTGCCTTCAAATGCAATCACCCAGCTTGCTCATCGATTGGAATTTAAGTGATCTGCCCTTGGCTTCAACTCATTTGATAGAGTTGTGTAAAGTCAAGTGGTGACTTGACCTAATGGGCTTAACGGACCTCTGCTTTTTGAATGAATAGGCTTAATTTGTTAAACACCAGATGAGGTAGATACTGATTAGACTGAGAGATACGAGATTATAAAACTGAATGATTTATCAGTTTGTTCATAATCTCCTTCAGGGCAATATGCCATGTGCTCAATTGTGTCTGACTGTTTTCAACTCTATGGATATGGACTGTAGCTTTCCAGGCTCCTCTGTCCATGGGATTCTCCAGGCAAGAATACCAGAGTGGGGTGCCATTTCCTTCTCCAGGAGATCTTCCTGATCCAGGGATCAGACCCACATCTCCTATCCTGGATTGCAGGCAGATTCTTTACCTGCTGAGCCACTGGGGAAGGCCTTAGGGCAAGGAAGAGGTCTAAGCCACCTTTGTGCCTTGCAGGACTTCGGGATATATTTTGTACACTGGCTGAACTCGAGAATCTTTTGCTGAGTGAGTGATTGACAGATGGAATGAATGAATAGTTCACATGTGACTTTCAGAGGAACCAAGGCTGACTGAGCTGCTATGATAACTAAGACATGCGTGTGTGTGATTGTGTGTGTGTATGTGTGCTAGGTGCAGAGCCCTTAAGACATTCTTGCTTTAGGAGAAAAAGAACAATGTCCACCCACCTCCAATAGAACCAACTAAATTTAGTCAATGTGTTAAAATTATTTACCATCCAGGTCAGGTCGTTCAGTAGTAAAGAATCTGCCTGCCAGTGCAGGAGCTGCAGGAGACATGGGTTTGATCCCTGGGTCAGGAAGATTCCCCTGGAGGAGGAAATGACAGCCCACTCCAGTATTCTTGCTGCGATGATCCGATGAACAAAGGAGCCTGGCGGGCTACAGTCAGCGGGGTCAGAAAGAGTCGGACATGACTGAGTGACTGAACACAGCACCATCCAGGTCAGTTGTATGACCTTCATTTCTGCAAGATACCTCTTGCATCATTGCTCATCAAGGCAGGAGAGGATTATGGTTATTGGGAGCAGGCCTAGCGCCAGGTGACTCAGTGTGAGTCCCATCTGTGCCTAGACAGCAATTAAAACATATTATCTTTATGTTCCAGTTGCCTTTTTTATAGAACAGAAATCACGATCATTGCATCTCCATCTCAAGCATGCAGGTGGGTTACTGTTGCGAGGATTACGTGGAAAGCACTAAGACCAGTATCAGACAACTTGCTCACTGAAAGTGTGTCCACTTAAAATGGCATGTTTCCAGATCATATGAACACAAGACATCAAGAAAAAGCACCAAGTTAATTGGTAGGATCTCTATCCCACCCAAAGGGAACCAAAATGCTCTTCCACTGAGAGTCCTAAAGGTCAGCATCACAGCCTGTCAATTCCACCAAAACATTTGAATTTACAGAAAGGGTGGAATGGGATGGGTGGGACTTTAGCAAGCTGTCTTTGTTGAAAGCTACCATGTGCTGGTGTCTTGGTCCAAATGCTACAGACTAGGGTGGCTTGTAAACAGCAGAATTTTGTTGCTCACAGTTCTGGAGCCCACAAGTGTTTCACGGCCCCATCAGGGCTGGGTGAATGCCCTCTTCCTCATTCAGAGCCAGCACCTTCTCACTGTGACTTCACATGGAGGAACGGACTAGGGGTCTGTCTGGAATCATTTTTTTAAGGCACTGCTCCTGAGACAAATAAGGGGCAGGGCACAACCTTTAAAGTAATGATATAGCCCAAGGACAAGACATAAGCTTATTAGAACCAGCTGGGCCCAAGATGGTGGATGAGCTGACCTCCCCTGGACCTTGAGCTTCATCGTACATTCTTTCTAACACATCAGCTTCTCAGGCGGCTCAGTGGCAAAGAATCCACCTGCCAGCGCAGGAGATGCAGGTTCAATCCCTGGGTTGGGAAGATTCCCTGGAGAAGGAAATGGCAACCCACTCCAGTATTCTTGCCTGGGCAATCCCATGGACAGAGGAGCCTGGCGGGCTACAGTCCGTGGGGTCACAAAGAGTCAGACATGAATGAAGAGACTAAGCACGTACATAACATATCCCAAGCTAAATGACACACCCACCAGCGCAATGACAGTTCCAAGCCTGACCTTAAAGGTCACAAAGAGGGCAGTGGTCCAATTCCTGAAAATCCCCATGCTTTCCCTAAAATAGCCTATGAAATTCATTCATTAGCCTATGAAATTACCTACTGCTATAAAAACTGACCTCACATATGCAGATGATACCACTCTAAAGGGAGAAGTGAAGAGAAACTAAAGAGCTTCTTGATGAGCTGTATCAAAATTACCAGCTAGAGGATAAAGTCTTACCTTAGACCTGTATTTAACAATAGCACAAAGTAAGCTATGTTTTGGGCTTCCCTGATGGCCCACTGGGTAAAGAATCTGTCTGCCAATGCAGGAGACACAAGTTCAATCCCTGGGTCAGGAAGATCCTCTGGAATAGAAAATTGTAACCCATTCCAGTATTCTTGCCTGAAAAATCTCATGAACAGAGGAGCCTGGAGGGCTACAGTCCACAGGGTCGCAAAGAGCTGGAGAGGACTGAGTGACTAAGCACGCACAGAAGCAATCTAGGTTTTAAAAGTTGTTGATTAATTTATATACGGTTTAAAAGAAAAAAAAATAACTCAAATTTAGTCACACCCATTCTATAATGGTATGGACACATGCTTCTGTAAGTGGTATTGAGGCTTTCTGCTCTTGGAGCAATATTCTCTGATTTAAAAATAAATGACATTGATTTATCATTAGAGCCTTTTTATAGGAGAATTTATCTCAACAGAACTTTTAAAGATATAAAATATACAGTTTATGTAGCCTTAGGTTTCTTAACAGAACCAAATCAAACTGAATAATAAAGTAAAACGGAATAATAAAATGATCAAATAGTGTAAGATCAAGTCAGAACTGATCTGGAAGCACCTTTTATAATTACTAAGCTGGAAGCAGTCTCTGTAGATTCGGCAGAACTGAATCACAAAATGAATTAAGACCATATCAAATTATTAATACTTTTCATACACCATAAAAAGTCTTCCTTCCTGCCTCTCTGGGACTGGAGCAAAATGTCTCAAATATCATTCAGGGAAAATGGAGGGAAATTAATAAATAGGATATTGCTTATTGTTCTTTAATAGCTCCTTGTCTAATCCTTTGAATATTTTATGGATCTTTATTCTTTCTAAAGAACTTTCCAAGGCCTTATCTCATTGAATCTCTGCTCTTGAGAGGAGCCTCCTGGCTCAGTAAGTCAGGTAAAGGGCCTGAGGGGTAGACTTCTGGCTGCTCCTCTGGACTGGGCACCTGCAGGGAAGTTCTCTAACTGGTCCACGCTGGCAGGGGGGATGGCAGCGCTCTGATGGAGATGCAGTCAAGAATGTCAACAGCCTCCAGTTGTGAATGCCTTCAGGGTCCACCTCAGCTAAGGGGGCTGTGGTCTCTCTACTCGCAGAGCATCTGTGGGTCAGTGGTTGAGTAAGGCAGTGGGGCCTGAGGCCAGGCCATTTCCAGCCCACAAGGGACTACCTGATGGGCAGTCTGGGGTCTGGCACTGCCCACTGCACTGGTCTCACAGCTCCCCCTGCTCAATCCTGCTTCCTTCTACTTTTGTTGTTTAGTTGCTAAGTCGTGTACCACTCTTTTGCGATCCCATGGACTGTAGCCCGCCAGGCTCTTCTATCCATGGGATTTCCCAGCAAGAATACTGGAGTGGGTTGCCATTTCCTTCTCCAGGGGATCTTTCTGACCCAGGGATCAAACCCGTGTCTGCTGCATTGATAGGCAAGTTTGTGACCACTGAGTCACCTTCCTTCCACTGAGTCAGCCCTAAATGTTATTCCTAGTAAACCTTTGGCATTCCCAGCTCCCTCTCAGCATCTTCTTCCAGAGGGCCCAGGTGTCTATCTACTAATAGTGCTTACCTGGGAAGACCAGGATAAGATAATAAACGTAAAGGGTCTTAGCCCAGAATTGCCCCACAGTAAGTTCTCAATAAATATTAGCTATGGCTGGCAGTCTTTCCCCTGCTTTGTGCTTGGAGAATAGAGGCAGTGCTATCAAGTTATTATCCAACTAGATGAAGTTTTCTCTACCAGTCAGCTATTTTAAAAGATGCCATTTCAAAGAAGCCTTCAGGGGCTTCTCTGGTGTCCTGTGGCTAAGACTCTGAACTCCCAACACAGGGGGCCTAAGTCTGACCCCTAGTCAGGGAACTAGATGCCCCATGCCACAGCTAAATATCCCTCATACTGCAATGAAGACTGAAGGTCCTGCATGGCGTAACTAAGACCTGGAACAGCCAAATAAATAATTTTTTTTTTTAAGCAAAGATTGAGTTGACATGGGAGTAAAGAGCTTGCCAGTCTGTGTTTGGCTCCAAGTTATTGTGTAAAGCTGTATGTGTGAAGTGAAGGTGTGAGAAAGACTTAAAAGTTTTGCAAGTTAAACAAGGTTGTGCAAAAGTTTGACTGTCTCAAGCCTCCAACTTACTCAGGTGCCACCGTGAGATCCAAAAAGACAGAATCAACCCTACCAAAATCCAAAACACACTGAACAGTTGGATGGTGGGTCGGATTTGGCTACGTCCCTTTAGCATGCACACTTACTGCAGGAAAACAAAACAAATCCATTTAACACAGAGAAGAAGGGAGAATATAAAAAGAGTCTAGCACACAGAAGAACGATAAAGGAACATTAACAGCCGTATTACTAAACTGAGACATATAAAATTAGATTGATACTCTCTATATTCAGTACACTAGTTTTATTTTTTAAAAACATTTCTAAGGGGACTTCCCTAGTGGTCCAGTGGCTAAGACTCCACACTCACAATGCTGGGGGCCTAGGCTTGATCCCTGGTCAGGGAGCTAGTTCCCACATGCTGCACCTAAGAACCTGGCACAGCCAAATAAATTAAATAAATAAAGATTTTGTTAAAAAGAAAAAGCTAAAAATTTTCTTGGGGTTTTCAGATCTTTGCTGCTGATCCTGTCTTCCTGATTTCCCCCTTGAGATCCCAGAACCCTCCCCTGTACCAAGGAGGTGATGCTGGGGACCAGTGGGACATAAGCGTAACTCCTAGAGTGTGAGAGAAACCACCAGAAGTGACTTCTATCGATCTCAGCTTCCATTTCTCCCAGAAACCATTTTGAGCTCACGGCGATGGATCATGTTTTTCAGTCTCTGAGTTGCCCTAAGTGTCTCTCAGTAAAAGAGAAACTGGCCACGAATTCTGCTCATTTGTTCTGATTGGGCATCTCTAATAAAGCTTGCCACACCCGTACAATTCGGAAGGTCATTCCCTTCCAGCAAATCCCTGGTTTTGTGATGCCTGACTTGCCCTGTGCTATTTTCCCTACTCTCGGTGTGGCTTCCTTGGACTCCCGGCCTGACAGCTCAGTGATGCCTCTACCCCATCTAGCCAGAGGGACCAGTGAGAGACCATTCGTCTCCATCTTCCCAGGCACGGGATGCTCATACAGATTCTACCGATATCCCCATTCTGTTTGTCTTTAGAATTTCTAATTTCTTCATCATCTTTTTCCGATTCAGTCTTGATTTCTTTTTATACAGCTTTCTCCCGTGGGGATGTGTGTTCCATCTAAGCATCTGCTTACAGCCTCTGTTTGAATTCTCAGGCAAATATTCATTGAATTCCTGTTGCGTTGTTTTCTTCCTCTCTCAATAAATTATCCTGTCTCCTCTTCGAGGTCTTCCTTTCCAAACTCCAGGTTCTTCGTGTGCATGAAAATTCCCTCTGAATTCATCTCCATCTCCCGTGCCACCTCACCTTGATTATTTTCCGTGGTTGGCACTTTCCTGCCACGGCTTCGTATTAACGCACTGTGCTGTTGTTTAGTCACAAAGTCATGTCCGAGTCTTTGAGATCCTATGGGCTGTAACCTCCCACGCTCCTCTGTCCGTGGGGTTTTCCAGGCAAGAATACTGGAGTGGTTTGCTATTTCCTTCTCCAGAGAATCTTCCCCACCCAGGGGTCGAACCCACATCTCCCGCGTTGGCAGGTGGAGTCTTCAGCCCTGAGCCTCCAGGGAAGCCCAGTGCATTGTGTAGCCCACAGGAAAGTCTGCTAACTTCATTCTTTGTTTAGGCCAGTCTGCTTCCTGTGTGGATAAGCTCTGGGAAACAAGGCAGCTACCCAGGCAGAGAGCCCCTCAGCCTCTGAGCGCCCTAAGCCATACAGTTGCCAGCCCAGAGCCCCATCTGTCTTTGCCCAAGTCAGGAAGGGTGACTTCTAAGCTGAGCAGAATGGCAGAACAACCCTTCTGGTCCAAGACACCGTGACTGGGATGGGCCACCCCAGCATTTCCCAGTCCTGTGCGTATGTGCTAAGTCACTTCAGTTGTGTCCAACTCGTTGAGACCCCATGGACTGTAGCCCACCTGGCTCCTTTGTCCATGGGATTCTCCAGGCAAGATACTGGAGTGGGTTGTTATGCCCTCCTCCAGGGTCCCAGTCCAATATGGGTCCCCTAATCTTGAGGCTAATGAAGATGACTATTTATAGATGGAGGATCATTCTGGTTTAATTTGAGAGATAATATAACGTGGTATCACACACTTGGAAGACAAAATGTAAGCAGCACACAGACTTCAGGACTGACTGTAAGGGTAAAAACCCCCATTCGCACATGTTACATGGGACCCGACACACTCCAAAAGGAGGGATATCGTGCTTTGCCAGTCCAAATAAGGACTAAAGGTAGGAGGTTTTTTGTTTTGTTTTGTTTTTTCCTTACATAAAACTAAAGCGCATTTCCCTTGTGAAAACACTCAGCAGAGTTGGCTAGGATGAGACCCAGAGTCCTTCCCTAGGAGGCCAGTGGGTCAGGAATCGTGGCCTTTGTGTTTGCAAAAGGCACCATCTCCTCCAGCTGCACAATCTAGGACAAGTTATTTAATTTCCCTGGGCCTTCATGTTCTCATATATAAAAGAGAGCCAAGGATAGCCAGGTAACAGGATTGTCTCACAAAGGAACCAAGACAATGTATTTGATTATTATATTTGATAATGGGGTCTGCCCTTCTCCCTGGCTTCTGATCCGATGATGACTTTCTGGGTTTAGCACTTGTAGCTGGTGATTCCACAGAACTTTCACAGGCTAAGGGACCCTCCAGGCATCCTGAACTTGGGCAAGGCCCATCTTCACACAGACCTGGATCCATAGCACCCGGGTGAGCACGTTCCCCAGGGATGAGCCTGCCTGGGTTCAAGTTTTATTCCTCTCCCTTGGTGGCTGAGAGGTCTTAGGGAACACGCACCATACTAGCACTGCTAGGGTTGTGTGAGGATCAAAAGAGATAGTTCCTGCAAAGTATTTAGCAAATATGTTAATGCATAGTCATTCATATCCAAGTCCTTGATTATGTTGACATTTTATCTTTTTCCTAGGGGGACAGAGATGAGGAATCTGAGGTTCTTTCGAACTGAAAGAGAAGAACAGGGAACAGCACCTCTCCACATTCAGAGTTTGGGGTGTGTTGATTCTCAAAATGATAAGATGAGCAAAGCAGTCAATACTGCTCCCTCAATTTTCTCCTCAACACTGAGGAGAAAACCAGAGACATGAAGAAGTTCAATGGTCTTTCCAAAATCGCAGGCAGGTGGCGGCCTGTGACCCAGCCTTCTGACACCTCACCCAGTGATCTCCACCGACTCTCGCATTGAAACTCAGGTCAACCAGAGATGATCGTCAAGGCCGAAGCTAAGACATTCTTTCCATCCTTTAATAAAAGCATTTGTTTGCTTCAGTGCCTTGTGTAGCTCGCTTCTCTGCCTGCCACGGGCCTCATACAAGACAAGGACGCCTACTCTGTTATTCAGCTAGTCTTTGAGATTCCAGGCATCAAGCGGAATCACTCTCTGAGGTCAATCTGAATGATTATTCAAGAGACTCAATTTCCTTTAGAGAAGGCACATTGTCAGTTCAATCTACTGTGGAATTTGTAGTATTAATGAATTGAAGGATACTTTGGGGATTTCTCCCAGATGCTTATTTTAATTTAAGCTCTAGGGGTTTAACTTTCCAAAATACTCAATTTTGTTCATTATGAAAACTAATAACTGGCTTATTTCCCTGCTAATTTGGGTACGAAGGTTAATTATCTATAGTGGAGTGGTCTCGAGTTAATCTAAAGTCTACCTGAACACAGGACTGTGGCTAATTGATTCCCCCACACATGGAGGAATGAGTATTTCTTTCTGGAAAAAAGAAAAAGGCTCCACTGACTTGGATTCTTTCTGCCTCTGTCTCTGTAAAGGACGCAGGGTCTCTCTGAGATAGTGGGCAACCTCTCCCTTTTTGGATACCGTGGAATCTGTTCACTTGTGTACACTCAGTTCCTGCTCAGCATTTTCTTTTCCACAACAAAGCACCCAGTCACCACTCCTGTGTGAGTGTGTGCTAAGTAGCCTCAGAAGTGTCCGACTCTCTGATACCCCACTGACTGTAGCCTGCCAGGCTCCTCTGTCCACGGATTCTCCAGGCAAAGCTACTGGCGTGGGTTGCCATGTCCTCCTCCCGGGGACCTTCCTGACACAGGGACTGAAACCACGTCTCTCGTGTCTGCTGAACTGGCAGGCAGATTCCTTCCCACTAGCACCACCTGGGAAGCCCAGTCACCACTCCTACCCATTGTTTCTTCACGACAGGTTTAGGAAATGGCAGGTGTATAAATTACATTATGTTAGCATGAGCTTGATCAAACCAGAATGCCTCACCTTCTAAAATATACCCCAAATAATGGTCATCATCGGAAAGTCCACAAATAATAACTGCTGGAGAGGGTGTGGCAGAGGAGAAAGAGTCGAGCACACCGTTGCCGGAATGTCAACTGGTGCAGCCACTATGAAGAACAACTTTGGAGTTTGCTCAGGAAACTAAAAACAGAACTACTTTATGATCCTGCAATCCTACTCTTAGGCATATACTTGGAGAAAATCATAACTCAAAAATATACAAGGACCCCAATGTTCATAGCAGCAGTGTTACAACGACCAAGACATGAAACCAATGTAAGTGTCCATCAACAGGTAAATTAAAAGATGTGGTGTACACACACACACAGGAATATTACTCAGCCGCAGAAAAGAATGAAATAACGCCATTTTCAGCAAGCTGGGTGGACCTAGAGATTGTCGTATTAAGTGAAAGAAGTCTGAGACAGAAAGACAACCACCATATGGTATCACTTATATTTGGACTCTTAAAAAAATGATACAAAGGAGATTATTTACAAAACAGACAGAGACCCACAGACATAGAAGAAAATTTATGGTAACCAAAAGGGAAAGGTAGGGGGGATAAATTAGAAGTTTGGGATTAACATATACATATACAAACTACATATATACAGTCCATGGGGTCACAAAGCGTCAGGCACGATTGAAGTGACTTAGCACGCTCACATATATAAAATAGACAAAACAATAAGGTCTTACTGTATAGCACAGGGAAATATATTCAGTATTTGTAATGATCAATAAGGGAAAAGGCTCTGAAAACTTATATAAATACATATATATGTACGCACGTATGTATATGGTCTTCCCAGGTAGCACAAATGGTAAAGAATGCGCCTGCCAATGCAGGAGGCGCAAGAGACTCGGGTTCAGTTCTTGGGTTGGGAAGATCTCCTGGAGCAGGAAATGGCCACCCACTCCAGTAGTCTCACCTGGAAAATCCCAGGGACAGAGGAGCCTGGCGGGCTACAGTCCATGGGGTCACAAAGAGTCAGACACGACTGAGAATGCACACAACACGCGTGAGCACACACACAGGCATGCTGTGCGTACAGGTATATATACATATATATGTGCAGTTTAATAGTCAGCTTGCTGTATACCTGAAACAGCACTGCAATTCAACTATACTTCAACAAAAAATAAAATTCACCAAAAAGAGTGATCACACAACAACAAATCTATTGTCTTGCTCTCTGTATTGTCCCAAAAGGCAACAGGTTTCGTACACATTCCCCTCATCGTTCTAAGATCTCAGTGAAGCACAAAGGATCTTTTATTTCTTTCCCTCTCGAGCAGAAGAAGAAACGGAGACCAGCAGAGACCCAGGTTCACAAGATATCGGGTGTGAGGCATGGAGATAGAACATAGATCTCTCGATTCCTAATTCTGTGTGCTTTCTTTTTTTTTTTTTTTTTCCCTGTGTGCTTTCTATTCTATCACTCCACCTCTGTGATCTGTAATGTATTGGAAAGTATTATCTACTCTTTCACACACTCTACTACACAGTTCTATTTCTTGTGCTCCAAGAAACCCAATTTTCTCTCCAGGAAGAAAGACGGACTAGTGCTGCCCACTGGATCCTAGAGGACATTCCACTCATGGACGTTCATGTCTTCACCTGCAAGGTCAGCCCTTCCTTTCTCCTTCTGCTGGCTCTGTTCTTATAGAAGGCGGAGCGTCTGGGTCTATTTCATGTTCCCACTCTTCCCAAGGACTGAAGCCAGATTTGGCCCTGAATTTCCCATGCACATGTTAGTCTTAGAACTCTCTTCCCCCATCTACCTCTGATTTATTTAAAAATTACTTTCTAAACCAACTTGAAGCAGCTCAAAAATTAATTTAAACTCCCCAAAACTGAATTTGTCAATGTCCACCGTTGTAATTTGTTACGTTGCATTATAACCTACTACAGAACCGTGGCAATGTCAGAACTCTGATGATGTAGTATGGTCTCCATCTACAATACATCATACGAGCAGTTTCAGCTTGGATGATAGATGGGGCAAGTCTGGGAAGAATTTTAAAAGAGACCTAAATTTCTAGAATTTTTTTTATTCCCTTTAAGTGGCTGAAGGCGTCACCCCTCCCCAAGAGATTACTGAAAATCTAAATCATTTTTTCTCCTCTTTTTGCTCTGCATCAAACAGAGGTCTGCAAAGGCAATTAACCTGGCATGGCGGCAGAATTGCTGAGGTGTAATTTGCCCGTGCTCTAGCCTTGTAGCTTTGGCCATGTCCCATCAGTTGGGAAAGGAAAAATGAATCTGCTTTGGCGTAACTATCAACAATCATGGTCTGTCCATCCCTTTGTCAAGCTCCAGGATGCCAGGTCCTTGACAGGTTTGTCCCCAAGGACAGGAAAGAATTCACGTACAGTTGGCATAACATATTTTGTGCTACTTTTTGAAGCCAATACCTGTTTGGCAACCTGTTGGCTTAAATGAATCAATGCCAGATTGAGGCTCTACCACCATGGAGGATAACCAGGGTCCCCTGCAGAGACGCGTCCTCTATGGCCAGGAGCAAATGCAGAGCATCCGCAGGTACAGATGACGTGCCATCATCCTGGCTCTTCCCAGAGTCTTTCTTAGATTTCTCTAGCTAAATGAAGCTCAACAGCCCAGCCATCTTGTGTTATGGTAAAAAGAAATGCATGCCCAGCGACTCACGCCAGGTCAACAGCAGGAACTTAGAACTGGGTCTCGAGACCTGGGCCCCTGTGTTTTACACTCTAACCCAGCAGGTCTCCATGGCAACTACCTAACATGCTAATGTGTCCTGATGAATTCTGAGCCTGGTTGCAGCTAATTCATTATTGAAATAAATTGAAAACTTGGGAATTATTTTGCCTTTTAAAAATGTAATTTTAAAAATGTTATGGAAGTATAGCTGATTTACAATGTGTTAATTTCTGCTGTACAGCAAGGTGACATTTATACATATGACTATTCTTTTTCATATTCTTTTCCATTATGGTTTATCACAGGATATTGAACATAGTTCCCTGTGCTATATAGTAGGACCTTGTTAAAACATAAGTTAGTTGTCTTTGTAATGACTTTTCCACTCTTGAGCCATCCTACTTGCTTTCCTGAGTGGAGGAGAAAGGGGTGGAGGGTGCCTTGGGAATTGTAGGCACCTCTCGGGACTAAAATTTATACTAAAGTTCAAATGAATTGTATAAGATTTTCATGGAATTGAAGTAGGGACACAAATCTACCAACCTTATAGGAAGAATTAGAATATTGCTGGCACCACTGAGGATAATTGAGTGTCACAATTTGCCATGAAAACTACTCTTTCTGTGCCATGCTCCTTGATTCCATCTCGGGGACTGTGTTTCTCCCCACTAACAATACATACAACAGATAGATAGATTGTTGTTGTTGTTCAGCTGCTCAGTCATGTCTGACTCGTAGATAGATAGATAGATACACACACAGATTAATCATGTGGGCTCAGCTCAGAGCAAGCCCAATAATCTGATCACAGAGATGTGCCAAGGAAACTGAGATATGGCCAGGAAGGCGAACACAGGTGGGTACGTCCTGACCATCTGATGCTGCGCATCACCTGTGGTTATCACTCTCTGACAACCGCAGCTTCCAAACACACAGAATTATGTCCAAGGGTGGGGAAGGACGTGGCTAGGATAAGACACAACAGTGGGCTTCTCAAAAACATCCTCTGGACTTGTTATGGCCCCGCTTTGGCTTCAAAGTCTCATTGCTTTGAGTGTTCCATGGGTCAGCAATGACTCCAGAACACTCACCTTGCTGGTCCTGATTAGATTTACCAGCTCCTGCGGTTGCCATGGAACCTGGCCTCTGTGACAGGGAATGAAATGGGACAGGAAAGTGGATTATGGTCCAGTCCAGAGCACAGCCTGTGGGAAATGATACTCCCTGTATGACTTCGCGCTTGTCACACATCTTTTTTTTTTAATTTTTCCTTTTTTTCTTCTTTATAAATTCGAGTATAGTTGATTTTGAGCAAACTCTGGGAGACAGTGGAGGACAGAGGAGCCTGGCATGCTATAGTCCATGGGGTCACAAAGAGTCTGACATGATTTAGCAACTGAACAAGATGGCTCAGACAGTACAGAACCCGCCTGCGGATGCAGGAGATGCAGGTTTGATCCCTGGTCTGGGAAGAGCCCCTGGAGAAGGAAATGGTAACCCACTCCAGTATTCTTGCCAGGAGAACCGCATGAACAGAGGAGCCTGGTGGGCTATATTCCATGAGGTCACAAACAGTTGGATATGACTGAGCAACAAACACTGGTTAACTTGTGAGTCATTCTGAAGTCTTTGAAAACACCAAGGCCCCACCCAAGGAGAGAGGGATCCTTTCATCCAGACTGAACTACTGCTAGAAGACACAATACTTCATGTTCTAATGTAAATGATGAATACCCTGTACTTAAACAAACCGACTGGGATCAATCACAGCTGTTTTGTTTCTCAGCAACTGTTTTGTGACTTACCTCTGCTGCTGCTGCTGCTAAGACTCTTCAGTCATGTCTGACTCTGTACGACCCCATAGATGGCAGCCCACCAGGCTCCCCCATCCCTGGGATTCTCCAGGCAAGAACACTGGAGTGGGTTGCCATTTCCTTCTCCAATGCATGAAAGTGAAAAGTGAAAGTGAAGTCGCTCAGTTGTGTCCAACTGCTAGCGATCCCATGGACTGCAGCCCACCAGGCTCCTCCGTCCCTGGGATTTTCCAGGCAAGAGCACTGGAGTGGGGTGCCATTGCCTTCTCTGTACCTCTGCTGCAGGTTGCTTTGAAAATGGAAATACAGAGCTTAAACTCTGGGGAGGATATCATCTGATGAAGAATCAAAATTGAATCTAAGCCATGGGAAAAAAGTCAAAATGCCCATGTTTCTAGAACTTGGTATGGCATTTTCACAGGTTGAGAGGCTTTTTCTTTTGAATTGTGAAAGATCCATCACATGTTTAATGTTCCTGCTAATCGTATCAAATCAAATTTTATCATGATCAGACCTAAAGTGCTTTTTAGTCTGTATTCCCACATGCATACTGAATTCTAAAACTGAGTTAGAGTTTCATCCACGTCTCTCAGTCCAAACCACTGTGTGTGGAGAAACAGCATCCTTCTGCACACTGGTATTTGCCCATCAAAGTCTTAACACCTGCTCTGTGTGTGCGTGCTCAGTTACTTCAGTCGTGTCCGACCACGTGTGACACATGGGCTGTGGCCAGCCAGGCTCCTGTACCGATAGGCTGCTCCAAGCAAGGATGCTGCAGTGTGTTTCCAGGCCCTCTTCCAGGGTGCACCTGCCAGAGGGGAAGTCAAATGTGGAGTGTGAGGGGCGAATTCAGCCCCCTCGTCTATCAGTTCAGTTCAGTTGCTCAGTCGTGTCTGACTCTTTGCGACCCCATGAACCACAGAGTGCCAGGCCTCCCTGTCCATCACCACTCCTGGAGTTCACTCAAACTCATGTCCACCAAGTTGGTGATGCAGTCCAACATCTTATCCTCTGTTGTCCCCTTCTCCTCCTGCCCTCAATCTTTCCCAGCATCAGAGTCTTTTCCAATGAGTCAGCTCTTCACATCAGGTGGCCAAAATATTGGAGTTTCAGCTTCAACATCAGTCCTTCCAATGAACACCCAGGACTGATTTCCTTCACGAATGACTGGTTGGATCTCCTTGCAGTCCAAGGGACTCGCAAGAGTCTTCTCCAACACCACAGTTCAAAAGCATCAATTCTTCGGTGCTCAGCTTTCTTTATTATCCAACTCTCACATCCATACATGACCACTGGAAAAACCATAACCTTGACTAGATGGACCTTTGTTGGCAAAGTAGTCTCTGCTTTTTAATATGCTGTCTAGGTTGGTCATAACTTTCCTTCCAAGGAGTGAGCATCTTTTCATTTCATGGCTGCAATCACCATCTGCAGTGATTTTGGAGCCCCCAAAAAAATGAAGTCTGACACTGTTTCCACTGTTTCCCCATCTATTTGCCATGAAGTGTTGGGACAGGATGCCATAATCTTAGTTTTCTAAATGTTGAGCTTTAAGCCAACTTTTTACTCTCCTCTTTCACTTTCATCAAGAGGCTCTTTAGTTCTTCTTCACTTTCTGCCATAAGGGTGGTGTCATCTGCATATCTGAGGTTATTGATATTTCTCCCGGCAATCTTGATTCCAGCTTGTGCTTCTTATAGCCCAGCATTTCTCATGATGTACTCTGCATATAAGTTAAATAAGCCAGGTGGCAATATACAGCCTTGACGTACTCCTTTTCCTATTTGGAACCAGTCTGTTATTTCATATCCAGTTCTAACTGTTGCTTCCTGACCTGCATAATACTGTTTTACAATTGTTTTTGATTATCAATAATGGTTGGCATAACAACTCCCCTTCTGATTATCCTCCCCTGCCTTCCAACTTCTCTTTCTTTCTTAGCAGAGCTTTAATTCTTGGATACACAATGCCCTTTGGAGAATTTCTTTGTGGGTCCAAAGGGAAGTTGTCTTCCATACCATCACCCCCAAGACAAATGCAGGAGTACAGTGAGTTTCAAATGCATTCTAAGGCGCCCCAGGCATGGAAGGAGAGGTTCCAGTAAGAACTAGGGAGAAGAGGAAGTCTGGTCTTGGAAAATCTAGCCTGTTGTTTCTTCTGTCTGGCCACCCTGCACAGTAAGGTGAAGATGCTCTCTATGGTCCACCTGTAGCCATCTGTGCTACAGGCTGTTGGGGAGGAGGTGACTGAGTGGAGGTGGAGGGTAAGGAACCCACCATCCCTAAACTCCTCTCCTCATTGTCTTGGCCGCTGATGCTCCTGGATCTAAAAAAAAAAAAAAAAAAAAATTTCTAAACAGAGAATAGCATGGCTAAGATAGGAAGCATCCTTAGACGTTGGTGGGTTCCTGGGAAAGAACTCTGCAACCTACCTCTGCTGACCACATCACAGAAGTATGGAAGATCAACAACAAAATTAGCAGGTATTTGACAGAATCAGAGACCAGAGGGTTCTGGGCTGCTGGTCTCAGACAGAGCTCAGAAAAGCAGCAGGACCCCAGGAAACAAAAGACTGGTGGAGGCCTCTCATTCATGGGTCAAAGGGAGTCTCATAGCTTTCCCAGATTTCCCAAGTAACTCAGTGGTAAAGAATCCACCTGCCAATGCAGGATATGCAAGAGAAGCAGCTTTGATCCCTGGGTCAGGAAGATCCCCAGAAGTAGGAAATGGCAACCCACTCCAGTATTCTTGCCTGGAAAATTCCATGGACAGAGGATCCTGGTAAGCTACAGTCCCTGGGGTCACAAAGAGTTGGACACAATAGAGCGAGTAAATACAGGGCAGGGCAGTGCATGGCTTTCCTGCCTCTCAGAGCCTCTTAGGTGAGGAGTATGTTTCCTAGATTCCAACAGCAGCACAGACTCAGCATAGAATGCCATGAAAGTTTAAAAGTCTTTGCAGAAGAGTTGACCTAGGAGAACCAAGACTATTTGCAAGGCTGGCCCTTGACTGGTATCTGGGAATTGAGATTTAGGAAGGATCCTCACCATGATGTAATTGGTAAGAGAGGCTTTTGGTGCCTAAGTCACTTGTACAATGTTTATTATGCTAAATGTCCACTTTCCTCCTGGGAGCCTGAAATATTGGCAGGTTTTAAGCACAGGTGGTCTCTGTGATCAGCTCCCAGCAAAACCTTGGTCACTGAGCCTCTAATAAGATTCCCCGATGGACAGCACTGTACACATGTTGCCATACCTGGCTGCCGGGTGACGGTGGTTTTGTCAATTAGTTGTGAAATGGAAGGGGCTGGGGATGGGGGGACCTGGGAGCTAATTTGGTTTTCTGGTATGTAGTGGAGGTAGAGAGACTCATCGTGCTCCCCAAGAATTAAAATCTTGCCAGCCACCATCACTGGATCTGCACACGAGATCCATAACCTAGCACCAGCACACTCAGTTAGGATCTAATGTCCAGAAAGCATATATTGCCTTTCAACCCTCAGATGCTTTAACAAAGCATCCATGCAGTATTTTAGCACTGGGAGGACCCAGGCCCCACTTCTCTTCTTAAATCCTGGGTCTTCCCACTCTTTATATCTTATCCAGACTAGAGAGATTGATAGAAGGAAGGGTGTCCAATCACTTCTTTTTTTTTTTAATGAACTCCTTTGAAAATGTCCTTTGTGGGAAGAATCTTGAGGTTTTAAATCCATAAACTAACAGATTATAGTTCTAGATTCTGACTAAATTTGAAATGCTGAAACTTAAAGCCATCTTGAGTCCTCTCCCGGTTTTCACAGCTAGCACATCGGGCCCCCAGTCTAGTGTTCCCCATTCAATAAGCCCCCCCACCTCAGAAATGTACTGTAGCAAGCATAGTAGTTATTGATGTCAACCTCAAAGGTAGCATTTTGAATATCCCTTAACTTCTCCATAATAAGTTGCAATAGATCTATTATTCATTAGCATATCTAAACCTTTTCTTGAAGCCCTTTATATTTTCAGCTTCTAATGGAGTCATATTTCTCAGGAGATAATTAAGGTTGAAGGTAGTTTGGACCTTTATATAAATTCCTTAGCCAAGTAATTCCATCATGAGGCTCCCCCAGAGTCCAGTAATGTCCCAAATGCCGGAAAGCTTGAAGACTCCTTCTTAATGATGGAGCACTACCCAGAGCCCTTTTCCTCTCCTATGAGAACCTCCTATGCCTAGCTTTCTCCATTCTTGAGAGCAGGTTCAACATCAGCTCCCACTTCTAACCCACCTCCAAGCACTCCTCTCATCCAATACAACACCTAATATCAAAGGCATCAACATGCAGTCTTGGAACAAGTGATTCTTTCCTCTTCTGTTTCACTGGAGTGGCCATGGAACCTGACTTGATACCCTAGTCTAATTGGTACGAGGACATCTCCACCATAAAGGCTTCATTGATCTCCATGAGAATCTCAACATTCTACTTCGCCAGAACTTTCTTCCTTTCACTGTTTATGTTAACAGGGCACTTTAACTTTCTCTTCCTTTCAATGCTTTATTTTAATTACCAGAGGAATGATTTTGTACATGAAAGGCTGTGGGAAACCAGGCTGAAAATTCCATTTCTTTCAAGAGTATCAAGTGTGATAAGCTTCCTTACACTGAATACAAGTATAATGTATTCTGTTTGTTGGGAGTACAGTGTGTGTCTTTCAAAAGAGTATTATTCTAATAAGAAAGACTAATCATATACAGAGTCTCCCATCTTACAAAGTGCTCTTCTCATCACGATCTCAACCCTGTGAAAAGCGAGGGTCAATGCAAAGGGGGATGAGGGATCACACTAAGTGCCCTGGGACACTCACAATCAGGCCGATTCTCTGGCCATGATACCGTGATGCCATCAAATCAGGTGGGTTTGGTGCTCATCTAAAACACGCCCACACCCAAACTGACCTCCAGTGTTATAAACACTTGACTTTACACACATGTACACAAACAAGTGCATGTGAAATAGGTAAAATCTGAATAAGGCCCAAAGATTACTCTTTTTTTTTCCTTTGGCCACACTGCATGCAGTAGGCAAGACTTTTGCTCCCTGGCCAGGGACTGACCCCCACACACTCTTCACTGGAAGCTCAGAGTCTTAACCACTGGACCACCAGTGAAGCCCTTCAAGGGTTATTCTAACATCAGTTTCTTGGTTGGGATACTGTGCTGTGGTCCTGGCAAGACATGGCATTGGGGGAAAATGGGGGAAGTACACAGGATCTCTCTCTTCTATGTCTTGTAACTTCCTACGGGGCTTTCCAGGCAGCTCAGTGGTAAAGAAATTCACCTGCCATTGGAAGAGATGTGGGTTCTGTCTGTGGATTGGAAAGATCCCCTGGAGAAGGAAATGGCAACCCACTCCAGTATTCTTGCCTGGGACATCCCATCCCATGGACAGAGGAGCCTGGCGGGCTACAACCCATGGGTTTATAAACAGTCAGATACAACTTAATGACTGAAAAACAACAACAACAATGTAGCCATAATTACTTTAAAAGAGCACATTTAAAAAAATAGATTTCACTTGAATTTAAATGTTTAGAGATCTACTTTTTCAGAAGAATGTTTAAATTTGTTTTTTTTTAAAATAATAACTCTGCTAATAAAGGCCCAAATAATACTGATACATGCTATTCCAGTAAGAATGCATTTAACTAATTACATCTACAGTGATGTAACTACTTGGACACGAGTTTGAGTAGGCTCCAGGAGTTGGTGATGGACAGGGAATCTTGGCGTGCTGCTGTCCATGGAGTTGCAGAGAGTCAGACACGACTGAGTGACTGAACTGATCTACAGTGACCCTATTTCCAGATAAAGTGGCATTCTAGGATTAAAGAGGTGAGGACTTAGACATATCTTTTTTTGGAGGCAGGGATAAAGAGGAGAACAGATGCAGAGACAGACACGCACACCAGGAGAAGGCCATGTGATACAAGAGGTAGATTATAACAATGCATCTACAAGCTAAGGAATACCAAAGACTGCTGGCAACTCCAGAAGCTAAGAGAAAGGATTGGGACTGTCCCCCAAGAACCTGCGGAGGATTCACCACCCAGCTAACATCTTGGTTTCAGACTTCTAGCCTCCAGAATTATGAAAGAAGGCATTTCTGCTGTGTTAAGCCAAGACCAAACCAAAAACAAAATAATGTCCATTGTCAATTACTCACACACAATAATACATTGCCCCACTCCATGAGGGAAATAATGGCATACTTTTGTCATATTCAAATTATTTTTCACCAATGAATTCTAAAATTACTACCTCAATGAGCTCCCATAATACAATTCCATGAAATACAATGGAAAATTATTTCAAAAAATTGCAGCAAGGAGTGACATAAGATAACATTGAACAAGGTTACACTTAAGGTGTGCACACACAGGTTTGAGTGTTTGAAGCCGCACATGAGTCTCCATGTGAAATGGCGGCCAGCAGGGCTTGTATAGAGCAAAGCTCCTTCAGAGCAAGAGAGCCCATGGCTTGGTTATATTCAGACTACCCAGAGAATACCCACAGTACCATTATCCTCACTCTGGGGCACCACAGCTTAAGAGGGACATCAATTAACAGCAGCTGAAACCAAGGAGAATGACAAGATTTCTCACTATAAGGAGCTGGTGAAGAAATGTTTTAATCTGGAGAAATAGATATGTGAACAGAGGTTTGGAGCTGTCTGATGTTTCAAGGGTTGTCATGTTGAAGTAAGATTAAATCCGTCTACAGAAATTAAAGCTAAAATCAGAGATGGATGTTAAACTATGGACCACTTGGCTCTATAGAAAGACTGCGTCTCATTAGGACTTGCCTGCTCCAAATAAGTCCCCGAATGGTCCTGTACGTTGCTTAGAGTCCCTGCCACTCATGTCACCCCCTACCCCCCAGGATAAGGGAAACTGCAGAGGACTGCTATTACTAATGATCTAAGAAAGACAACACCACAAACCATTAGGTCCTACTCACACATTTGCACAGATGACTTTCATAAACTAGGTGTCACCTATCAAAGCAGAAAACAAGTCCCTGAAAGAATGGGACATGCAATAACTGAATGTACAGGAACTTGCAAAGTGGGGTGTGTTCCAGGGAAAGAGTTTTAGAGGAAGGATCATTTCAATAAGAAGGACCCATTGAAGGTTCTTCCTTCAAAGTCTCATTTGTAGACAAGAGGGATTTCTACCATCCTCCCTTCCATTCCAAGATGAACTACTTCCAAGATAATTCCTTTGCTTTACACGCACATACATACACACACACACACACACACATATACACACACACCCACACCCACACACACACACATACATACACACACATCCACACACACAGCCATGACTGCATGTGAAAGAAGTGAATCCGTGTAATGATTATGTTCTAATGTTAAATCCTGCTTGTAACATGCTATCATCATACAAGACATTACCACTGGGGGAAAATAGATGAAGGGTACATAGGACCTCTCTGCGCTATTTTTGCAACTTCCAGTGACTATTATTTCAAAATGAGTTAAAAAAAAAACTTGACTTTAGTTAATTTCATTTCTTTCATTTCCTTTATTTTTTGGAAGAATGTTCACAAATTTTTTGGACAATCTATAGATTCAATTATCAGTCACACATGCCCAATACACATGACACCAAGACAAGTAATTGGCTGTCCCCTCCCCTCACTCTAAGGGCTCCCCTGGTGACTTGGGTGGTAAAGAATCTGCCTACAATGCAGGAGATCTGGGTTCAGTCCCTGGGTCGGGGAGATCCGCTGGAGAAGTGAATGGCAGCCCACTCCAGTATTCTTGCCTGGAGAATCCCATGGACAGAGGAGCTGGTGGGCTACACTCCACAGGGTCGCAAAGAGCCGGCCACGACAGAGTGACTGACACTCCCTCACTCTGGCACACCTGCTCTGTCTCCCTCCCCTTGAGCGATGCCAGACCCAAACACACTGCTGGTGGCCACCCCTTCAGTGGGAGGGAAGGTATGGAGGCAGGAGAAGGAAGCAGACCAAGCAAAAGAAGAAAGGGGAGACAGAAAAGGGAAAGACAAAGGAGGGAGAAAGCAAGAAAGAAAGGAGAAGAAGAGCCAGCATTTGTCATTCAAAAAGATAAACATTTTACAGCCCAGCTTGACTGTGTCAAGAACACTTGTGTTTTAATAGTATGCCTGCGAGCTTTCAAAACAAGTGTTTACCTGTCACAATAAACAGTTATGAGTGAGGAACACAAAACAGAGAGAACCAGGAGCTGGCAGGCTGCCAGCCCTGCTGCCTGCGGCTCAGCGCTCAGCCTGTCATCCCCGCGACAACTCAGCATATCTCGTCTCCACGGCGAGGCCTGCAATCCCAGGGTCACAGAGCCGCTAAGGCTCGGGGGAGGCCAGCTAGAACCAGAAGGGACCAGGGGAAACCCAGTCCTTAAAGGACACACAGCAGCAGTTGCCGGCTCGAGGGCAGGCCACAGGGACCAACAGGAGGCCACAGGTCCCAAACGATGGGAACCCTGCAGAGACTTCTGGAAAGACCCTTGATGGAGAGCTGGAACACGAAATGCCACACACTCCCTTCCTTCTTGTCCTTTCATCTTCACAGTTTCGCACCTGAGGTAAGTCAACAGCAGCGTCGTGCTTCAACTTTCATATTTATAACTTGCAACTGGGAGCTGGCAGCCTCATAAAAGCTGACTTCTATGGAGTAGGTTTTTCTGTAGGAAGAGACTTCACATACATCTGTCTCAGTTAATCCTCACAATAATCACTTGCCATGGCCAGGCTAATAGGATCATCCCCACTTTGAGGAAACCGGACAAGTCCTTTCACCTATAAACCTCAAAGTCTATCATCTACTGAACAGCCGAGTAAGAGCTCCAACACATAAACCCAGGGCTCAAACGATCTATGGTTCTAAAACCCAGGTGTGCAGAAGAGTCTCTGGAGTCACTAGCCTGGAATGCTCCAAGCGTTTTAGCATCAGCAGATATGGGCTGTGACCCAACCATCGGCATTTTTAAACACTCAGGAAGCTGACTGAGAGCTGGGTGACTCTGAAGCAGTTAGGCAGGAAAGTGTAATTTGAGAAGCAGCATCGCTAAGAGAACAGCGTGCACCTCAGCCCTTGTGAAATTCCTGTCTAGAGCCAAGCTGTCCGCCACAGTAGCAACCAGCCCACGTGGACACTGAACACTTGAAATGTGTTTAATGACACATGTCAAAATGACACTGGATACACTAGGTTAAACTAAAATGTATCACTAAGGACTTCATTGATGGTGCCATGGATAAGAATCCACCTGCCAATGCAGAGGACGTGGGTTTGATCCCCGATCTGGGAAGATTTCACATGCCTCAGAACATTCAAGCCTGTGTGCCACAACTACAGAGCTCACACTCTGTAGAGGTCTCGAACTGCAACTACTGAGCCCGCATGCCTAGAGCCCGTGCTCTGCAACAAGAGAAGTCAGCGCAATGAGAAACCCACACACCGCAACTAGAAAGTAGCGCCCCCTGTCTGTAACTAGAGAAAACTCAGCAACAAAGACCCAGCACAATAAAAAAAAATTTAATTAAACAACAAAAAATGTATCACTTAAACTAAATTTACCCTTTTATGTTTTACTTTTTAAAACACGGTTATTGGACTATTTAAAATTACCCATGGTCAAGAAACATATGGATGCCCATGGGGAACAGGGGGTGGGGGAAGAATTGGGAGATTGGGATTAACACATATACACTACTGATAATATGTATAAAATCAATAACTAATGAGAGGATGGGTCATGGTGGAGAGTTCTGACAGAATATGGTCCACTGGAAAAGGGAATGGCAAACCACTTCAGTATTCTTGCCTTGAGAGCCCCATGAACAGTATAAAAAGGCAAAAAGATAGGACACTGAAAGATGAGCTCCCCAGGTCAGTAGGTGCCCAATATGCTACTGGAGATCAGGGGAGAAATAACTCCAGAAAGAATGAAGGGATGGAGCCCAAGCAAAAACAACACCCAGTTGTGGATGTGACTGGTGATAGAAGCAAAGTTTGATGCTGTAAAGAGCAATATTGCATAGGAACCTGGAATGTTAGGTCAATGAATCAAGGCAAATTGGAAGTAGTCAAACAGGAGATGGCAAGAGTCAACGTCGACATTCTAGGAATCAGCGAACTAAAATGGACTGGAATGGGTGAATTTAACTCAGATGACCCATTTTATCTACTATTGTGGGCAGGAATCCCTTAGAAGAAATGAATTAGCCATCATAGTCAACAAAAGAGTATGAAATGCAGTACTTGGATGCAATCTCAAAAACAACAGAATGATCTCTGTTCGTTTCCAAGGCAAACCATTCAATATCATGGTAATCCAAGTCTATGACCTGACATGAAACACTGAATAAGCTGAACAGTTCTATGAAGACCTACAAGACCTTCCAGAACTAACACCCCCAAAATGTCATCTTCATTATAGGGGACTGGAATGCAAAAGTAGGAAGTCAAGAAACACCTGAACTAACAGGCAAATTTGGCCTTGGAGTACAGAATGAAGCAGGGTAAAGGCTAATAGAGTTCTGTCAAGAGAATGCACTGGTCATACAAAACACCCTCTTCCAACAACACAAGAGAAGACTCTACACATGGACATCACCAGATAGTTGACCCCGAAATCAGATTAATTATATTCTTTGCAGCCAAAGATGGAGAAGCTCTATACAGTCAGCAAAAACAAGACCAGGAGCTGACCGTGCTCAGATCATGAACTCCTTATTGCCAAATTCAGACTGAAATTGAAGAAACTGGAGAAAAACACTAGACCATTCAGGTATGACCTAAATCAAATCCCTCAGTGTAAGTGAGAAATAGATTTAAGGGCCTAGATCTGACAGACAGAGTGCCTGATGAACTATGGAATGAGGTTAGTGACATTGTACAGGAGACAGGGATCAAGATCATCCCCATGGAAAAGAAATGCAAAAAAGCAAAATGGCTGTCTGAGGAGGCCTTACAAACAGCTGTAAAAAGAAGGGAAGCGAAAAGCAAAGGAGAAAAGGAAAGATATATCCATTTGAATGCAGAGTTCCAAAGAATAGCAAGGAGAGCTAAGAAAGCCTTCCTCGGAGATCAATGCAAAGAAATAGAGGAAAACAATAGAATCGGAAAGACTGGAGATCTCTTCAAGAAAATTAGAGATACCAAGTGAACATTTCATGCAAAGATGGGCTCAATAAAGGACAGAAATGGTATGGACCTAACAGAAGCAGGAGATGTTAAGAAGAGGTGGCAAGAATACACAGAAGAACTGTACAAAAAAGATCTTCATGACCCAGATAATCATGATGGTTTGATCACTCACCTAGAGCCAGACATCCTGGAATATGAAGTCAAGTGGGCCTTAGAAAGCATCACTACAAACAAAGCTAGTGGAGGTGATGGAATTCCAGTTGAGTTATTTCAAATCCTAAAAAATGATGCTGTGAAAGTGCTGCACTCAATATGCCAGCAAATTTGGAAAACTCAGCAGTGGTCACAGGACTAGAACAGGTCCGTTTTCATTCCAATTCCAAAGGAAGGCAATGCCAAAGAATGCTCAAAGTACCGCACAATTGCACTCATCTCACATGCTAGTAAAGTAATGCTCGAAATTCTCCAAGCCAGGCTTCAGCAATACGTGAACCGTGAACTTCCAGATGTTCAAGCTGGTTTTAGAAAAGGCAGAGGAACCAGAGATCAAATTGCCAACATCCGCTGGATCATCAAAAAAGCAAGGGAGTTCCAGAAAAACATCTATTTCTGCTTTATTGACTATGCCAAAGCCTTTGACTGTGTGGATCACAATAAACTGTGGAAAATTCTGAAAGAGATGGGAATACCAGACCACCTGACCTGCCTCTTGATAACTCTGTATGCAGGTCAGGAAGCAACAGTTAGAACTGGACATGGAACAACAGACTGGTTCCAAACAGGAAAAGGGGTACATCAAGGCTGTATATTGTCACCCTGCTTATTTAACTTACACACAGAGTACATCATGAGAAACACTGGGCTGGAGGAAGCACAAGCTGGAATCAAGATTGCCGGGTAAAGTATCAATAAACTCAGATATGCAGATGTCACCACCCTTATGGCAGAAAGTGAAGAACTAAAGAGCCTCTTGATGAAAGTGGAAGTGGAGAGTGAAAAAGTTGGCTTAAAACTCAATATTCAGAAAACTAAGATCATGGCATCTGGTCCCATCACTTCATGGGAAATAGATGGGGAAACAGTGGAAACAGTGTCAGACTTTATTTTGGGGGGCTCCAAAATCACTGCAGATGGTGACTGCAGCCATGAAATTAAAAGACGCTTCCTCCTTGGAAGAAAAGTTATGACCAAACTAGATAGTATATTCAAAAGCAGAGACATTACTTTGCCGACTAAGGTCCATCTAGTCAAGGCTATGGTTTTTCCAGTGGTCATGTATGGATGTGAGAGTTGGACTGTGAAGAAAGCTGAGTGCCGAAGAATTGATGCTTTTGAGCTGTGGTGTTGGAGAAGATTCTTGCGAGTCCCTTGGACTGCAAGGAGATCCAACCAGTTCATCCTAAAGGAGATCAGTCCTGGGTGTTCATTGGAAGGACTGATGTTGAAGCTGAAACTCCAATACTTTGGCCACCTGATGTGAAGAGCTGACTTATTTGAAAAGACTCTGATGCTGGGAAAGATTGAAGGCAGAAGGAGAACGGGAGGACAGAGGATGAGGTGGTTGGATGGCATCACTGACTTGATGGACGTAGGTTTGGGTGGACTCCGGGAGCTGGAGATGATGGACATGGAAGCCTGGCGTGCTGCGGTTCATGGGGTTGCACACGACTGAGCGACTGAACTGAACTGAATGAGAACACACTGTGTAGCATGGGGAACTCTTCTCGCGGCTCTGTGGTGACCTATATGGGAAGGAAATCCAAACCAGGGGAGGCATGTAGACGCTTAAATGGGCTTCCCTAGTGGCTCCGAGGGTAAAGAGTCTGCCTGCCGTGCAGGAGACCTGGGTTCCATCCCTGGGTCAGGAAGATCTCCTGGAGAAGGGAATGGCTACTCACTCCAGTATTCTTGCCTGGAGAATTCCATGGAAAGAGGAGCATGGCACGCTACAGTCCATGGGGTCGCAAAGAGTCAGACAGGACTCTGCAACTAACACACACACACACACACACACACACACACACGAACGAATCACTTTGCTGTACAGCAGAAATTAGTAGAATGTTGTAAATCAACTATACTTCAGTAAAATATTAATTTTTTAAAAAATGTTAAGAAATTACCTATGAGGTATGCATTATATTTCTACTAGGCAGCGCAGGTCTAGAGAAAACCAAGAGGCACCTGGAAGGCAAATTTCATCACATTAGAGCAAACGGCTAAGACAGCGGGATAACAAGGTGAGTCCAGTAGCTCTGAGAAGACTCTCAGGAGGTGCTTCCTCTTTGTCCCATTTAGTCTCAAAAAATGATCAAGAGCAGGAGGAAGCAGAAGAAACAGCACCAATTCATGATGTGTTCAAGGCTCTCACCTAACCACTGGGTATTACTCAAGGGACCAGAGATGGAGCAAGAGTGGCAGGCAGGAGCCCATCAGGGAAGTCTTAAAAGTCAAGCCAGGGATTTCTCTGGTTCCCAGTGCAGAAGGCCCTGGTTTGATCCTTGGTCAGGGAACTAGATCCCACATGGTATGCATACTAAGTCGCTTCAATTATGTCCAACTCTTTGTGACCCTATGGACTATAGCCTGCCAGGCTTCTCTGTCCATGGGATTCTCCAGGCAAGAATATTGGAGCAGGCTGCCATGCCCTCCTCCAGAGGATCTTCCCAACCCAGGGACTGAACCCATGTCTCTAATGTCTCCTGCCTTGGGAGTCAGTTTCTTTACCACTAGGGCCGCCACGCTGCAACTAAGAGTTCACATAGTGCAACTAAAGAGCCTACATGCCAAAACTCAAGACCCCGAATGCTACAACAAGGATCGAAGATCCTGCGTGGCACCACCAAGAGCTAGCACAACCAAGCAAATAAAATAATAAATGACCTCTTTGTAAAATGCCAAGCCAAGAAGCCTGGAGACCGTCTTGAGCAAAATGGACAGTCATGGGAGGCACTGAGGAGACACTAAATATGGTCAAAACTGACCCTGAGACCATCCACTCTGGCTGCAGTGCTAAGGGTGGATGGAAAGGCAACAAAATTAAGAAACCAGTTAGTCCATTACAACAATAACCAAGTGGGAGTAATAAAGACCTGAATTAGAGCAGTGGTTAGAAACTTGGAGAGTCAGATACAGAGTCCAAGAAATGCTTAGGAGATAAAAACCGAGCAGAGTTTGACGATGAACTGCATCTGGAGAAGGAGGGGAGGGAGCCCAGGCTCTGGCGATGGTGAGAGTGCCTGGTGAGCCCACAAACTGAATCTGGGAGCTGGGAAGGTAGACCCTTTGTTCACGTGGAAGGTGCCGTTAGTTTCATCACATATAGGTTGCACACTGGAAAGGCCCACGTGAATTGCACATAGGTTCTCTAGAGAATAAGGAGGACACATGAGCTCTAAGTTCAGAAATGAGCGGGATGCTATTCATATTTGGGAATCATCTATGTACAGAGAGTAATCAAAACCAGGGAAGAGCAGATTGAAATTCCAAAGGAAGAACAAGACATGGAGCCAAGTACACGATGCTGGGACTCAACAGTGTTTGGTCCCCAAACTCCGCATTGTTTAGTCTACACACTGACGCACACTCATCTGACTCATCCCAACCCCTCCCCCACCGCCACCACCACCACCCCCACCGCCAAACCAAGTGCCTTTCAGCTGAACCAACTGGCTCAGGGGATCTCACCAATCCAGGACAGGAAGCCACTTTGGAGACTCCTGGCTGTGTTGCTCTGGGAGTGGTTGGCATTGTGGCTTTGCCTCAGCAAACTCCAAGAAGAGTTAGGAAAAGACATTATATTCTATTTCTAGAACTTAGTATGCATGTTTTTTTCCTTGAATGCTGAAGTTACACAGAAAAAAATGTAATGTTACTGAGCTTTTTCACATCCTTTCAAGTGTTTAAATAGAATATAAGCTCCTAGGGACAGGAACACATATTGGGTTCCACTGTTGTTCAGTTGCTAAGTCATGTTCAACTCTTTGTGACCCCATGGACTGCAGCACACCAGGCTTCCCTATCTTGTACCATCTACCAGAGTTGGCTCAAACTCATGTTCATTGAGTCAGTGATGACAGCCAACCATCTCATCCTCTGTCACCCCCTTCTCCTCTTGCCCTCAATCTTTCCCAGCATCCGGGTCTTTTCCAATAAGTCAGCTCTTCACATCAGGTGGCCAAAGTATTGGAGCTTCAGCTTCAGCATCAGTCTTTCCAATGAATATTCAGGAGTGATCTCCTTTAGGATGGACTGGTTGATCTCCTTGCTGTCCAAGGGACTCTGAAGAAGCTTCTCTAGCACCACAATTCAAAAGCATCAGTTCTTCAATGCTCAGCCTTCTTTATAGTCTAGCTCTCACATCTGTGTATGATTCCTGGAAAAACCATAGCTCTGACTAGAAGAAAAGCCATGACAAACCTAGACAGCATGTTAAAAAGCAGAGCTATCACTTTGCTGACAAAAGTTTTAATAGTCAACTGAGTTTCACTTTGTTATGGGGAAAAAAAACCTGAATGAACTTTTTGGCCAATCTAATATTTAAAATTCTTTAACATCTTCCTCCCATTCCTGTTTTTAGGGATGAACAGAGTGCCAGATACTTAGGAAGATACAGCCTCTTGAAAAGTAGGCTTTTAATAAATGTTTGTGGGGAAAAGAATCTATACCTCATCAAGATACATTGAATTATGATGAATGAATGAGACTGCTCTTCTATTAATGGCCTTGGGGTTATATATCAAGAAGAGCATTAAAACAGCTACAAACTAGTCAGGTCTTCCTAGGTAAACCCGCTCTGTCCCATGGTACACAGCAGTTACTCTCCTTTTAAATTCCAAACACATGCTCCCCATTGCCTACTTGGGGTTTCCACTTTTACTTGTGGAACGACTCTCAAAGTTAACATAAGCAAAACAGTGCTCTTGGATTTTACCTTTAAAACTGCTCTTCCCTTCTCTTCCCTAGTTGCTCAATCAAACACTAAGGAGGCATCCTCAGCAGCACTGAACCCACCCCAGGACCCTTTCTGTTGGTCCCTTATTGCCAAGGTCAAGTCCCTCATCCAAGTCACCCATGGACTGTGGCCTTGGCCTTGTTGCTTCTTCTCCTGAATCCTGGAGTCCATCTTCCAGTCTTTGACCAAAGGGAGCTTTTGAAAATGTAAATCAGATTGAGTTATGCCCCATCCCTCCTCCTTAAAACCCTCGAGTGATTTTCTACTGAATTTGAAATAAAACCCAAACTCTTGAGCAGGGTCTCCACAAATCTCTACAACATTTGAACATGACTTCTTCCCCAATATAATTTTCAAACTTTTTCTCTTCTTCCTATCTTCTCTTTGGTTCTCCCATCTGTACAGAATTTTCTTCATAGGACTGACTCCTTCTCATTATTCATAACTCAACTTAACACCCTCCTCAGAGGTACCTTCCCTAATCACATAATCTAATTTTAGCCCATAAGGATTAGCTCTACGCTACATCAAAACATAATGTAAAGACTGTATAATTAAAACAGTGAGGCCTTTTCCAAGGAATACAGAGACAGACCAATGAGCCAGAATAGAGTGTCTAGAATAGACCCAGTTACATATGGATAAGTCTCATCTCAAATCTCTAAGGAAAATATGGCTTTGCAAATAAGTGAAGTTGAAACAACTGGAGAGTCCTGTGGGAAAAGAGAAAATGGTAACACTTCCGTGCCCTTCCTTTTGACAGGCTGTGAGCTCACAACAGCAAGAACTGTATATTAATCTTGATGCTATTACCGGTTAGTCACTCAGTCATGTCCGACTCTTTGTGACTCCATGGACTGTAGCCCTCCAGGCTCCTCTGTCCGTGGAACTCTCCAGGCCAGAATACTGGAGTGGATAGCCTTTCCCTTCTCCAGGGGATCTTCCCGACCCAGGGAGTGAACCCAGGTCTCCCGAATTGCAGGCAGATTCTTTACCAGCTGAGTCACAAGGGAAGTCCAAGAATACTGGACTGGGTGGCAATAAATGTTTATTATCGTCATGACCACAGGGCTAGGAGGAAAAAAAAAAAACCAAACATGGTTTTGTAACTTTATTTTATTATTATCATGATCCTTATTAGTTGTTATCGTTTCTTGAAAGAATGAAATGTTTAAAAGAATTTTCTAAATTTACCATTTCCCAACAATCTGTGATCTTCATCATCCCTGAGTCTTGGTTTCCTTACTTACTCAATCCAAACAATAACATGCAGCTTACAAGTCTTTGCAAGAATAGAAGAGGATGTGTATTTAAAAATCAACTAGAGACTTCCCTGGCTGTCCAGTTGTTAGGAATCCAGCTTGTGATGCAGGGGATACGGGTCCAACCCCTGGTCGGGAAAGTAAGATCCCACATGCCGCGGAGCAACTAAGCCTGAGCAACTAGAGCCTGCACTCTGCAACGAGACAAGCCACCACAGTGAGAAGCCCGTGCACCGGAACTAGAGAGGAGAACCCCTCCTCCCCACACCGCTCACCACAACTAGAAAAAGCCGGTGCTCGGCAATGGAGACTCATTACAGACCACAATTAATTAAACAACAACCCAAGAAAAAAATGTTCCTATAGACAAATGCTCTCAGAAGCTTGCAATGTGATTCCCAGACAGCGCTGTATAGCCAGTCTTCCCATCGCTCAGCATCAGAGCAGCAGAGACGAGCAAAGACTAAGTAAACCAATAGGCAGAGGCCAAGAGGTCAGAGCCCTCAACCGTGAGCATCCAAATTACCAGCCCCGGGCAGAGATTGAGCTTTGGCAAGTCACTTGAAAATGCACTTCAAGTCACAGAGAGGTTCTGCTTTTAGGAAAGCAATTGAGTCCCTCAGTCCTCTAGGAGATCAAAGGACACTCTCTGTCCTTTAATGAATAAGCTGTTAATGAGTAAGAGGAACAATTGGATTCTGAAGTGAGAGGACAATTAGGCACCAGCATGATTTCCAGCAGGTTGCTCGCTGAACCATACTTGGAAGCTGGAGAAAACCCAGCAGCATACATGTGATTTAAGGAGACACGGGGACGTTTGTGACTAAGGATGTAAAATATAGCCAGTCTTCACTGCTCAGCCCAGAGTTCCCGTGGACTTGTTCTCTGATTGGAATCTTTAAATGAGCGCTGATGTTGAAACAGAGCAGGACCCTCTGAGGCCTCCTGGGTACGAATCCTCTCTGCACCCTCCCATTTCTGTAGGAAAAAGACTGCAGCCCCCTAGACCTTCACGGAGTGCCAAAAGGCAGGTTCCAACTGTTACTGATCAGGAAGTGAGCGAATGTAGAAGGAAAGGAGCGATAAAGAAACAGTGCAGGGCTTCCCTGGTGGCTCAGTGGTGAAGAATCTGCCTGTCAATGCAAGACACATAGGTTCGATCCCTGATCTGGAAAGATCCCACGTGCCATGGAGCAGCTGAGCCTGTGTGCCACAACTCCTGGGCCTGTTTGCTAGACCCTGAGAGCTGCAACTGCTGAAGGCTGAGGGCCCTAGAGCCTGAACTCTGCAGCAAGAGCAGCCATCACAATGAGAAGCTTCCTTCGCATGGAAACTGGAGAGAAGCCCCCACTCTCTGCAACTCAAGAAAAGCCCACACAGACAAAATTAAATAAATGATTAAATTTAAAAAAACGAAATAGCGCAGCCATGGGGCCAGGTCCTGGATCTCCCTCAAGCGATCAACGTAACAGTATCTTTGAGTTCTCCTGTAGGATCTAAGATCCCCAACCAGCTGGAGGATAGTAACTTCAAGCTGAGCACAAGACTCAGTGAACACTGTTACCTCACTACCAACCAGAGTGTTTGAAGGAAGTCAAACACCCTGCAGCTCTCATCCCAGATTCTGCCTATAAAACTGAACCTCTGTAAATCTTTGGGAAATTTTTTTTTTAGGCACATGCTACTCATTCTCCTTGCTTGGCTCTGCATGAAACCTTTCTCTGCTCCATACTCTGACTTTTTGGTTTGTTTGGCCTCACTGGCATTAGACACACGCATCTGATAACAGTGCAGCTGGGTGACTCTAGTGGTTAAGAACCTGCCTGCCAGTGCAAGAGTTGGGGGTTCCAGACCCTGGGTCAGAAAGATAATCCTGGAGGAGGAAATGGCAACTCACTTCAGTATTCTTGCCTGGAAAATTCCATGGACAGAGGACCCTGGCAGGCTACAGTACATAAGGCTGCGAAGAGTCAGACGCAGCTGAGCAGAGGAGACATTTTGCCCTCCGCAGTGTGTCTCTCACCCCAACCATCAGTGGATGTTTTTGAACGGCTTATACAGCTCTGCCAGGATATAATGGGTATCAGCATCAAATGGTCAGCCTCAGTCCAAGCCCAGTTCATCTAAACGTAAAGCAATTTTGAGTCCACTAGTGCAGCTGCAGGGAGAGGAAGGATAGGATGTAAGGAATAATCGTAAAGCTGTTAGGGAACCACTGGCCAAAACTGGCTGCCTTGGCTAGGCAAAATAATGATTGCTTGCAGGGTTATCTGGCAACAAGAGGTCCAGATAAAGAACCCTGGGTTGCTACAGAAAACTCATCAGGAATGGGCCTTCCCTGGTGGTCCAGTGGCTGAGAGCTTGCTCTCCCAAAGCAGGGGGACTGGATTCAATCCTTTGTCAGGGAACTAGATCCCACAGGCCACAACTACCAGTTCGCATGTCCCAACTAAACACCCTGCATGCTGCCAACTAAGACCTGGCGCAGCCAAATAAATAAATTAAAAAGAAAATTAACCAGGAGAACTCTGGAGGGGCCATAACAAGGGAGGACATGTCAGTCCAGAAGTGCTGCCAACCTCCCAGGATCCTTTGCACTGGAATCATCCATCTCTACTGAGAGATGCACGGAGCACCAGGAAGGACCCTGAGTCAGAGTGGCAGAGACACTTCGGAAACTAAGCCCATCACCATAAAACCTGAGCCTGTGAGTCACATGGCCTAGCAGCTCTCCTGGGTTCCCTTACCTGCCTCCTCCCAGGCACCCGTCATAATAAAGTCGTTTGCTTTGTCAGCACGCGTGTCTCTTTGGACGATTAATTGTTGAGTGTTAGACAAGAGCTTGCTCTCAGACCCTGGAAGGGGTCCCCCTTCTTGCAACAAAGCCAGAGGACACAGAGGCTGGAAAGAAGGGAAGCTGGAGGCAAGTGGGGAAGAGAAGCCAGCAGGATTAAAGGAGACAGATTATACGAGGCAGCTTTTAGCACAGGGCAACTCCTACCATTGAGATAATTGCCAAGGATGTTGTGTCTAGTTTCTCAGCTTGCACTTTAATTCCTGTCATCGCCTCTGGGGGAGTGGTCCTGCCCATGCACACGGGGCCTAAGGTCTTTCAGCTCTCTTGGTCTGGCTGTGACAAAGCTAAACCCATGTGCTCAAGAGAACCTGCTGGCCTAAGTCCTCCAAAGGAGAAGGAAGGGATAGAATTAGGAACCCGGGAAAGAAGCCTTGCATGTCTACCTTTCTAAAGTTCTCAGCCAAGCATTTTGTATAAAGAGATGCTGAAGAGATGCTGGTTCTGGAATTTTCTGGAGGTGCGTGGGAATTTTCTGGACCAGCAGCTACAGCAGCACTAGTGAGTACTTAGTGTTTATTCCCAGGGAGCTTGGCATGTTGCCAGTACCAGATGCCTGCATCCTTTATCCTTCCAGCAGAAAACCCAGCTTATCTTTAAACTAAAGGCAGAAAATTATCAAAGCTTCTTGTAACATGTTCACCTTTACACAGTGAAAAAGAGAGAAAGATGAGAAGAAAGGAAGGAGAGGGAAGGGAAGGGGAGAAAAATACAAAAAATATGCTAAAACTATGACAGGCCATTTAATTTTTTTCAATTTGTAATAATATGTCTTATTTAACCCAACATATCCAAAATACTGTCATTTCAAAATAAAGTGAAGTGAAAAAATAAAATAAAATAAAATGTGGTCATGATACATTTTACTTTATTCTTGTCCTGTCTGAAGTCCAGTCTGTATTATAACTCCCAGTATATCACAATTTAATCTAGCTACCTCTCAGGCACGCATGGGGCTGGGGGATGTCAAATGGGACCCCATACAGCTAGACTGTGTTCCCAGTTCCATTCTTGGCCATTTCCACCTGTAAACATTCATTTAAGAAAGTCAATACATATTGCACTGGTCCTGATGCAAGAGCTCAGGTGCTCTCACTCGCCTAGCAAAATGGATTAGACATCTAACGCCCTAGAATATGCACCGCTACAAACAGAGCAACCTGTGATACGGTCCGCTTTGAAAACTCCTCCCAACAATAATGACTACGGTCTACTGAATCAATGAGATCTCTTCATTGAAGAATTAAAACTTGAGACAAAGGCCATTGACGGAGGAATGGATAAAGAAGATGTGTTACATATATGCAATGGAAAGTTTAGTTCAGCTCAGTTCAGTCATTCGTCGTGTCCGACTCTTGGCGACCCCATGAATCGCAGCACGCCAGGCCTCCCTGTCCATCACCAACTCCTGGAGTTCACTCAGACTCACGTCCATCGAGTCAGTGATGCCATCCAGCAAGCTCATCTTCTGTCGTTCCCTTCTTCTCCTGCCCCCAATCCCTCCCAGCATCAGAGTCTTTTCCAATGAATCAGCTCTTCGCATGAGGTGGCCAAAGTACTGGAGTTTCAGCTTCAGCATCATTCCCTCCAAAGAAATCCCAGGGCTGATCTCCTTCAGAATGGACTGGTTGGATCTCCTTGCAGTCCAAGGGACTCTCAAGAGTCTTCTCCATCACCACAGTTCAAAAGCATCAATTCTTCGGAAAGTTACTCATCCATTAAAAAGAATGAAATAATGCCTTTGTAGCAACATGGATGGATCCAGAGAGTGTCATACTGAGAGAAGTAAGTCAGGCAAAGGAGAAATATCCTAGGACATCCCTTATATGTGGAATCCAAAAGGAAATGATACGAATGAACTTACAAAACAAAGAGACTCACAGACTTAGAAAACAAACTTCTGGGTGTGGAGGGGAAGTGATAGTTAGGGACTTTGGGATGGTCACGGACACACCGCTATATTTAAAATGGATAATCAACAAGGACCTATCGTATAGCACATAGGACTCTGCTCAGTGTCATGTGGCAGCCTGTTTGGGAGGTGGGTTTGGAGGAGAAGGGATACATGTACATGTATGGCTGAGTCCCTTCAGTGTTCACCTTAAACTACCACACCATTCATTGTTAAACAACTTTATCCCAATACAAAATAAAAAGTTCAAAGTTTGAAGGGAAGAGAAAACACTTGAGCCAAAGAGAAATCACTCAAGCCTGTTTCAGACCATTGATGCAGATATCTGAACTTCCTAAACTCCCGCCTCCATCTTTTCAGCCATTTGCACTGTCCCTACCTCCAAGGTCTGTTGTTCTCCCAGATAAGAAGGGCTTTACTTTTCAGAAACTGAACATAACAAAAATAGATTAACCAGGTTGCAATTATTCACATAAGAATAGGATCTCTAGCTTCATAAAAAATTTGACTATGGAGTTCATTTCAAGAGAGCAATTTCCTTCTATTTTTCAAATATGATTAGATTTACATGCAACTTCTCTCAGGCAAAATGAAGTCCAACTATAATGGGATTTTTCCAATATCTCTGTTGAATTACAAGTGGCCAGAATTTATAAACTTCAGTGCTTTGGGGTTCAAATCACAGTGACCCAGGATTCCTACATTAAATGAAAAGATGGAGAAAGAACCCGACAGATGAGGGCCAGTGGCAGTCACGGCACCCATTTAGATGGCCTCGGGCCCATCACATCTCCCCTGTAAGCCTCAGTTTCCTTACTCACTACACGATAAAGTAGGGCTGGATTTCTTCTCTGGATTTTTCAGTTTCCATGGATCAGTGAATGATTATTCAACTTTCTATTTGTGATTCCCCCTCAATTCAGAAGACCTGGATGCACTGAAGAATGAATCTCCACTCAGCAGAATGGAGTGGAAATGCTAGGCTCTGGGTGCAAGTGAGGCAGACGTAAATACAGCTGGGAGAGCACTTCCTGGCAGCTGACAGGAAGTGCAAAGGAATATGGAAGGCAGGCTATAGACAAAAGCCGAGAAAGGGTCTCTCTATCTGGGTGATAGCAGAGAGCAGAAAACAGCTCAGCTACTTCTTGAACCAAGGCAGACAGGGCAGAGCCTGGTGGAAGGCTTCTAGCTGTTGTTGCTGCTGTTCAGCCGCTCAGTTGCGTCTGACTCTGCAGCTCATAGACTGCCACATGCCAGGCTTCCTGTCCTTTACTATCTCCAGGAGTTTGTGAACAATGTGAATAGTGCAAAGAAATAGAGGGGAAAAATAGAACGGGAAAGACTAAAGATCTCTTCAAGAAAATTAGAGACGCCAAGGGAACATTTCATGCAAAGATGGGCACAATAAAGGACGGTACGGCTTCCAGTAGAAAACTTAAAAACATTCATTACACCCAAGAGTTACCTAATGACCTGTCCTAGCTTAACTCTTTTTTTTTTTTTTTTTTTTTTTTTACCTTTTTCTTTCTTTATTTATTTTTGGCTGTGCTCGGTCTTCATTGCAGCGAGCAGGGACTACTGTCCAGTTGCAGAGTGTGGGCTTCTCATTGTGGTGGCCTCTCTTGTTGTGGAGCAGGAGCTCTAGGGTGCCCAGGCTCAGCAGTTGTGGGTGGTTGCTCCTTGGCATGTGGGATCTTCCCTGATCAGGGATCGAACAAGTGTCTCCTGCATTGGCAGGTGAGTTCTTTACCACTTGAGCCACCAGGGAAGGCCCTAGCTTAACTCATCAGCTTCCAAAATGCACCAGCCAATCTTCTGATGAATCTTAGGGAAAGATTTCCCTATAGGTGTCCACCATCCCAGGGAGAGATTCTCCCACTCCAACAGCAATTCTGATCAACCTTCTCTTACACTGCATGAACTTCTAATCAAGGTCTAGGATGCTGGACTCATTAATTTTAATGAATTGCTAGAACAGTCTGAACAAGAGCGCTTACTAATAAGGCCTTGCCTGAGTAAGATGCCATGTATTCTTTTAAGCAGGAGAAAAAAAAAAAAAATCCTTGGAAAACTTAAAAATAAAAAGGTTGGCATGTTAAGGCCAAATTGGGAGGAAAAATCACTCTGGAATCTCTGGTTTTCTCAAGTCACAATTTACAATCTACATTTCAAGGTCAATTGAACCACTTGATGGCCAATTTGGGGACAAGGAAAGAGCTACATGAGGAATTATAAATGGCCATAAGGGTTTCTGACACCAACCAGACCCTCACAGCCACACTCGACTGAGTCTGTAATGATCTCAGGTCATTCCAAAAAGTGCAGGTCAAAGGGGCTCTGTGAGCACAGGGACCGAACTGTTGATTTAACACCAGCCTGGTGACATCCGCTCTGCTCACTCTGTGGGCGAACTTTCCACGTGGAGACACGGCACTAATGAGGTGTGGAGGGAGAATGGAGATTTAAAATGTTTGTGGAAACCTGACCCTTCTCTGACAGCCCAGGGCTTCCTTTTCCATTCTGAAACATGCATCCTGTTTTAGAGACAACTGAAGGGATTAGAGAAGTTGGCTTCCCAGATGACTAAGTGGTAAAGAATTCGCCTGCCAAAGCAGGAGACTCGAATTTGATCCCTGAGTCAGGAAGATCCCCTGGAGTGGGAAATGGCAACCCACTCCAGTATTCTTGCCTGGGAAATCTTATGGACAGAAGAGTCTGATGGGCTACAGTCCAGGGGGTTTCAAAGAGTTGGACACGACTGAGTATGCACGCATTAGGAAAGGTGCCTGAGGAACCACAAGAGAGAATTGGTCTCTATGTTCAAACATAATGCTTCTCACTGTTAATGGTCAAGGGAAGCCACAACATTTTTGAGTGTGTGTGTGTGAGGGAGGAACCTAACTCCAAGTTTGCACTAAATGCCTCCATAGATATTTAAATATAAATTTATTTGGTTAAATTTATTTGGGTGCTGTCTTTTGAAGCAGGGGTTGAAAGGAATTGAAAGTACAAATTATCACTTACAAGTAATCAAGTCATGGGGATGTAATATACAGCAGGTTGACTAGAGTTAATAAAACTGTACTGCATATTTGGAAGTTGCTAAGAGAGTAGAGCTTAAAAGTTTTCACCACACACATAAAACAATTCTGTAACAAAGTATGGCAACAGATATTAACTGGACTTATTGCTTTGATCATTTCATAATATATACAGATATTGAATCATGTACACTTGAAACTAATATATTATTCTGTGTCAGTTATACCTTAACAAAAATAAAATCAGGCCATAATAAGACAAACAAAGAAGTAAATAATATTACAGTACAAAAAGGGGAAACAGTGTACTGGATTAGTACTTTTTAATTATACTGATGCCTTTTTTACACAATAGGGAAGATTCACACCTCTGTATCAGCCTGATGCAGTGATGCATAATAATATTGTGGTTTAATAATGAATAAAATAATTTTAATTATATTTTATTTTAAAGGTATTATTCAGTTAATAAAATATTTCATCACTGAACTAAAATTTCAATTTACCAAACAAAAATATTACACTTTGCAAAAAAGAAAAAATTAAGAGTAGAGATAAGGATAAGATTAAATATTTTTCTAAACTTGTCTAGTCACTGGGAAATTCAGGCATCATGGAATAAAAATCCAGATTTCTAGAACTTGAAAGATATAATAAGAAGTCACTAAGCCATGTCTTTGTAGAATTTGTCTTGAGATTATGAAGTGTTATAGCAATTGTCCCCAAATATTTGAAGACAGGATGTGGTTGTAATCAGAATCACCAGGGACATTTATTAGACATGCAGATCCTTAAACCCCATTTCCAAAGATTTGAGTTTAGTGAGTCATCAGCAGCTCAGTTCTCTCACTGCTCACTGGAGGAAACTGAGTAGGAGAAAATATATTTGTCTTTCCTGATAAATCTCATTAAATTGTTGTTGAGAAAGGCAGAGCATAAATGCATGTGAAATGCTGCAGCCAACCCAACAGTGAGCCGTGATCTTCCACCTCTAGTCCAGCGATCTTTCCTGTGCCAATTCATTTGTGTGTGTGTCTTTAGCAAATTTCCTTCCTCTGAAAACTCCTGCTTGTCTAGCTGAAACACCCAGTACTTTGAATGTCATATAGTCTTCCCCCTGGAACCCAAAACAGACCTGTGCTCTTGCATTAAACCCTACAGCTCAGTCTCTCACTTCATCAAAGCCTGTGCTCAGCCACTAGCCTCACGCATGCCCCTAATGCATTGTGACACCCTATTACTATAGTGCCTTTATGAGCTTCAAGGGAAATTACATTTTAAATTATAGCATACAAGTATAATGGAAAATCTAATTGTAGCAATGACAGTTTATTTATCAATCATCTATCATTTTGATTTATAAGGTGCCCAGCTTGATTTAAAGGTAGCTAATGTTTAAAAATCTCAAGGCACCCATACAACCAAATACACACTGAAAGCAACAAAGTGAATGACTCCTGCTTTTCTGCAGCTCATCTTTCCCTTACCCAAGGCTAGAGCTAGAAGCACAATGAGGTCAATCCTGGGGAACTGAAAGGCAGCATCTCAGAACCTCTTAATATCAAGTCTCATTGATTATAGAACTTGGCAGAAGTAAAGCATCAGTGTTAACATAGAGTCAGTTTCCTTCATACTAATATTCCTGTGTCCCAAGTCTGGGTTTCCCAGGTGGCTCAGTGGCAAGAATCCACCTGCCAAGCAGGAGACGCTTGTTCAATCCCTGGGTCGGGGAGATGCCCTGAAGGAGGGCACAGCAACCCACTCCAGTATTCTTGCCTGGAGAATGCCATGGACAGAGGAGCCTGGTGGGCTGTAGTCCATGGGGTCACAGAGAGTTGGACATGACGTAGTGACTGGACAGCAGCAGCAGTCCCAAGTCCACAGAGCTGGAGAATTTAGAGGTAGATGGGACATCCTGATTCCCATACCTCCTTCCACCCTTCTAAGGAGTGTGCCTTTAAGATCCACAAATAGGGGTCGATAGGTACAGGTCGGTAGCCCTTCAGTGCAACCCAATCCACGGTATCACTCCCCACGGCTTTGCTTCAAACCTGTCCTCTCTGCCCATTCTCCCTGGGTTTTGCTCTAGGCTCTGAGTACCTCTCTGACTCTCAAACTCATCTTGCTTGAACTGGGTATCACCTTCCCAGTGCTCTGGTCGAGGCCCACCACTGCCTGGGCTTAACTTTCACATCCCATGGACATATTCTACCTTACACCACACTTCACCTTGTCCTGGCCTGCCACTTTATGGCCTCCTCCTGGTTCTGAAAGCTCTGAGCGACCTCACCCCGAAGCAAGACCCCAGGTAAAGCATCAGAAGTCTTGGGAAGTCTGAAGGCCAGGACTTGCTGTAGCAACGGAATCAAACTCAGTCTTCGCGGTGGAGCTGTGCCTCCAGGCCGACTTCAGTGTTCATAGCGGGGCTTTCCAGAGTTTCCAGCTCAACTTAGCACATACATATGTGCCAGGCACCCAGCTTAACAGTCCTGCCATGAAGGGATTTTCCCAGCCCCAAATTTGTTCAAATTCCAGTCTTCCACCTTCAACAGCAGTATTTTTCCCACTGCACCGTTCCCTATTCACCAATTCAGCATATCTCACTTTATTTGCTATATTCAACCAGCTTGTTTAGAAAAGACCTTAGGTTCTCTCAACTGTCACTCTGAGAACAGAACTCTCATTTCATTCTTTGGGGCTCTGATATTTGTCTACTACAGAGAAATACAGTCTGCTTCCAAATATTAGAATGCTTGGTTGTCAACAGAAGTCTGATTTCCAAACGCCTTGTCCACTCACTAACCATCACTGCTGGAAAGATGCTAAAATGGTATGTAAGAACTCATCCTCCTCCCCCAGTGAGACAGACGGAGCTCTGAAGATAACTGATGGCTGAGCACCCTCCCTCTTAAGCAGGACGTGAACCCCTGGTGATTCACAACAAAATTCCCCACATTTCTTGCAACAAAAAGGTAAAGCTTTGTGAGAATGTGGGGAAATTGGAACTCTTTGCACACTGCCAGTGGGCATTTAAAATGGCTCATGCCTCTCTGCACAACTGTTCAGCAGATCCTCAAAAAGTTAAACATAGAATTACTGTTTGGCCCAGCAATGCCACTGCTAGGTAAAGAACCATTTTGAAAACAGTGCTCAAACAAGTACCTGTATACCTATACTCATACTGACCAAAAGGCAATGGGTTGGCCAAGAAATTTGTTTACGTTTTTTCATAAGATCATATATGAAAACAAACTTTTTGGCCAACACAATGGAAACAGCCCAAACATCCATGAACAAGCGAATGTATAAACAAATGGCAGCATGGCCCTGCCATGGAATATTATGCAGCCATGAAAAGGAGTGAAGTACAGACACATCCAACAACATAGATGAGCCTTGAAACAATACGCTATGTGATGGACGCCAGACACAGAAGGCCATTCACGGTGTGGTATGTTCATGGACCATCAAGAATAAATAAATCCATAGAAGCAGAAGTCAGATGGGTAGCTGCCAGGGAATCATGTAGGGAGGTGTGAGAAAAAGTTGCTTAATGGGTACAGGTTTCACTTTGGAGTGGTAGAAATGTTTTGGAGCTAGGTATTGAGGTAGGGGTTGCATAACCTTGTGAGCAGTGCCAAATGCCATGAAACTGTTTGCTTTAAAATGATCGATTTTATATCAGGTGAATTTCAACTCAAATTATTTTTTTAATTAAGCAATAGATGAATTCACTCACCTTATGATAATGAGTTCCAGGGCCAATAGAGATCCTTTTGCTAGTCTAATTTTTGTCTTTCCATCTGTCTGAAGTAGAAGGTGTTTTTAGGAGGCATTGAAACCCACCCACTGAAGCCAGTGTCTTCCTCAGGCTTTGCACAAACACAAATGCTCCAGTCCTAAGGCTTAGAACCTGCCATCTGGATGCAGACCTGGCCAGTGAAGTTTGAACAGCCCACCCTCAGGCCCAGGCCTGGGTAGGTAATCGCTGGCCTAGAGGGATGTGCAGGGAGTGAAGGGGAGGTGTTACATCAAAAGCTGGTAGTTGTCCTACTCATAGGAAAAACACAATTATGGAAAAGGGGCTGGGGAACTGAGTCCAACTCTCTGATCTCCTGGATCTTAGATTCTAGTCTGGGACACAGACAGTAAACCCAATAGATCAACAGCTCAATGAACATGGACGTTAGGCCAGTGTTCTTAGCTACCAAAACTTGCTTTCTAGACAAGAAACCAGAATAATGTGGTCAACAGTGGTGGGGGTGGGTGGTGTGAATTAGGTGAGGGAAACCCACTCTGAGGAGGGGACCAAGGTTTGGGCTGAGACCTAACCCTTGGGGAAGAGAGTTCCAGGTGGGGGAACAGAGGGTGCAGAGGCTCAGATGGATAAGTCCCTTGGTGGCCTGATGCTTTCCTCTCGTGTCTTCTGAAAAGCAAGCCTGTTTCCTCGACTCACAACCCTTTTGACACAAATGTGCTGTTTTCCCCCTCACATGAGTGATTCTAACGCTAACCACCCAGAGTCAGTGGAGAACCCACAGTTTAAGGGTTCAAGCCCAAAAGACCAACCCCACAATCACAAGTAGTGAGTCTCCAGGTTACTAGAATCTGCCCAAAAGAAAAAAGAAAGGGAAAGTCGCTCAATCGTATCTGACTGTGCCAGGCTCCTCTGTCCATGGAATTCTCCAGGCCAGAATACTGGAGCTGGTAGCCAATCCCATCTCCAGGGGATCCTCCCAAGCCAGGGACTGAACTCAGGTCTCCCACATTGCAGGCAGATTCTTAACTGTCTGAGCCACCAGGGAAGCCCAAGAATACTGGAGTGGGTAGCCTAACATTTCTCCAGTAGATCTTCCCAACCCAGAAATCGAACTGGGGTCTCCTGCATTGCAGGCTGATTCTTTACCAGCTGAGCTACCAGGGAGGCCCAGCATTCTGCCCAGCTTGGCCTCAATCCAGAATTCCCAGGACCCCTCCATGGGTTTGATAATTTGCTATAAAGGCTCACAGAACTCAGGGAAACACTTTCTACACCAATACTGTTTCCTCTAAGGGAGGCAACTCAGGAACAGACCACTAGAAGAGAGGCATAGGGCCCGGTGTGAGGGGTGACAGGCATGGACATTCCAGGCTCTCTTTGGGTGCACACCCTCCCGGCACATTGATGTCAATCAACTCAGGAACTCTTCCAACCCCAATATTTGGGCATGATTGATTAAGTCATTGACCATGGGCAATTAACTCAATCTCCAGCTCTCTCCCATCCCCAGAGGTTGTGGGGGAGAGCTGAAAGTTCTAACCTTCTAATCATTCCATGGTCTTTCTGACCAGCTCTCACCCCGAAGCTTCCTGGGGACCCCAGCCTCTGGTCATTTTAGTAACATAAAAAGATACTCATCCCTCCAAGGATTCCCAGGGTCTTAGAAGCTCTTTAATCAGGAACCAGGGACTCAGATCAAACACCATAACTAAAGATGCTCCTGGGCTACCCAGGTGACTCAGTGGTAAAGAATCTGCCGGCCCATGCAGGAGACGCAAGTTCAATCCTTAGGTCGGGAAGATCCATTGGAGAAGAAAATGGCCACCCACTCCAGTATTCTTGCCTGGAAAATCCCATGGACAGAGAAGCCTGGAGGGCTACAGTCCATGAGGTCCCAAAGAGTCAGACACCCTGAGCGGCTGAACAACAACAAAAGCAGGGGAGTCAGTGCCTTCACAGCAGCTACAGGGCCAGTGATCCCAGACACAGGGGCCCTCAGTGGTTCAGAGACAGGGCTGGCAGGTGCACGAGGGTCTGGACAGCACCGGAAGGGAGGCTTCGCTAGAAGGAAGGGCAGGCCTGGTGATCTGAGCCAGCCTAGAATGCTCTTCCCTGCAGGCTGCGTGTAGCCTGACCCCCACATCGGTGAGAAAGGGGGACACCAAGTGAACCAGGAAAGACCGTTAAACACGACCCTTGCTTCTGGGTTCCGTGGTTTTCATCTTCGCAGCAGCAGTCGAACAAACGCGAGGCCCAAGGCAGCAGCAGCAAACCCTCTTTTCCCAGATTTCTGGGTGGTGTTCTTATTTTAACCAAATCAGGCCATCTAGTCGGAAATAGCCTCAATGTCACATCGGATCTCAGTTGGAACGTTGTCACTGTTCCTGGGCGTGAGGCAACACCCCTCAGCTGTTGACCGGGAGCAGGAAGCTCGGGGCGGGGATGGAGGGCCTGGCATTTCAGAACCAGCCTCAGGCCACCTGTGCAGACATGCGGCTGCTCTGAGATGCACCAGCTCAGGCACACAAAGGCGCCTGTCTTTAGAACTGACTTCTCCATTGGAAAACTCAAGGGAGACCCTGACCACCAAATGCTTTCCCAGGAACCCCATCTGCTAGGCTGTGCTTCTTCTCATGGTTTCTGAAATCACCTCCATGAATTCTGCCTGGATGACTGTCTTCAAACCATCTGCTCTCTCACCTGCATCAGCTCACCTCCATCCATCGGCACCAAGAGGACCCCATCTATGTCCTCATTTTTTTACTGTCATTTGAAAAAATCAGTAATGAGTTAAAAGGGTTATTAATTAGACTATTTCTCAAACTTAGAAATAAGAGACTTCTCAGAAGCAAGCAGCTTATTTAACTATATTCTTGATCCCTTTATTTAATATTAGATGTATCATTTATTGGTCTTCCCTGGTGGCTCAGAGGATAAAGAATCTGTCTCCAATGTAGGAGACTCAGGTTCGAACCCTGGGTTGGGAAGATCCCCTGGAGGAGGGAGGGCATTGCAACCTACTCCAGTATTCTTGCCTGGAAAATCCCATGGACAGAAGAGCCTGGTGGGCTATAGTCCATGGAGTCACAAAAGAGTCTTAGTTGTGGCATGTGGGACCTAAGTTTGACCAAGGATCAAATCCACACCCCGCATTGGAAGGCAGATTCTTAACCAGTGGACCGCCAGGAAAGTCCCAGCAATGCCACTTTGAACTGTGGCCATGAATAGGTCTCAAAACCTTCATTTTCCCATCTCTAGAATGAGACAAGTCATGACCCCTCCATGAGTTAACTAGAAGGTCTAAAGAGATCAAGGCATGTCAAAGAGCCAGTCTAGGGTCCAGGACGTGGGACAAGCTTGATAAATGCCATCTCCCTTCTCTCTAAGTCCACGTTCCTCACTGGACAAGTCGGAGACCAGGCAGGTCTGCTGAGAATCTGAGGGTGTCTCCTTCTCAGAGGAGGTGGAGGGAACTGCACAGCAGGCCTGGACAGGTAAGCCATGCAGAAGAGGCGGGGGCCATTAGGAGATAATTGACTGGGGAGGGGACCCACACAGCCCAAGGTGAGCCACAGGGCACTTTACATATCAATAAGGTCGATTATCAGGGGATGTCGGCTTCCTTGGTGCTGCTATTAACCTATATTGCTCTTATTAACCTTTCAGATGAAGAATCTTTCAAAAATAATTATATTAAAGCATAATTCTCTGCGAGTTTAAAATATGTGAATGTTCCATTTCAGTACTCCTGTGTCACGAGATAATGAACACCTGATTGCCCAGCTACCTCGAGGAGGTTTTTAATCAGAATCCTCTCTGTTCTCTGCTGCAGGCTCTCAGATCAGTCCTGGAAGGAGGGGAAGTGCATCTGGGGAGTGTTTAAGGGCAGGACAGAGACAGAGCAAACAGATTTTTAGGAGAAACAAAAGGCCATCCACTCGCGGTGTGTCCTGGGGTCCTGGGAAGGACGTGGGAGAGGACTCTACCCAGTGATGCTGAGAAATGGAATATTTGCTGCCATGTCAATAAACAAAGATGCCACAGTCACCAGCAATTGCAGCCACCATGAATGTGAGCTGGTGAGCCCTGAGGAAGCTCAGAAGGGAAAGAATGCCTGCAATCTAGCATCCATCAGACTGCAGTCACGCTGTCTGGAGTGAGGCGTGAGGAACTCAGGATGTGAAAAACAGGATACTGGGCCCAGGTTGCTAAGGTGCCTATGAAAGGAATGATTTCAGAGAGCCCAGACTCTTGCATCTTCCCATCTTCCTGTACAGAGAAATCCACTGAATTCCTTAATTTGGGTTACAGGGTTTTCTTTAATTAACAATAAGCTATTGATGTTCAGACTACCTGCACTTAGTTGCAAAGCTTCTGCATGACCTGACTCCGCCCCTCACCACCTCAAGGCATTTCTCCTAGAGCTATATGAGACTCTTGTCTCCTAGTTTGAGCACCTAAAAATTCCCACTGAATGAAACATAACTCTCAACTTTTAGGTTGTGAATAATTTTTAAATCCACCATACCCCCAAACTTATACTGGACTCTTCTTTTTTTTTTTTTTAAAACAGAAGACACAATTTGGTTTCGCACTGAGAGATAAGAAGTCAAGAGTGATCCCTGTAGAAACAGAGAACTGATTGGCTACTCACACATATTAATTCTGAATATGTATTGGAAGGACTGATGCTGAGGCTGAAGCTCCGATGATTTGGCCACCTGATGCGAAGAGCTGACTTATTGGGAAAGATCCTGATGTTGGGAAAGATTGAAGGCAGGATGGGAAGGGGGTAACAGAGGATGAGATGGTTGGATGACATCATTGACTCAAGGACGTGAGTTTGAGCGAAGTCCAGGGGATGGTGGAGGACAGGGAAGCCTATTGCGCTACAGTCCATGGGGTCACAGAGTCGGAGGCGACTGAGAGACTGAACAACAACACGGAGTGTGGCAGGAGCTGACTCCGTGATGAGCAGTGCAGGTGAGGGAAACCGAGGTGCCAGACACCTAAGCAGGGGTCGGCGGGGTGCATGTTGGAGGATGAGGAAAGAGTGGAGACAGGACCAGAAAGGAAGGATGGCGGGCGGACGTGTTTGGACAAAACGGATTGACTTTACCCATTCCTGTAACTGCCATAGATTGAGACGGGACACAGATGCCCGGCCCGGGAGTCAGGCAGCCCCGGAGCTGGGCGGTCACCCACCAGCCATTTCCTACATGCAGCCTTCGCTTGGCCGTGTGCTCACAGCTGCAGCATCAGCAGCCTCTACGGTCCAAGAAACACCATTTCAGGGGCTGTTTCGTGCCTGACAGTTTGTTGCAGAAACCAGTACTCGAGAAACCAAGCACCGCACTCGGAGAGTTGGAGAACTCAGGTTTATTACGCTGGCGGGCCCAGAGGAGTTAACACTCCAAGCTCTGAGCCCCGAACAAAGGGGTGACAGAGTTTTATACATGCACAGGCATGATTAAGTGGGTTTGTGGGTTTGCAGGAGCTAGGGCGATTGCAGGAGAAGGCAGTGGCACCCCACTCCAGTACTCTCGCCTGGAAAATCCCACGGACAGAGGCGCCTGGTAGGCTGCAGTCCATGGAGTCTCCAGGAGTCGGTCAGGACTGAGCGACTTCACTTTCCCTTTTCACTTTTATGCACTGGAAAAGGAAATGGCAACCCACTTCAGTGTTCTTGCCTGGAGAATCCCAGGGATGGGGGAGCCGTCTATGGGGTCGCACAGAGTCGGACACGACTGAAGCGACTTAGCAGCAGCAGCAGCAGCAGGGCGATTGTGAAAAAACAGGACAAGGGTGAGTGAGACAAACTCCAGTTTCTAGTATTGTGAGTCCCCAGTTTCTGAGACCTACGTGATCTAGACTTTGCAATGAGCAAGCTGAGTTACAGAGGCAGAAAGAGCAGGAAGTTATGTAAAAAATTTAACTTTTTCTCTTCAAGTTGAGATGCTGGCTTTCTTTCTCCTCCCCAGCTTCCACTTGCCACAGGAGATTAACCTGTGCCCCTGAGACCTTAGAGCTTCTAGAACAAAGCCTGGTACTCAGTGTCACCTCGTCTGCAGGGGAGAGTGGACGTGAACATGTGAGGCAGACTCGAGAAACCTCTGAGGGTTCGGACTTTAAGCACAAACTCAAAGTAGGTGCTGGCTACTTTCCATCCTAAATCTGCCAACATCAGATTTAGTCCCCAATTTCTCAGGGTTCCCCCTGCAACCAAGAAGCACCTTTCCAACTTCCCCATGTGAAGTCATTGGGAAATGGGGTTCCCTTCACATTCCAGGCACCGACTCATATTCACTTAACTCACAGTCTTCATGGACTAAATGGAGGGAAAATATTGCCCCTAAACACAGGCCAGAGAGATGGACATGGGTGTCAGCAAAGTGATGAACAACTCTAGACCCAGGTCATAGCAAGCATATGTGATGGTTACTAACCTCAACCCATTTCACAGATGAGAAATCTGAGTCAGGGAGCGGTTAAAGAAGTTTCCTAAGGTCATGCAGCTGACCTTGGAGTAGCAGAACCAGGATTCCCATCCAGGCTTTTGGCTCTCAGAGCCTGTCTTGGTTATTAATATTTTTTTAGCCATTATTCTCTACTATGTAGATATGGAGGGTTGATAATTTAGTTCACAAGTATAGGCAAGTCAGGGGCAAACCAAGGCAACGACTCTTGGATGAAAGAGAATTTCAGGTGACTGGATGTGACCTCACTACAAGCCCTGTGGTCATAAAATGTGCCAGAAAATACTGGTAACCAGAAAGCTAAACAGCGGGGTTGAGAAAGGGGCTAGGATCTTGGCAAGCAGGCGTCTCATTTCAAGCAAGAATCGTGTGGCAGTTTCAAAGGTAAGGTTGTCTCATGAACCAGGCTTTATCTCAAGGTTGTTATTTCTTGTTTTACTCATGTCTTACTCTTGGCGACCCTATGGACTGCACCCCTTAGCATTCTCCAGGCAAGAATACTGCAGTGGGTTGCTCTTAATCCTCCAAGGAATCTTCCCGACCCAGAGATAAGGCAGATTCCTATCTGCAGGTAGATAAGCTATCAGGAAAGCCTTATCTCAAGGTAGATGCCCAGAAAATAAGAGGCCAATTCTTCCTCATGAACTAAGTTGGGGATATTAGGGTGACAGAATACCTGGAGCTTCTTAGAGTTGAAAGATCCAGAAGGCAAACCAGGCAAATACCAGGAGTTCCAAGGACAAACCTGGTAAAGCTTCATACTGTCTTCAGGCCAAACGGGAGAGCCTGCCCTTCAGAGAGGCAGTACGCATAGTGGCTGGAACACATGCTCTAGCTTCCCAGCTGGCTTCCCAGCTCCTGGCTTCCCAGCTCTTCCACTTACTACCTGTGTGTCCTCAGGCAAACTGCTGAAACTTTCTGAGCCTCATTTTCATCACTGGACTAAACAGGACTGCTGGGAAGATTAAATAGGTTAACACAGACAAGACTTAGTTCCATTAATGCCCTCTGCATAGTCAGCACTAAATCCACCTGGGAAGAACACCACTTGTTCAAGAACAACTGCAAAAAAAACACAACGCTTAATGGAAGAGAAGAAAGAAAGTGTTGATCACTCAGTGTCCGACTCTTTGCAACCTCACAGCCTCTAGCCCACCAGGCTCCTCTGTCCATGGAATTTTCCAGGCAAAAATACTGGAGTGGGTTGCCATTCCCTTCTCCAGGGGAGCTTCCTGACTCAGGGATCAGAGCTCAAGTCTCCCGAATTGCAGGCAGATTCTTTACCACCTGAGCCACTAATGGAAGGGAGAGAAGGGGGAAAATACCAAATTCACACCATCTCACCTGCAGAGGCAACAGTATGGTTCCAAACAATTCCCACCATGACTACCGAAGTCCTGGACATATTAGGAACTAAGTGATCAAATGGGAAAATAATATCTGTCCCAGGGACTTGTAAGGATTACAGATAATGTAAACTGGGACTGACAAACCCAGATGCCTTCAGGAGTCTGAAGAGACCTCAGTACAGGAGGACCACGTCTCCTGCATGGTGGTGCAAGCATCCTCTGAAAGGCCTGTTAAAAGCAAGGGTTGCTGAGCCCCACCCCCAGAGATTCTGAGTCATGGGGGGGGGGGGGGGCGTTGCCTAGAAACCGCATCCCTACCAATTCCTAGGTGATGCTCCAATGCTGCTGGTTCCCAACCACCGTTTGAGAACCGCTGGCATAGAACATGAGCTGGCGAAACTGGAGCACTGAATACTGCCAGGTAGCAATGTGGCTTCCAATGATCAAATCTACATGTTTGAAAGAAAAATCATATATTTGGACTTCTTTGTGCTATAACCGGTTACCTAGAAGAGTCCAAATGAAACATGGCGGCAACGAGTGACTCCAAGTAGAATGTTCAGGAAGGAGAACAACAAGGGAAGAAGTGGCCTGGGTCTGTGCAGATGATGCCAATGACAGGGAAAGAGTCAGCAAACTAGGAGGTAAAGTGGGAGGCGGATCCGATTTAGGACTTAGATGCTCTGCCACTGTTTAATGCCAGGGAAGCTGAGCAGCTTGTGTTTTTGTCTGAATTTAGAAGCAAGTCTTCTTGAAGAGAGTATGTAAATGTGATAAGAGGGAGGAAAAAAAAAACCAAAAAACTCTGAAAGCTGTAGATAACATTCTAATAAAAAGAAAGAGGGGGCTGGGTGGGTGGGGAACCAAAGATGGTTCAGAAACAGACGGAGATTATGGGAAAGAGGAGTTAGCATTCTAACAAAGCACACCTGTCAACTTTTAATGAGAATTTCTGGGGCAACACATTAGGGATTTCAGAGAGCCAGGCTGCATTAACAATTTCTTTTTCTTTAAATTCTGGCTTCCTTTTCCTTTTTTTCCAAAAAAGACTTTCTGAGAACCATGGAACGCCAGAGACTCAAAAACACCCCTAGAGTTCCAGAAACACGCTTTCATTTATGCAGGTTTCCATGAATAGCACTTGCTAATGAAAGTCTCTAATTGTTCATGATATTAAATAAGAATACACATTTCATTTCTACTGGAACATTTCCATCAAACCAATAACACCAGGCTTTTTTTTTTTTACATTTAAAAAAAAATTAAATTATTTTAATTGAAGGCTAATTACTTTACGATATTGTGGTCATTTTTTGCCATACATCAACATGAAATAGCCACAGACACCAGGCTTTTTAAATGACGATGCCATTTCCCACTGTTTTTATGAGAAGCATTACCCTTATGACAATCAAGATCTTTGTGATTTTAACACAAGACATTAAAATTAATTTTTTTTCCCAAAACAAAAGTTCAGGAAAGAGAATTTGTCCATATTTTGCTAATCAATTCATTCAAATACACAGAAATCTCTATTTTGTACAGGCTTTTTTAAAATTTGCAGCATTTAGACCTGCCAGAACTAAAATCCAATGATTTCTACTTATGATTCTAGCTAAACAATTTGATTAAAATCAGTTCTCTACTAGCTGAATTCAAAGTCCAAACTATTCAATGTCTATTTTAAAATGGGGGTTGGTGAATGTTTCTTAGCAAGGATTTTGTTTGCCTTACATGCTTTATTATCATTTTGGTTTGCAGGTAGATTTTAGGAGTTTCCTTTCAGAAGTGGGACTGAAGGCAGACACAAGAGGCAATGCCCCAAACCCCAATCGGGCAGCTATTGGAAAGTCAAACGCCAATCAGGCAGCTGTTTGAAAGGGTCTAAGAATTTGATACTCACTAGTTATAGCAGATGGCCAACGATCATTCCTCCAGGTATCGGAGGAAATGTGAAATGTGAAAAACTCAGTTATACTCAATATTCATCAATAGATAAATGGGGAGTTTGGTCAGACTTAGCCAGTGTCCTCATTATGAGCACACTTGGGCTGTGTAAGAGGCTTGAAGAATCACCGACTCTCAAAGTGGCCTTAAGAGTCATCTTGCCCACACAGTTGTCTGTCTCCTTTTGATTGTGTCTTAGGCTGAGCCCCTTTAAGCTGACACCTGTGCAGCTGTACTGTCATCTCTGATTCACTTGATCACCTATGCTGCGCTCACTATTCAAGGCCATATGCATGTATCTACTCTTCTTTAGATTTTTTCTCCATATACTTGAAACTAACACAACACTGTATATCAACTACGTGCTGTGCTGCACTTAGTCACTGAGTCGTGACCGACTCTTTGTGACCCCATGGACTATAGCCCTCCAGGCCCCTCTGTCCATGGGGATTCTCCAGGCAAGAATACTGGAGTAGGTTGCCATGCCCTCCTCCAGGGGATCTTCCCAACCCAAGGATCGAACCCAGGTCTCCTGAATTGCAGGCAGATTCTTTACCATTTGAGCCACCAGGGAAGCCCAGGAATACTGGAATGGGTAGCCTATCCCTTCTCCAGGGCATCTTCCTGACCCAGGAATTGAACCACGGTCTCCCACATTGCAGGCAGATGCTTTACCAGCTGAGCTACCAGGGAAGCACTATCAGTTCAGTTTAGTTCAGTTCAGTCGCTCAGTCATGTCCGACTCTTTGCGACCCCATGAATCGCAGCACGCCAGGCCTCCCTGTCCATCACCAACTCCCAGAGTTCACTCAGACTCACATCCATCGAGTCAGTGATGCCACCCAGCCATCTCATCCTCTGTCGTCCCCTTCTCCTCCTGCCCCTAATCCCTCCCAGCATCAGAGTCTTTACCAATGAGTCAACTCTTTGCTTCAGGTGGCCAAAGTACTGGAGTTTCAGCTTTAGCATCATTCCTTCCAAAGAAATCCCAGGGTTGATCTCCTTCAGAATGGACTGGTTGGATCTGCTTACAGTCCAAGGGACTCTCAAGAGTCTTCTCCAACACCACAGTTCAAAAGCATCAATTCTTCGGTGCTCAGCTTTCTTCACAGTCCAACTCTCACACCCATACATGACCACTGGAAAAACCAGAGCCTTGACTAGACGGATCTTTGTTGGCAAAGTAATGTCTCTGCTTTTGAATATGCTCCCTAGGTTGGTCATAACTTTTCTTCCAAGGAGTAAGCGTCTTTTAATTTCATGGCTGCAGTCACCATCTGCAGTGACTTTGGAGCCCCCACCAAAAAAAGTCTCACGCTGTTTCCCCATCTATTTCCCATGAAGTGATGGGACCAGATGCCATGATCTTCGTTTTCTGAATGTTGAGCTTTAAGCCAACTTTTTCACTCTCCACTTTCACTTTCATCAAGAGGCTTTTAGTTCTAAGCCCTATCAGTTCAGTTCAGTTCAGTCGCTCAGTCATGTCCGACTCTTTGCGACCCCTTGAATTGCAGCACGCCAGGCCTCCCTGTCCATCACCAACTCCCGGAGTTCACTCAAATTCACGTCCATCAGGTCCGTGATGCCATCCAGCCATCTCATCCTCTGTCATCCCCTTCTCCTCCTGCCCCTAATCCCTCCCAGCATCAGAGTCTTTTCCAATGAGTCAACTCTTGGCACGAGGTGGCCAAAGTACTAGAGTTTCAGCTTTAGCATCATTCCTTCCAAAGAAATCCCAGGGCTGATTTCCTTCAGAATGGATTGGTTGGACTCCAATACAAATATATATATTTTTTTAATCCAAGGACACAATGACTGCATAAGAATAAGATTCCCAGTGGTTTTCCCATTCTTAACATTCATTTTCATGCCACCTTCATCAGCTGTCCTGGACACTTCCATCTCATGGAATGTTCTCCGTGCCAAGTCGAGAGGCCTTCAGCCTAGGCCATAAACCCAAATCATAGCCACAGGCGCCACCTGCCTTGGCAGTATCCGTATCCTCCTTTCTTCCCGGGACTCAGGTGTCGGTAGGTAAAATCCTTGAGAACATCACCCCCTGGTCCTCAGTCTCCTAAGACACCATGGTCCCCAGCAATGCTTCCCCCTCTTCCTGCATAGTTTTAAAAATGATAACCCTCATAACAAAGGATGGAAAGTGTCAGCAAGCAGCAAAGCGCGTCAGGTTCCAGGAATTCGGTGCATCTTCAACTTTTTTTTTTGGTTAACTCCATTGTTTAGTGAAAGTTTAGGGGAGGAGAAGTGACTGGGGCACCGGGGCTCAAAGGGGGCTCAAAGGGTTCTTTACTTTCTCACAGTGAAGAGACTAAAGTGGTACAAAACAGACATGGTTCTCATTCTGGTTGTACCAGTTACAAGCAGGACGACTTTGGGAGGACAACCACAGCCTCCCTTTGTCGTTATTTAATATTCAGCAAAATGAAGAACAGGATCATTGCCTCCTAGGGTCACTCTTCAAGGGAACAAGAGTGTCCTTGTGATGGACCTCAAGCGCTCTGTATGGAAGTTGTTGTCGTTCAGTCACTAAGCCACGTCTGACTCTTTGCAACCCAAAGGACTGCAGCACCCCAGGCTTCCCTGTTCTCCACTATCTCCCGAAGTTTGCCCAAGTTCAGGTCCATTGAGTTGGTGATGCTATCTAATCATCTCATCTTCTTGTACCCTCTTGTCCTTTGCATGCAAGAGATGCTTACAAAGGCAATTCATTTTTTTTTTTTTTTGTATCCACTTATCTTTTAAGTAGGAGAAGCAAGCAGTAAAACAGGCCATCTCTTGGGCTTTCCAGGTGACCCAGTGGTAAAGAATCTGCCTGCCAACGTAGGAGATGTGGGCTCAATCCCTGGGTACGGAAGATGCCCTGGAGGAGGAAATGGCAACCCACTCCAGTATTCTTGCCTGGAATATTCCACAGACAGAGGAGCCTGGCGGGCTACAGTCCGTGGGGTCGCAAAGAGTTGGACATGACGGAGTACATCAGTATTACTTGGAAGCCAGATTTTGGAACTAAATTGTGGATCCATCGTTTGCCTGTGCTATTGCACCTTTCTGAGCTGTGGCTTTCTTGCCCATGAATGGGAAATTCGAGGGTCACCTCACTTTGCTGGTATGGCATGGGCACAGGGTGGGCACTTGATACACACTTATTCTTTTCTCCTTTGAGTTCTCATCTTGGCTCTGGTTCGTATTTCTGTGTAACCTTGGGAGAATTATCTAACCTTTCTGGATCTGAATTTTCCTACTCATAAGACTAGGGGATTTGACAAGATTCCCTTTGAATTTCTTTCCAACTCTTACATTCTGTGATTCTGTGACTTTGAGCCACCCAGGGGATATGGTAATGGGTTACATTACACAAAAGGTTTGGATGTAATATTATGAGCCGTAACAACTGGCTTCCAGCAAACTCCCCCGTTCTCCCCAGTAGAATTCCCTATTGTTCCGAGTATAATGAATAATCCAACACCACACATGCTCTACCTGAGCCCTGCCCATGTCCACACTCAGGGCCAGCCGGAGGCAACATAGTAAAGCTGAAGAAGGATGCTGTCAACATCTCCCCTTTCCCTGGCAATGCCCCTGCCCAGGTGAATGTATTCGGTTACTCTGATATCACCCACTGAGGCCGATACCTCATGCTCTGATTACTCCCTGCTCGCACAGCAGATTCAGAATTCCCCATCCTTCTGTTCCATTCCTTTGGGACCCAGTGTGCTGCCTGTTGGGGCTTCCCCAGTGGCTCAGAGGTAAAGAATTCACCTACAATACAGGAGCTGCAGAACACTCGAGCTCGATCCCTGGGTGGGAAGAACCCCTGGAGAAGGGCACGGCACCCCATTCCAGTATTCTTGCCTGGGAAATCCCATGAACACTGGAGTCTGGAGGGCGCTACAGTCCATGGGGTCACAAAGTGCTGGACATGATCAAAGTGGCTGAGCACATACGGATGTGCTTCTGGTTCATAGGATGAAATGATTCATTGAAGTACGTATCACTGGCTTTAAAAGATACGAAGGTGAACAAGACAGAGTACTCCTCCTCCAGAGCCTTCAAACTTAACACACAATTATCAATTGGAAAACATCAAGTCCAAAAATGAATTGTATTCTTTCAGGAAAGGAAGAGAATATTACTCCATGAAGTGAGAAGAGAAGTCTTTGGAAAGGTGGCATGTGAGCTGAACTTCAGGTGTAGGTAGAATCTAGTAGGCAGTGATGGAGAATGAGAGCATGATGAGCAGAGAAAAAATATAACAAAAATATTAAGTCAGAAAGGATACCGTGAGTTTCAGAAACCGAGGATAATCCGATTTGGCTGGGTTGCATGAAAAGAAGCAATGAGGTTTGCAAGGCTGGTTGAAAACCCTATCATGAAGTTCCAAGGAAGCCTAATCAAGGCTTTTTCCCATAGATAATGGGGAGTTATTGAAAGTCAGGGGGCAAGGGCATGGGTGGGGAGCAGGGGTGGAGGGGCAGGTTAGACAATTTCTATAAGAAGCTTAAGCTTCTGTTTGGGAGGATTGAAGTAGAAACCGGGGAAGTAGGGAGCGGATTAGAGGACCTATAAGTGACCAGGAGAGAGATGAGGAGATTTGAGACTCAAGAAGCAGCCAGGAAAATGGAGACAGAAGTGTTAGAGGGAGAATCAACCAGCCTGGGCTATGATGACATAATGAGGCAAAATATGTTTAAAAAAAAAAAAGAGAGAGAGAGAGAGAGAGACATGCAGAGAATCAGATGCTTGATGACCCAAAACACAGAAAGGAGAAGTCAGGCAGAAGACTGGGTTTGGGTGGAAAGACCATGAATTAGGTTTGCCAGACATTGAGTGTCAATGACCTTGGGGGGACCAGGCGGGGTGTATGGATCTGAAATCAGAAGAGGAACTGGGCTGAAAGCCCAGAGTGGAACGTCAGCTGAACAGAATGAAGTCAGGAGACAGAGTAAGTTCTGAAGTGTGCGTTACGAGAGAAGGGATGGGCGCTAAGCACCAAGGCTTGGGGAAAGCTACACGGGTGAGACAGAAGGAAGAAAAGGAGTCCAAGTAGGGTGTGGGCACATGGCCCGGGTCAGCCCCATGGAAGAGCAGGAGGCAAGGGAATTCTGGGAACTGTCCTGGTTGGTGGGTCTGCTCCCAGGTGCGTCTCCACTTTCCTCCAGAAATACTGCCTTCTCCTGCAGCTCCTGGGTTCCCCTGCTGGCGGCAGTGACTCAGGAGAGGCAGCCCTGTTCTGGCTCAGATGTGCGCCCCAGCCTTTCCCAGCATCTTTGTCAGCCCCCATAGAACAGCTCTGTGTGCGCCCCTATAGAACAGTTTTAGACACAGTTTCCTTCTAACGGAATCCCTTCTAGAAGAGCACAGCTTTGTCTGTAGGAAGAACTCAGTGCCCACAAGGAGTAGGTGCTGTGCTGCCGAGAATATTCACGAGCAGATGGAAAGACAGCATCTAGGGTGAGCAGAAGCTACTCTGCACAACGGAAGGGGAAGAATGGGGAACTCCAGAGGGCAAGCCGGAACATGGAGGCTGAGGTCCTGAGATGGGAGCGCAAGGGTTAGTCGCTCAGTTGTATCTGACTCTTTGAGACCCCATGGACTGTAGCCCGCCAGGCTCCTCTGTCCATGGGATTCTCTAGCTAAGAATACTGGAGTGGTATCTCCATGCCCTCCGCCACGGGACCCTCTCGACCCAGGGATCGGACCCGATCTCTTGCACTGCAGGCAGATTCTTTACCATCTGAGCCACCAGGGAAGCCGTGAAATGGGAGTGGGTATGAGGAAAAGGAGTGTACAGGCTGCACCAAGCCTGGAGGCGGGGGGAGAACACTTTTAAGAATTGATATTACATGGAGGAACCTTAAATGCTTATCACCAAGTGAAAGATGCCAAACTGAAAAGGCTACACACTACACAGTTCCAATCATATGACATTCTGGAAAAGACTAAACTATGGAGACAGTAAAAGGATCAGCGGTTGCCAGGGGTCAGGTGAGGGCAGAGGGTACACAGGCAGGGCACAGAGGATTTCCAGGGCAGAGAACCTGTTCTTTACAGTAATACAGTGGTGGATACATGTCATTATCCATTTGTCCAAACCCATAAGTGTACAACATCGAGGGTGAACAGTAATGTAAACTATGGACCTTGGGTGATAATGACACGTCAATGTAGGTTCATCAAGTGCAATAAAGGTGCCACTCAGGTGCTGGGTGTTTATGGTGGGGAAAGGCTAGATGGGGGGGCGGGGGTATGTGGGAACTCTGACTTTCTGCTCAATGGTGCTGGGAACCTAGAACAGCTCTAACAAATAAAAATCTATGTAAAAGGGAAAAAAATGATATATCTTCCTTGCAATACCTGTTGACACTGCTGCTGTGCAGATCTCTCTTCGGCCAATTCTTTCTTCCCTGTCTCCCAACCCTCTCCCACCAAGACCTTATCAGAGTACACAGAAGCCAAAACATCCTTAGCAGACATGGATTTCTTTTTCTTTACCAGGTGAGAAACTAGGGAAGAGACTCAATTTGAGGAACACAGCTCATCTTCACAAGCCTGGGATCCAGAGGGGGCCAGGAGAAATCAAGCCTTGGAGAAGTTATGGAAATTGGGGAGAAGTCTGGATTTTCTCCATTGCTGAATCGGAAGGGTGAGGCACTTTTATCCAGACCTCAAGCCCAGGGTCGGTCTCCACTGACAGGCTGATGCTGCCTGGAAGGCTCCAGCTTGGCCATGTTCATTGCAGCTACATTTTGTAACTGCTGTGATTCCGGAGAACAGGTTGGAGTAGAGAAAAGGGCATCCCGTGAACTGGGAATAGACAGACTAGTCTCTAACCTAAGCTCTGCCAGGGCCGCCAGCTTTGACCTTGACCAAGCACTTGGCTCTCATGATCCTCTCTGCTCTAGAATTCTACGTTCCTAAATCAGGACTTCTGCCCTTGTTTGACTCGTCCGAGAGAGAAATATCATTAGAAACCAAGTGAAGCAGAAGGCAGTCAGTGGGCTTCTCAATCACCTGTGTTATTGAATCTCAACCTGTACAGCATTTCCCTCCAGAGACATGGGGCCCCCTTAGCCTCAGGGATCACCAAGTGGCAAACACAGGCCCCGCCTGCCCACCCCAGAGGGCTGACAGAGCTCCAGGTTCTCCCCAGGTTGCCCCAGCATGCAGTCCTCTGCAGCACGAGGCAGCTGCCCAGCCGGCGGTGCAGGAAAATGCCCAGCAGCCCTCTGTGAGGCCCCGGGTAGCCCCGTAAGCACTGCGCCTGGTGAAATGGTCTTCTCCGACTTTTATCCATCTGTCCAGGGCCCCCTGAGGCCAGCGATGTTTAAACAGCAGTGGAGGTTGAACCTGCTCACCAGGCCAGCTCACTCATCTAACTCCGCTCCCCTGCCCCCAGGACCACAGCCTTCTTCAGTCATGGCCGAACTGCCACGTGAGCAAGAGGTGAAAGGCAAGGTGTGCAAATATTTGGCTTCATCCACGATCAAATAAATCATTTTTCCTTTCCCTGAGCTCTAGGAAAACCCAGCAAAGCTCCTGGACCTGCCCAGGAGTGAAGACTTATACACATAAAACACACCCTGCTTGAAGGAAACTCCAGGCTGTAGAAAGAGTCCATTTTTCCACACACACAAATTACAACTGGGATCTCAACACCTTCCTTTTCCAGATATACACCTTCACAAAGCATGTCAGCCTGTGCAGAGGAATAGATGAAGTGATGCAGGGAAATAAAATACCTTTATATGATGAGTTAACGTGAGGGTTCATTTCCAAAACAGCTCTGCCATATTTATTCGGGCCCATGTCTACTGTGTGGGAGGCAGTCAAGGCTCTCATGGTTTTCAGCAAGCCCTGAGTCCTGGGTCTTCAGCAGTTTTCACAGCTCTGCTTTGTCCCTTCCCTGAAGGGCAACCAAGGCCAACTTTCCTGTGACACCCAGGCGGCCAGAGGAAGCCCCTCTGTGCTTCTCACATAGCATTCCAGATCCCAGAGCCTGTTCTTTATTTTTGCTTTTAAAGTTTATTTACGAAAGGCACTGCTACATATGTATGCACATGTGCTAAGTCCCTTCAGTCATGAACAACTCTTTGCAACCCTACGGACTGCAGCCCCCCAGGCTCCTCTGTCCATGGGATTCTCCAGGCGAGAATACTGGAGTAAGTTGCCATGCCCTCCTCCATGGGCCCCTCTCGACCCAGGGATCGAACCAGTGTCTCTTGTGTCTCTGGCATTGGCAGGTATGTTTTTTACCACCAGCACCACCTGGGAAGCCCCACCTGGAGCCTGCTTTTATTCCTTCCAAAGGACTCCAGACAAGCCTGGAAACAAAGGGGAAACTTTTAGTCAAATTGCTTTGTGGGCTTCATCTTTACTAGTTTCCTAAGATGACTTACTCCAAGAAAATCCCAGTGTTGTCTATTTCTTGCAGACACCTCTGATTGAGTGGGTTTGTGTATTTTGGTGCCGTCTTCTACTCCCGTTTCAGAGTACACAAGGCAGAGACTATGTGGGAATTCATGTACTCTGTGTGATTTTTTTTTTTTTAATCTCAGCTCATCCTGTTTTCCCAAATGGATAGTGCCAGCCTGCTGCCTTGGCTACCTCCCTCTCCTCCCCTTCCTCCTTGTGGACTCTCGTATAGAAGGAAATGGCAATGATCCACTACCAAACACACATCAACACATCCAGGTTCACCCTAAATGTGGGTAGCCCAACATAATGAAACCACCCACCAAAGCAAGATTCCCCACCCTGGACTTGAGTCTGGTCCATGATCGCTGTGTCAAGGATAAACAGCATCTTCCCTCGGGTTGTGTGTGGTCTTGGAACACTGCTCACCCCTTCCTCAGCCATCCTCCATCCTGACTCTCCAGATCCTCAAACAGACACTGCTATTATAAGGAGACAAATAGGACGCCAGGCCGTAGCCTTCCTTCTCATGCGGGTTCAATCACCAGTTTCTCAGGACCAGCACTTTGGAAAAGAGAAGAGTCCTCTCTCTCTGGAACACTGACATTCAGCCAGGTTCACACACTTAAAACTGCAGTGTCCTGGGACTGCCTGGCAGCCAGGTGTTTGGGACTCAAAGCTTCCACTGCAGGGGGTGCAGGTTCAATCTTTGGCCCAGGAACTGAGATCTCTAATACCACGCCCCCAAAATTTAAAAAAATGCATTGCCCTGTCTTTCTAAGGCACCATCCCTGTGACCAATCCATCAGAGCTGAGTTTCTGGATCTTTCTCTGACTGGATTTATGCTCCTCCACCAACTCTCTTCACTCTCTGCTTTCTCTACACCCGTACCCTGGTTTCCTCCAAATATTTCCTTGGGCACCTCATGTCCACCCCTGAGTCAGTGAGGCTCCTGTCTTCTTCCCTTTCAACTTCCTTCTAAGTCATTACAGAGAGACCATGCCCCAAACACACATTGGCTTGTTCTCCTCTCCTTCCGAATGAAAACTCTTAAAACATTCATCACACTACTGAAGTCCAGGTTCCTCGACAATGCCAGTTTCCCACTTCTAAATGAACTTAACCTTGTTAATATCCTTGAGTGCGCACAAGCTAAGACAGGCTGATGAGCCATACAGACCATCACCTCCCTGGACTGGCACTCTGCTCCTATTAATACGGTCAGCGTGGCTCGGGTTTCTTCAGGAGCTGATCAACTGATGGCCTACACTGAGCTTGAGGCTTCTGGTAAGTCAGCTCATCCATCAAAGACAAGCATGCTGACATCTTTTTCAATGACATCCAACCTCTCTGTAGAAGTGAGCAGAGAGATTAGATCCCAAAAGGCAGCTCAGAGATGTCTCCTGACAGCACTGGGTCAGAAATCAATTTTAATCTCTCATCTATAATTTCAGGGTGAAGCAGTCCTTAGATGACTCCAGCCTCATTAGCAAAGCAAATGACACAGGTCCCCCAAGCATCTGAGCTGCTTACTTTCCTGTGACGACAAAGACAATTGGCATTAAAGAGTTTCAAGGGAAGGTGCTAGAGCAATTGAGTGCTAAAAACGTCTCTCTCAAAACTATATTCACGAAAACTGGAAGAAGCGCTAGAGGTTTACCCAGGTTTCCAGTGGAGTGAAAAGACCACGGATCTCATAATTAAAAGATGTGGGTTGGCTTCCTGGCCCTGGTACGGTGGAAGCTGTGTCAGGGGCACACTTAATCCCTCTTGGCCTCAAATCCTTTATCTACAGCTGGATCATATCTGCTTCGTAGGGCCGTGTGAGAACCAGGAATGATGAAAGCCCCTGACCCAGTGATAACCACGCGGCGGATGGCGACCATTAGCATTATCTAAGCCAGCCTTCAGGGACTTTTCAGGTGGCACTAGTGGTAAAGAGCCTGTCTGCCAGTGTAGGAGACGCAGGTTCAGTCCTTAGGTCAGGTAGATCCCCTGCAGCAGGAAATTGGAACCCCACACCAGTATTCTTGCCTGGGAAATCCCATGGACAGAGGAGGTTGGCAGGCTACAATCCAGGGTGTTGCAAAGAGTCGGACACGACTGAGCATGCACACACAAGCCAGCCTTCGATCTGGGCAATAAGTCACCTCTGTGATATCCATAGTTAACAACAACAACAACAACAACAAAAACCTCTTTCAGAGCTTCTAGTCATTAACTCACACCTGTCATTTCTTAAGGTTTCTGGAAATCCATTTTCCTGAATCAGTCACACAGCTCTGGCAGGGGCCGCCGTGCCCTCAATATTACAAACGACAAAGCAGCCGGTCACCTCCCCCCAGGTTCCCATCACCTGTGCATCCTCAGACGATGCCCATTCATCTTCCTTAAGTCCAGCGTTTCCCCACTCACTTCCCCCGCCGTCTGAGCTGCGAAACTGCCAACGAGGCAGATCAAGAATTCATGACAAAGAGCCTGGCTTCTGGGAGTTTCCAGACTATAAAACAGTTTAGCTTCCATTATTCATATGATCCATGCAGCCCAGGGTAAAATCAGTGAGGTAAGTGGCGATTCTCTTGGACTGTGGATTTGATTTGTCTATGAAGGAGCCACAGACGAAGAAGCTTCATTGGGAGAGGGCTTCCAAGAAGGATTTGATGGGAGAGCCGTACTCAGATTCTAATCAGAGCACCACAGGTATAGTTTCCCCCTCTGTGGTATGCTTCTGACCTGTCACACCATCCAGACAAACCAACCCAAAGCAAAAGGCTTCTCCAAGGCCGTCCCTGAAAGCACACGAGAGATCCACTCTTCTAGGCTTCCCAGTGGTAAAGAACGGGACTCCCAATGCAGGAGACATAAGAGACGTGGGTTCGATCCCTGGGTCAGGAAGATTCCCTGGAGGAGGGCATGGGAACCCACTCCAGTATGCTTGCCTGGAGAATCCCCTGGACAGAAGAACCTGTCTTACACAGCCCCTGTGTGGGCTACAGCAGAAAGGGTCTCAAAGAGTCAGACACAACTGAAGCAACTTAGCACACACATACCACTCTTTCAGCCTAAATGCGAATCTTCATTAAATGCTAATTTTTTAAGGACCTGACACATTTTGCTTGACCAGCATTTCCACCTCTAGATAAAGTATGTAAGTAAGTCCAGGAGTCACTCCTCACTTCTCAGGGTCCCTTATCTCTTATATCCAGTCCATCAGCAAGCGCCATACTCCTTATTCCCAAATGACATTCCACGGATGCCGCTTCTCATCACCCACCTCCACCTCCGTGGCCTGGGAGCATCTCTCCAGCTGAGTGCAGTGGCCTCAGTGCAGTGCTCAGGGGAAGTAATGTTGCCCCGGATAAAACAGCCAGTGGCCTAGGAGACTGGGGATCAAAGCAACAGTATCATGGTCTGTTTGTTGAGTTACTGGGTCAGAAGATACATGACTAGGTGCTAATCATCCATCTTCCTCTCGATGCAGCAAGTGCTACAAGGGAAGGAACTGTGTCTCTGTTCACTTCTGAATCCTCAGGACTCTGCAAATACCTGCTACTGAATAACAACGACAACAGTAATAATAGCTGCTGCTGCTGCTGCTGCTAAGTCGCTTCAGTCGTGTCCGACTCTGTGCGACCCCATAGACGGCAGCCCGCCAGGCTCCCCCGTCCCTGGGATTCTCCAGGCAAGAACACTGGAGTGGGTTGCCATTTCCTTCTCCAGTGCATGAAAGTGAAAAGTGAAAGTGAAGTCGCTCAGTCGTGTTCAACTAGTAGCGACCCCATGGACTGCAGCCCACCAGGCTCCTCCATCCATGGGATTTTCCAGGCAAGAGTACTAGAGTGGGGTGCCACTGCCTTCGGAAACTGACTGTGGAGTGCTTAGCACAGGTTCCTACTGGTGAGGGCTCAGTATCTATTCAAAGGGTGAGCTGACGGATGAATAACAAGAATGGTGAGAGAATGCTGGACGGTAGCAAGGTCCAGCTCATGTGGTCACGGGTCAGCCAAGAAGGATGACTCCTTCCAGAAGGCAGTGGGTGAGGGCATCACAGGGGGTGGGGGTTAAGGCAGAGGGTGAAAGGGTTTGCAGTTCTCTTTTAAGAGTTCACTCTGGCTGCTACGTAGAGAATGGATTGGAGCAAAGTCAGAGGGGAGACAGGGACCCTAGTGGTATGCCATGCAAGATGAAGAATGGGTGATGCTGGAACGGTGGAGAAAGGCAAGTGCTCTCAGAGCTAGGTTCTTTTTTTTTTAAATTGATTGATTATCTATTTGGCTGCACTGGGCCCTAGCTGCAGCATGCCGGATCTTCGATCTTCATGTGGCATATGGGAATCTTTGTTGCTGCATGTGCGATCTAGCTCCCTGACCAGGGATGGAACCCGAGGCCCCTGCACTGGGAGCAGAGAGTCTTAGCCACTGGGCCATGAGGGAAGTCCCAGAGCTGAGTTTTTACAGGGAAGAAGATGGTGGATGCCATACACCGTAGGTCAAAATATGAATAGTTCCGATTAGATTAAAAAGCTGGCATTTTTTCAGAGTTTGTTCTATGCCACATATTATTTTCAGTGTGTTGTACCAATTAGCTAATGCAATTCCCCAAACAAATCTATCAGACAGACACGATAATTATACTCAGGTACCCAGTCACAACTGAGCGACTTTCACTTTCACTTTTCACCCAGTCAATACCCACATTCTAACTAAGCTATCTTCCCAGACTGACCTCTAGTTATGACTTCCGCCTCTCAAAATACACACAATCCTTTATTTCATGAATCTGTGGTCCTATACAGGCTTTCCTGGTAGCTCAGAGGGTAAAGAATCTACCTGCAATACAGGAGATCCAGGTTTGATCCCTGGGTTGAGAAGATCCCCTGGAGAAGGGAATGGCTACCCACTCCAGTATTCTTGCCTGGAGAATTCCAAGGACAGAGGAGCCTGGCAGGCTACAGTCCATGGGGTTGCAAAGAGTCAGCCAGTGGGAGAGATAAAGGATCTGGAGAATGAAAGGAACTGGGACCAGTGGATAGGACCAGCTTCAGGACTATGAACTCAGGTGGTCCCAAAACTGAGAAGGGCTTGCAACTCAAAACATGGTTCCTTAGTTGCGTGCACAGCTGTTGTTCTCTTGAGATTCTGAATGACTTTTGAGCAAGGGTCTGGCCCTCTACTTTCATTTTGCACCCAGCCCCATCCATGATGTAGCCAGTCCTGCCAGTGGATACAAATTTCAGGCAGCAGATTTCAGACCCACGTGGAAAAACCTTTCTTCCTTCATGCAGAGTGACTAAATTGCCTCCAATTTCAACATTCCCCTTCGGCGCATATATTCACCCAGATGCTGGACAACCACATAGCAGAGATGTTATAGAAATAATTTACTCTTCGAGTAGAGGGTTTGACTAGATCATCTCCCCAGAATCATCCACATGGTTCAAAGTAATGATAGCATCTCAGATTACAGTCAATTGCCTCCTGTGACTAGTCCTTTATGGCTGTGGACTTTAACCAGGGGTACTGACCAGAATCACTTGGCTGAGAGTTTTGTTGTTGTTGTTGTTGTTGTTGTTGTTTTCAAGATAAATGTGTCCAGGCTCTACTTGAAACACTGAATCCAAATCTTTAAGAGTGGGACAGAGGTGCAGATATCTAGAAAGGCTCTCCTGGTGATTTTTAAAGGCACCCCTGCTTCCCAGGTGGTTCAGTGGTAAAGAATCTTCCTGCAAGAAATGCAGGGGAGACTCCGAGGAGGAGGAAATGGCAACCCACTCTAGTATTCTTGTCTGGAGAATACCAAGGACAAGGAGCCTGGTCGGCTACAGCCCATGGAGTTGCAAAGACTCAGACACCACTTAGGGACTAAGCATACGGTTTAAAGACCACTGCTAAAACAGAAGCCATCTCTGGCTCCTGTCCATCTAGACCCCATCTAAAAGGCACATCACACTTTCCTCAATGAGAAGGGAGTATTTGGCCCAGATCCCAAGTGGAAGTTCATCAGTTCTTAGGTCTTTCATCCTGCAGTAAAAGTACAACCATCCTGAAACTCCCCTTCCTCTAACATCCCAGCTATCCAATACTCTAAACGACTCAATAAAACAGAAAATGGCCCTTAAACTTAAAAGGAAGAGAGACTCAAAGACAGAGCATGTTTGATCAGTGCCCCCCTTCACCACCTCATTGCCCGAAAGAGCCAGCAAACCCTCTGCTTTATCATCCTATAGGCCTTTCCATCTTCTCAAGTTTCCTCTTTATAATAACATCCGTCCACAATGGACTAACAGAATCACGCACGGGTTAACAATCCCGCTGGGTCTCCAGAGAGAGCCTGAAACTATAAAGAACGAACCGAACAGAGCCGGCGGAGGTAAAGGTTAACCAGCTTAGGCACCCCACACTTGCATCAACTCGGCAAACTCTGGTGACCACCCGCTGCCCTATAGGAGCAGCCACCTTGTTCCCTTCAGTTCTGTCTCCTTCCAGTAAAATGCAAACAATGTTTTAACGCTAAGAACCACCTGCTGTGTTTTTCTTTAATGTGATTTGAAACAATACCGTTCCAAATTACATGAATCATCTCTAAATTTAGAAGTCAGCTCCTAATACTCATAGCATGTTCTGAACGGTAAATAATCTTTTCCAGTTTTCATGGGAGAATCATTGCCAGGAACCACTTAACTCGCTGCCTCATGATCCTTGAGAGGTGAGCATGAACCTACTTGCTACACTTGGCAGACACACCGAGACTCTGTGTGTGGCACAACAACAAATGGTTCGGCCAATTCAAGGTAAAAATAAAAAGTCCCCCTGGGCCATGTGGAACCGTGGCTTTCAACTCGGGAGGTGTTATAGACTGGATATCTGTGTCCTTCTAGAATATATGTTTTGTTTGTGTTCAGTCACTCAGTTGCGTCCGACTCTTTGCAACCCCATGGACTGTAACTCACCAGGCTCCTCTGCCCATGGGATTTTCCAGGCAAGCATACTGGAGTGGGTTGTCATTTCCTCCTCCAAGGGATCTTCCCAACCCAGGGACTGAAGCTGCATCTCCTGCATTGCAGGTGGATTCTTTACCGCCTGAGCCACCAGGGAAGCCCGAGAATGTACATGCTGAACCTCTGATCATCAGTATGATGGGTTTTGGAGGCTGGAATTTGGGGAGGTAATTAAATGAGGGCATGAGGCTGGGGTACCCATGATGAGATTGGTGTCCTGATAAGAAGAGACACAGAGATCTTGTTCTCTCTATCTACCTTGTGAGGACACAGTGAGAAGTCAGCCACCAGCAAGCAAGGAAGAGGGCTCCCACCAGGAGCCTGACTGGCCAGTGCCCTGATTATGGACTTCCCAGGCTCCAGCTCCATGAGAAATAAATGGCTGTTGTTTGAGTGAGGTTATGGCTAGTGCAGGCAATGTGCTACCTGAAACTTAAGCTTCTTACAGAAAGGAAAATGTTGAAAGAAGTCAAAGAAATTAGTAGAATTAAGGAAAAGCCCTAGAAAAGGAGGCCAGAAATGAATGCTAAAATGGTCCCCCCAAACTCATGAGGCCAGAAGTAAGATTTGCAAGCCAGAGTCTGGAGCCATAGAGATAATAGCAAGACCACACCTTCATAGTGAACCACAGAACGCTTCCTGTCCGTAGCTGGCCTTCCATCATCGTTAAAGGGCCAAAGACAGGACCTTCCCGACGGTCCAGTGGTTAAGAATCCACCTACCAATGCAGGGGACATGGGTTCCATCCCTGGTCTGGGAAGATTCCACGTGCTGCAGAGCAACTAAGCCCATGCACCACAATTACTGAGACCCTGGAACCCAGCACCTACGCTCCACAGGAGAAGCCGCCACAATGAGAAGTCCCAGCACCGCAATGAAGAGTGGCCCCTGCTCGCCACAACTAGAGAAAGGCTGCACAGCAACAAAGACTCAGCACGGCCAAAAGTTAATCAATTTTAAAAGAAACAAACATATATTTTAAAGGGCCAAATATATATATCTTTTAAATATATATATATATATATATATTTTTTTTAAGACTCCTTGAGTCTGATCCATTAACTGACATGGGTGAGACTGCCTTACCCTAGAATGTTATGATTCTCTGCTCCTTTTCATGTTCTCATACGCACAGCACACACACACACACGTACATATGTATGCACACACGTACACATATATGCACAGACGTACACCGCATCCCAACTATATTTAACAGAGCTATGAAGGACCCTGGTTTCACACACCGCACACCTGCACTACTCACCAAGACAGACTCTCAGAGGAACCTCTCCATTTTTCTCCCAGCAACCCAACAGCTATTTCCCAAACCTTGGCACCCATCACTACACAGTAGCAAGGTGGCCACTCAGGGCTGTTTGACGTATTACTCCCGAGGCCAGGTCCACATGCATCACTTAGGCAACCAGCACCTTCACTGCAATCCTTCCTTGATGCCTGTCCTGTGGTCATTAACCTTAACCATGTCAACGGTATTCACAACCCCAAGCCTGAATTAACTCTCGAGGCAGGCTGCCCCCAGGGACCGGAGCAGTCACGCCATAACTCAGCCTGAGCACCCACAGTCTGAACTGAATTCTCCCCACCAGTAAGGAGGGCTTGCAGAAAACCAGAAAGAAAAAAGGGATTGGCCTTTCGATCCATGAAGCTGTTGTACCAGCCTGATGCCAATACGGCCAGATGGACAGTAAGAAAATCTTGCCTAAGTCATGTGGCCATTTGCGGCCATGTGTCATAATAAATAACCATAACAGATAAAACAGTAAGTAGAATCAAGGAATAACAATTATCCAAAATTACCTGCTGTCATGGAAAACTGAGGGACAACTGGAACAGCCACTTGGTGAATATCTGCCTTCCTTATGCCCTGGGCTGGACCCCTCATCACTGATCTCTGATCCTCCGGAGAAGAAGCACACGAGTAACTTTTAGTGTTCTGATTTTACACAGAAGAAAAGTAGGTTCAGAGACTAGCTTGGCCAGCACCCTGATCACGGACTTCCCAACCTCAGAACTGTAAGAAATAAACGCCTATTGTTTAAGTGAGGTTATGGCTAGTGCAAGCAGTGAGTTACCTGGGACCAAAGCTAAAAATGGGACTTTCTTATAGAGAATTTCGGAGGAGAGGGCTAAATGAAGTCAGAGAAATGAGCAAGAATAAGCAATTTGAATTGCATAGTTAGTACATGGCCAAACTGAGGTTTTTTTGAACCCATGACTATTGTGGTGGACAAAATAATGTCCCTAAAAGACATTTACATCCTAGTTCCTGAAACCTGTGACTATGTTCCCATAGCAAAAGAGGACGTAATTATGCACCAGAAGGTGGAAATCTTAGGAGGCCACCTTGGAATTCTGCCTACCACAAACATCCATTCGCATACATCAGCTGAGTTCACCAAGCTTAACTCCACGCTCTATCTACTACAGATTGTCTTTCTAGGTGAATCACAAACAACGTTACAGAAAAAACCACCCAAACTCAGTACTGACCGGCCTGTCTCCAAACGCCAGTCCATACCGAAATCTCCCTCTGTTTTCTCTCTGTGATCATAGCCTTTTACATGCACCCTGCTGGAAACCGAATAATGTTAAGAGCTAACTTGTCAGTAAAGAAGCTGCCTGCAATGCATGAGACTCGTGTTCAATCTCTGGGTTGGGAAGATCCGGGGAGAAAGAAACAGAAACCCACTGCGCAGTATTCTTGCTTGGAGAATTCCATGGACAGAGGAGCCTGGAGGACTATAGTCCATGGGGTCACAAAAAGTCAGACACAACTGAGCGACCAACACAGCAACAACAAAAGATAGAATGACAACAAGCCTTGTTTGGAGCACTAGGTACTGGTCTAAGAAGCATGTACTGGCACAAATCTCTGAAGTGAGTATTAATACCTCTCCAATTTTTCAGGTGATAAAGTTGAGCCAAGGAAAGGTTAAGGAACACAATAACTCTGAACCATGGAGCAGAGTTGGGGCTTCCCAAGTGGTGCCAGTGGCAAAGTACTCACTAGCCAGTGCTGGAGACATAAGAGACTTGGGGTTCTATCCCTGGCTGGGGAAGGTCCCCTGGAGAAAGAAACAGCAACCCACTCCAGTATTCTTGCCTGGAGAATCCCAAGGACAGAGGAGCCCAGAGGGCTACAGTCCGTATGGTCACAAAGAGCTGGACACGACTGAAGTGACTTAGCACCCACGTATGCAGGGAGCAGAGTTAGGTTTATAAGGCAGGTCATGGGACTTCACTGGGGATGCAAAAGAGAGGGACGTGACTTAGCGACTGTAACAACACCGCCAAACATGGACAGGAAGAGGAACCCTGGAGGATGCTCGGTTTTGTGGATCTGGGGTTGACCTTGCCAATTCTGGGAATTTCTCCAGTGTGAATATTTTTTTCCTTCTTTCAGAAACAAACAAATTCACAGCATGTTCTAAGAAGCCTAGGGAATAAGGGGAAGATTTGCCCTACTCAGCCCTTTTTTCCAAATCCAGTGAAGATATTCCTCCTCCCCCTTCCTCTCACCCCCAGAGTTTCCATGCAGGAAAAGTACAGGGACTTCTGGTCACCCACTCTTAGCAAAAGCCAGCTGTGAGCATCACCCCACACAAACCCCACTATGTGTGCAAAGGAGCACAGAGGAGGAAGCAGAGACTTCGCCAAGAAATAATGTGTGTGCCTCCCCCACACACAGAAGGTGGGGTCGTGTCAGGAAAGTCTGATCAAGTGCTTTCTCCGGAAGCTGTGGTTTCATCATCTTTCTTAGGCACCCTGCTGTAGTTATCATATGGAGAACATATTTAGAAATTCACCTTGTGCTTTGCAGGGACAACCTTGCCACTGCACTAGTAACTACTCACCTGTTTAGGTCTGGGTTGGACCTTTGGTCTGAGGGCAGATGCTATGCCCTGCTTTTCCTTTTATCATCCTAGCTATCAGACTCAACTGGGACTTAATAAAATTCATTGTTGCTAGACTGACATTTTTCTCAAGGACCACAGACCCTCCAATGGCCAGTCTGAATTGGACTGTCTAATTCAGACTGTGGGTGCCCAGGCTGAGTTACAGTCTGACTCCTCCAGTCTCTGGGGGAAGACAGCCTCGAGAGTTAATTCAGATTTGGAGTTGTGGATATTGTTGACATGCTTGCTGCGTGCTCTGTTTTTTGGCCATTGTGATAGTATCTGTCTTGATGGAATATCTGCTTTGCTCTGCAGGATCCTAGAGCCACAAAGCCCAGGTCTCTCCTCTCCTTAGTGACTCCCTGTTGGGGCAGCAGCCAAGATGGGACCTCAGTCTTATGAGAATCATTAGAATATTTTTTAAAAAATATATTTATTTGGCTGCCTTCTCATACTGTTTGCAATGGTTGGATAAAATCACCGCTTCAGTGGACATGCGTTTGAGCAAACTCCAGGAGACAGTGAAGGACAGGGAAGCCTGGCATACTGCAGTCCATGGAGGTGCAAAAAGTCAAGCACAACTTAGCGACTGAACAACAATTTGGCTGCACTGGGTCTTAGTTATGGCATTTGAACCCTTATTTGTTGCATGTAGGGTCTAGTTTCCAGACTAGAGATCAAACTGCATTGGGAACTTGGAGTCTTAGCCAGTGGAACACCAGTGAAGTCCTAGAGAATCATTAAAATCTTAACTTGCTTCTGATGCTACACCTGACTATTACTTTGTTTCACCCTCATCAGATCTTATGTGATGGGCAGGCACACAGAGGAATTCATGAGATTCTTCTAACAGCAAACTTTTTCAAACTATACGTGCTCTCTGCCCTCATTATTTCCAATATAACTCAATTCAGGAAATTTTCACAGGGATGTTCACCATTTGTAAACATTTCTAACATGGTTCTGAGTCATTCTCAGCATCCCCACCCCCACCCCCACCCCATGCACACACACAACGATACACTTCCAGGTGGATTATTCTAGAATCATGCCAGTGATCATTATTAACAAACAGTTGACACTTCATTCCCACAAAGGTCAAAATGGAAATTTGATTTAGAAATCCGAGTTTTATCACTCTGCACAAGACAATCTGAAGGGAAACAGTTGAATTTTCTTAGTCTTAAATAACTTTTGAAAATGAGCTTCGTTGGTAGCCAGCATTCTGAATTCATTCAATTGCTATTTTTAAAATAGTCTCCTTGTCACTTTAACTAAATTGAACTCTTCTTTTTAAAAATGAGTGCATATTTTCCAGGAGGACTTCTGTTTTCCGAGTTCAGTGAAGATACCATATAACTTCTCCACCCCATCTGTGAGTTCCAGACATTTCACGTTTGCTTGTTAAGATTTAATGGATGTAACTTACTAATCAAATTGGATATGTTTGGTTTCCTGTTTCTTCCTCGTGGTAGAGGCTACTGGCTGCCTTCCAATATCTTTTCTGTCCTTTCCTAAGAACCTACGTTCATATTGTATCATCTGGAATGCAGATGTGATATCTGGAACTCTAGCTGCCATATCAAAACATGAGGGAAAGGGTCACAGGCTCGAGATGGCAGAGCCTAGATCCTAATAACATGGAGCAACTGCCACTCCAGCCTGCACTACCATATCCAGATTGCCTTAGCTTCAGAGGAAAGGAGTCGTCTAGTTTGCTCAAGCCATTCTACCATTGGACTCTGTATTACATTCAGGCAGCTCTAATCACAACTGATTCAAATGATAACTTCAGAAAGAGTTTCCAGCTTATATACTCTAGAATTCCAACATGTTTCTTCTTAGTTTATCCTTGGCTTACCACCACGTATCAGAGAAAATTAAGCTCAGAGAGGTTAAGTGTCTTGGCTAAGATGCAGCAAGAGCAGAACCTGGGAATTCTCTGACAAGTAGATCTTGCATTTACCAATGCCTCTGGTGATAAGAAGCTTCAAATGTCAGCCCACAAACACATTACCATTCATCCTGATGCCAAATCCCCTAATGCTTTTGCATCTGGCTTCTTAGCTTTCTAAAAGCTATATTATCACAGTGTACCATCAAGTAGAATAGCACTCAATGGTCTTCCCATCCATCATTTCTTTCCCTTTAAACTGGTGTGCATCGATCGCCCAGTCTAGAGAACTGTGACAATCAATAACTTTCTTCAGAGAAATAGTGGGTGAGACTAAAGAAATTAGCTTATTTTGTAGTGGAAAGAAACAAGATGTCAATCAAACTCCTTAAACCTGATCTCAAATAAGTGCAGATGCCAATACGAGAAAAATCTAAGTCATAACTGCCAACGTCACCCTGATGGGAGAAGACTAGAGCTCACAAGCTGACTAGCCTTGAAGGGGGGATAGGACACAGAATGTCCTGTCATAGTGAAAGCTCTTGTCCTGTGGGGCACCCCAGAGCATTCTCCACCCACGGGCTCCACCTCCCCACTGCAACACCTGATGTCACAGCCCATGTTCTGCTTACCACTGCTGATGAACAAATTACCCCAAAACGTAGCAGCATAAGACAACCATGTCTCACAATCTCGTGGCTCAACTGGAAAGTTCCAGCTTGGGATCTCTCATGCGGTTGCCCTCAGATGCTGGCTGGTGGTGCTGCCATCATAGGAAGGCTTGATGGAGCTGGGCATGCAAGGTGGTGCATGCATGAGGCTGACAGTTAGTGCCAGCTGCCACCTGGGATTGCCGAGACGCCTGCCTGGCATGAGGGTCTCAGTGTACTCAGACTTACATGATAGGTGTCTTTCCCAGAGCACCAGAAGGAAACCTGATGGCCTTTTGTGAGCCAGCCTGGGAAGTCCTAGGCCAACACTCCCACTGCATTCTCTTGGTTGAAATGGCACCTGGGTTGCATTAGCCCATCCTCAAGGTGAGGGGACTCAGATCCCACTTCTCAATAGGAGGGGACTTCCCTGGTGGTTCAGAAGGTAAAGAATCCACCTGCAGTGGAGAAGACCCCAGTTGGATCCCTGGGTCGGGAAGATGACCTGGAGAAGGGAATGGCTATCCACTCCAATATTCTTGCCTAGAGAATTCCATGGACGAAGGAGCCTGCAAGGCTACAGTCAGTGGGGTCGCAAAGAGTCAGACACGACTGAGTGACTACCATTTTCAGTTTTCACTTCTCTCAATCAGAAGCGTATCAAAAACTTGCAATTGTTTTTGGACACCTCTTTGCAGACGGAGGAGCCTGGTAGGCTGCAGTCCATGGGGTCGCTGAGAGTTGGACGTGACTCAGTGACTTCACTTTCACTTTTCACTTTCATGCATTAGAGAAGGAAATGGCAACCTACTCCAGTGTTCTTGCTTGGAGAATCCCAGGGACAGTGGAGCCTGGGGGGCTGCCGTCTATGGGTCACACAGAGTCGGACACGACTGAAGCAACTTAGCAGTTGCAGACCAGAATTCCAGGGAAGGGGAATGAGGGGGTTCCAAAGGAGAGAAATGGGAGAATGGACTTTGAGAAAGTTAAACTTGAACGGTCACATTTCTTATGGTGCTGTGATGTTCCTCAAGGTCACTTTGCCTTATTTTCTCCTCAACTTCAGCATGCTGTGCTGTGTTCTGCCCATCTGCTCTGCTCCCACCTGACCACGCTTTGCTGACCTGTCTTGGTTCCCCAGGCCCTCCAACCTGCATCATTCATCTTTCCTCTGTGTAGTAGCACAAGCCAACCCCTCAGCTCCAGGTGGGACATCTCTCTCCTTCAGACAGGTCACAGTTTTAGTGAAGCCTGACTTCGACCTATCTTCAAAGCAGAAAGTGAAGTAGACCCTGAATGCAAAGAAGAAAGAGTATTAGAAAGTCTTTGTCAAGCTCTCAGAGCCAACACTGCTTTGCCAGGCAGAATCCAGGTGGGAACCAGAGGAGCAGCAAAGACATCCCATCCTGTCTGAGATGTCCCTGGTTGAAAGGGACAGCCAATACTCAGGCAGAAGACAGGATGTCCTGTCATCGTCCTGTGAGGCTGGAAGTTACAATCTCCCCGTCAAAGCCATCCCTTCCAGGGTTAGACCTTGGGTTCTGAGTCCCCACCTTGATCATCTCCCTGCCTCCATTTCCAGATTCATCTCCCACCACCTAGCATGTTCTCCATGCTCTACCAAACTGAAATACTTTCACTGGCCAACTCAGAATCATACACCAGGAAGGAAAGGTGAGAGAAGTTATATTCCCAAAGCAGCTCAAAATTCCCCTGTGCTAAATAGAATCTTTTAAAAGCCCGAAACAGATAGCTAGCGGGAAGCTGGTGTATAGCATAGGAAGCTCAGCTTGGTGCTCTGTGATGACCTAGAGGGTGGGATCGGGGGTGGGGGTGGGGGTGGGGGAAAGGGTGATATATGTATACATAGAGCTGGTTCACATTGTTGTATGGCAGAAACTAACACAATACTGTAAAGCAATTATACTCCAATGAAAATTTTAAAATAAATAAATAGAAAGCCCAAGGCTGGGTTCACATAGCATGAAAATAATTCAATGTGCTCACCCATGTTCCTCTCCAGTGTGCTGGGTGTGTGCAGGTGGAGATGTGAGGACCCTAGGGAAAGCTGGCAAGCTAAGTTAACACTTTACCTTTCTTTCAGTTCAGTCGCTCAGGCGTGTCCGACTCTTTGTGACCCCATGGACTGCAGCATGCCAGGCTTCCCTGTCCATCACCAATTCCCAGAGCTTGCTCAAACTCACTTACCTTTCTTTAAACAAATACAATCGAACAAAATCCTTCAATATTTAAGTTTATTACAGACACCGTCAGTGCTCAGCCCAGATCGCCTTGGATCCTTTGACTTTTTCTTCATGCCTCAGAGAAAAAGCTTTGGATTGTTCTGGGTCAAATAGCCAGCACTTGCAGCTCTCATCAGAGGATGTGGGTGGGCTACGCACATGGACAGAGAGTGGGTCTGCCTCAGAGCTCGCTCCCACCCCCACATCAGGGCACTCTCAGCCAAGGACTGGAGAGTGTGGCAGAATGAAAGCCCAGCTCCCTGCTTCAAGTTAGGACAAACTCCGAGGTGTGTCCATGCTCCAGAGTTCCCCTGTGGAATCAGGCTGGGGCTTCACTTGAAATTACACCCTCCTGTAGGTCTTCCTCTTCTCTGCTCTGATTCCCCTGTTTCCTGACTGATTTCCCCGGGAGCACATCCCCAGTAAATCATGTACACATGATCCCTTGACTCAGGGCCCCTTGGGGGGCCCTTGAGCTGAAACTTACTAAGAAATTAACTTAATCCTTCTTGCCCCACTCTGGCCAAGAAATGTGATCACTCCAAAGACGGACAAGCACTGAGGGGTCAAGGTTCATCATGGGAGAAACAAGGAGTCACCATACAGAGCAGAATATTATGGGTACCACAAGTCATGGATCCTAAGGGGTGGATGACTTTAAAAATGGGCTCAGAAGAAGGAGCTGCTGACAAGGAGAGTTTTAATGGAGAAGGTAAATCTAATCAGAGCCTTGAAGGAAGAGGAGGGTGGAAGGCATTCCAGTGGAATGAAAGAAGGTATATTAGTCACAGTTCTCTAGAGAAACAGAATTAACAGGAAATATACGTAAGAGGAAGTTTATTATAAGGAAGTGGTTCCTGTGATTAAGGAAGTTGTGAAGCTCCATGCCCTGCTGTCTGCAAGCTGGAGATCCAGGAAAGCCAGAGGGGGTGTAGTTCAAGGCCTGAAAGCGAGGGAAGCACTGACGGAGGCTCTAGTCTGCAGGTCTGAGAACCAGGAGCACTGGGGAGAGATCAGCACGCCCGTGCAAGCAGTTAGGCAGAGAACAAACTCATCCTTCCTCCACCTTTCTGTTCTATTCAGACCCGCAGTGGACTGCACGACGCCCACCAGCGTGGGGAGGGCCACATGCTTTACTCTGTCCGCCGATGCAGTACTAAACTCTTCTGGAAATACCCCCATAGACACGCCCAGAATTAATGTCTAACTGGCCATCCCCTGATCCCATCACATTCACAAGTGAAATGAACCGTCAAGGAAGGGTGTAAGCCAAGATGTAGCGATAGGAAGGAAAAGCATGGATCAAGGCTTATTATTCACAAGGCACAGTTCTAAGATTCATGCCTGTATTACCCACTTCAGATTCACTGCAACCCAGTGAGACAGGGTCTATGATCACTCCCATCTTACAGAGGTGAAGAGGAGGCACAAACTGATCAATAACTTGCCCCAAATCACACATGTGGAGGGAGAGCCTGGAGGTGGACCCACTGGTAGACCCAGACAGGTCAATGCCACAGGCCAAGCTTTCAGCCACCACTGCCAGCTCCTCTGAGCTGAGCAGTCTGCCTGGGAAAGGATCAACAGAGGTCGCTGGAAAGAGACAGTGAGACCAAACCATGAGGTGTCTATATGTCAAATACAGTTGGGACTTCTATATCTCATTCATTCCACAAATATTTACTGAATAAGTATGATGTGTTGGCTTGGTGGGAGTATGGTCATACACCAGAAAGACAAGGTCCCTCTTCCCATGGAGTTTACAGTCTTATCCACCTCCCTCAAGAGGAAACAGAACAGACTGGCGCAGCAAAACAAAATTGGAAGAAAAGTTAAAGTTATTTGGGGGGGGGGGGTCATTTCTTTTTAAGTTAGCAAGGATTGTGGGGGGGAACACAATCTCCCATCTTCTAAAGACTTGGAGCAGATCACATTGTGGATGAGTTAGGGCCCTGCTGGATGTTGCAACAAAAATAATGTCTTTTAATTGTTTAATAAAAGAGAAGTTTATGTTTGACAGATGTTCCTCACTGGCCAGTGGCTTTCCTTGATGCAGTGAGTCAGGGAGACAAGCTCCTTCTACTTCCAACTCCCAAGTTCCTTCCAATACCTAAGTTCTTTTCATCATCCTTGGCCCACTGACAATAAAGGACAGAGAGCATTAGAGAAGGCATGTGTTTCTTTTTTTATATATATCAAAGTGGGGCTTCCCTGGTGGCTCAGACAGTAAAGAATCCGCCTGCAATGCAGGAGACCCAGGTTCAATCCCTGGGTCGGGACGATCCCCTGCAGAAGGGAATGGCAATGCACTCCAGTATTCTTGCCTGGAGAATTCCATGGACAGAGGAGCCTGGCGGGCTGTAGTCCATGGGGTCGAAAAGAGTTGGACATGACTAAGCAACTAACACTTATACACACGCATTATCTATTCTTTTTGAAATTCTTTCCCCATTTAGCTTGTTATAGAATACTGAGCAGAGTTCCCTCCGCTGTACAGTAAGTAATTCTTAAGTGCTGTCAGCCAGCTTTGTTCACATTGTGTTCATCATACTCATCCTGTGGCCACACCCAGACACCCAGGCGAGCCACGTGGCTGTTTCTGGAAATCACGTCCCAGCAACAACTGCATGCTGTGGGAGAGGAAACACAAATGTTGCTGGAAAAGCTAGTCTTCTCTGCCCCGCACCCTGTCCTTTCCTCTGTCCATAAACTGTCACTGAAATACATTGAAATAGACTCAACTCCAGGACCAGTAACTTCAAGGCGACCTTCAGGGTGTGAAAGAAGCCATATTAGGACCATGCTCAGTACTGGAGCAGAGTGACTGGATGCAAATTGAAGGGATAGGAGTTTATCAACCATAACGTTCAACTGTTTTTGTGTGATTGTTCCCCAAGCCTACACTTGATAGCACCATTTCCTTAACATGCTGCCTGCCTGACATGTTTCTCCAAAGCTCGCAGTAGAGATACATATGAATTTTGAAGTTTGCGGGAAATGTCCCATCCACCCAGCCACATATGCTATTTTCCACTCTGCTTTTCAGACTCTCCCAGTTTAAGAACCATTGAGCTCTAGAACTTCCCTGGCAGTCCAGTGGCTAGGACTTTGCCTTCCAGTGCAGGGGGCGCAGGTTCATTTCCTGGGAGAGAAGCTAAGAGCCTACATGCCTTGAGGCTAAAACACCAAATCATAAAACAGAAGCAATATTATAACACATTTGATAAAGATTTTAAAAATGGTCCCCACCACAAAAATCTTAAAAACTAAAAATCTAAGTTCTAGCTGAATACTTGGAGAGCTAAATTCTAAGAATCAAGATGGAGGCACATCAGGGGAAAGTGCAAGGAGGTCTAATTTTTTTTTTTTTTTTGTAATTAATTGATTTTTGGCTGCTCTGGATCTTGGTTGCTGCACGCAGGCTACTCTCTAGTTGCAGTGTGCTGGCTTCTCATTGCAGGGGCTTCTCTTGTTGCGGTGCACAGGCTGTAGGGTGTGCATGGGCTTAATTGCCCCATGGCATGTGGGATCGTCCCAGACCAGGGATCGAACTCATGTCCCCTACATTAGCAGGCATTGCACCCAACCACTGAACCACCAGGGAACTCCCTGGAGGCCTTATTTTAATATGGGAGGATCCTAGACTGAGATTGCCTGATGTCCCCCAGTACAGATGCTTTACAGAAATTTAAAACTTAGATACCCCTCCTTTCTTGCATATGGGAACTCCTGATTGTATTTGACAATTCCAGAAACAAAGAGAATCTTCAAAATCATCTATTCCAATGTCTTTATCTGACGGATGAAAAAACTGAGTCTCAGAGGAGTTAAATGACTTTCCTGAGATCACACAGCTTTGAGCGGCAGAACCCAGGGATGAGCAAACAGTGGGGTGTCACTGGCAGGGGGATTTGCATTCTGTAAATATCAGTGACCAAGCTTCCCTAGGTCTGCACAGCCTTCTCCCGGTCCTAGCTTATCTCTCCTGCTTCTTCTCCAGGCTGACAGTCTATGACCAACTCTACGACACCAAACTGTCATTCTGCTACATTCGGAAGAATCTGTCAACAGAACTGTAAAGGTTTAGCTCAGCTCACACGTCACCTTCCTGTCAATTTCTCTGGCAAGGGAGCCAATAATAGATCTTTGCACTGCCAACTCTACCCCACACCAGGGTTATTTGGAAGGATTGCATTCAGACAAATAATCAGCTAGACTGTCTCATTTCACTGAAACTCCAAATCATTTGGTTTGTGCATACTTAGTCCCATTACACGCTCAGGCTAATCTGCGCATACGTGACCACGACGGCCATCCCCCAGAAGACACTCAGGTGTCCTGATTCTTTCCAGGTAAACCAAAAACTGGAGAACCATGGTATGAGGTCCCTGTTGAAGTAACAAGCCACCCAGTGGAACTTTCACCCCAATTTCATTATGGCTGCATCTGCAAATCCAAGAGACGGGCTGGTGGGAAGGAAAACCCGCAGCTGTTTTTCAAGAAATTAATTTCTCTCCCTGCAGTGATCAGTCCTGGTTAAGTGAGAGAATCAAATTATCTAAGTTACTTCTGCTGGGAAGGTCGGCTGCTCTGAATCCTGATGAAAAATAACACAATGGTGCTATTTAATTTAAAACCTCCGTCTGCTTCTCTTATAATTCATAATGATTATACTTCGCATTTATGTAGTATCCGAGGATGGCAAAGAACTTTGATGGCATAAATGATTCATCCTTGGGACCCCACAGAGAAGCAAAGCTGGCCTCTCTATCTCCATACGGACAGTGAAGAGAAGAAGAACCTGGTAACCCAGATTCCCAACTGACTTTTCAACACGAATCAGCACTCCCTCTCCAGTTATTTAGGACTTGGCATCAATTCTGACCAGACTAATATATTACACAAACGGACATCATGATATCGGGAGCGTAAAAGAGATAAGAAGTTATGGCTTGCAAATGTAAATCAATAAAAACTGTGGGCTTCCAGCCATTTCTTTCTACGAAAAAAATGCTTCTATTGCTTCCAGCAGCCTGGCCAGCATATGGTAGCCTTCTACAAGAAAGTCTTAAATGTTGATCTAATGGGTTCGTGCATTCCAGAGACAGAATGAACCGTGTAAAAATAACAGTGAGCACGTGGCCCGCACTTTACAGTTTACAGAGCACTTTTGCTTCTATTCCCTCACTTACACACTCCTCTCTTGCATTACCTTCTGTGCTCTGCACTCCTGGCTAAAACCGAAGTGATTATTCACACCCCTCTGGGCAAAACGCAGGGCTCAGCCATCCTCACCGCTCTGCACTTGCATTCACACAGCCGCAGAGAAAGCTGGCTTTACTCCGCTTAGTTACTAAGTCACCAGAGGCAGCACAGATTGATGTCAGGACAACTGGGGCACAGACTGAAGGACAGATGCCGGCTGATGGTCCACCTGAGGAAAAGCCACTTGAGCCCCCACCTCCCACTGCTCAACCACAACGACTCTCTGGCTTGTTCCTCAAACACACTGGTCCTTGTGTCCCTTCTGCCAGGAACTCCCTAATCCTTCCCACTCTGTCTGCCTCCAAAGCTGCTACTCTTCCTGTTAAGTCAAGCTCATAGATTTTCTCTTTTGTGTGACCTGCTTGAATCTCCAAGCAGAAATAACCATTTCCTCCTCTGCGATTCCACGACATTTTATCCATATTTTATCTGATGGCCCTCAGAACATAGAGATAATCATCTATGTGCCTGTCTCTTCCATCAGACTTTGATCTCTTTGAGGTCAAAGGCACAGTTCAACTGTCTCTTTATGCAGGTCAAGAAGCAACAGCTAGAACCGAACATGGAAAAACAGACTGGTTCCAAGTTGGGAAAGGAGTACTTCAAGGCTGTATATTGTCACCCTGCTTATTTAACTTATATGCAGAGTAATCATGTGAAATCCCAGGCGGAATGAATCACAAGCTGGAATCTAGATTGCTGGGAGAAATATCAATGACACCACCCTAATGGCAGAAATCAAAGAGGAAATAAAGACCCTCTTGATTAAGGCGAAAGAAGACTGAAAAAAAGCTGGCTTAAAACTGAACCTTAGAAAAACTAAGGTTATGGCATCTGGTCCCATCACTTCATGGCAAATAGATGGGGAAACAATGGAAACAGTGACAGACTTGGGCTCCAAAATCACTGTGGACAGTGACTGCAGCCATGAAATTAAAAGGTGCTTGCTTCTTGGAAGAAAAGCTATGACAAACCTAGACAGTGTATTAAAAAGCAGAAACATCACTTTGCTGACAAATGTCCGTGCATTCAGAACTGGTTTTTCTAGTAGTCGTGTATGGATGTGAGAGTTGGACTATAAAAAAGGTTGAGTGCTGAAGAATTGATGCTTTTGAACTGCTGGAGAAGACTCTTGAGAGTCCCTTAGACAGCAAGGAGATCCAACCAGTCCATCCTAAAGGAAATCAGTCCTGAATATCCATTGGAAGGACTGATGCTGAAGCTGAACCTCCAATACTTTGGCCACCTGATATGAAGAGCTGGCTCATTGGAAAAAACCCAACTCATTGGAAAAGACCCTGATGCTGGGAAAGATTGTAAGTCAGGAGAAGGGGGTGACAGAGGATGAGATGGTTGTATGGCATTACTGACTCAGTGGACATGAGTTTGAGCAAACTTTGGGAGATAGTGAAGGACATGGAAGCCTACTGTGCTATAGTCCATGGGGTTGCAAAGAGTTGGACAGGACTGAGTGACTGAACAACAATAAAAATCTTCAGTTTCAAGTCTTGTGTGATAACATGATTACTTTTGGTTTTTTTTCCTCCACACCCCCCACTAGGCTATTAGATCTATGTGGAATCAGGACCCTTGCTTATCCCCAGAATCCAGCTTAGCACATGGAGCTTTTTTTCTGACAGACTGGACAGATAGATGGAGGGAAGGCAGGATGGGTGGATGAGTGGGTGGGTGGGTGGGTGGATGGATAAAGGAGGCATCTCTTGCATCTCCTGATTGGCAGGTGGATTCTTTACCACTGAGCCACCTGAGAGGCACCCATGGACACATGCATGCTCCCGACTGCCCGTTCTCGTCACAACATCACTTCAACTCGGGGTCTACTTTTGGGGACACTTGCTCCTGTTCTCAGAGAAGGCGATGGCACCCCACTCCAGTACTCTTGCCTGGAAAATCCCATGGACGGAGGAGCCTGGTAGGCCGCAGTCCATGGGGTCGCTCAGTGTCAGACACGACTGAGCGAATTCACTGTCACTTTTCACTTTCATGCATTGGAGAAGGAAATGGCAACCCACTCCAGTGTTCTTGCCTGGAGAATCCCAGGGATGGCGGAGCCTGGTGGGATGCCATCTATGGGGTCGCACAGAGTCGGACACGACTCAAGCGACTTAGCAGCAGCAGCAGCAGCAGCAGCTCCTGTTCTAGGTAAGGAAAGACTACCAGAGGGAGAAGGCCTTCCCAGAATGGAGACACCTTGGCACTCAAGGCTCCATGTACACATTCCCTCCAAGCTAAGGGGCCCCTTCCACGCCCTACTTGACCTCGTGACCCTCTGCCTCTGCTCTTGGAGACCACACTATTTCACCAAGGGAAGAGGCTGAGGGCTGTAGGTTGTTCTGTTTGGATGACAGATGATTAGCAAAGTGGAGAGCAAGGCAGAACCACCATGTGCTGGGCACAGTTCTCTTCCGCTTTGGCTCCCTTCTTGCCCTCCCTCCCATCCAGCCTGTTATCTGCCTGCACAGCAGCTGAGCGCTACCCTCTCCAGGCATCAGCCTGAAAAGGGATGCAAACAGACAGCTGTATCAGCTGCCTGTCCCAGCCCAGCCGGTAACCTCCATAGTGCCCACAGAAGGAAACAAGGATGGAGCATGCTTGCAGCCACAATTCTAATTACCTTATGTGAGTTGGGCCACATTCCAGCTTGCAGGATGGGGCTGTTTCCCTGGGACGAAATGACAGAAGCCAGACTCTACTTATTCTCCTGTTGCTTACAGAACATTCTGTACCGGGTGGCAGCCTGCACAGATATCCCCAGAGAGGGAGGAAGCCCAAGATCTCTGCTCTTGGATGAGCTGGCTTTTGGATGAACTGGCCCAGGTTCTGTGGGGCCGAGGCAGGAGCTCTAATCCCAGTCCCTGCATATTGGAGTTTTAAGGATCCCTGGGTGTGTCTCAAACCCCAGGGTATGCAAATTTCCTTATACGTACCTATATGCATTTATCCGGGGGATTCAAAGCTTTCTTTGGCTTTTCAATGAAACCCAGTGTCTTTTTTTTTTTTTTTTAATACAAACATAACTGGCCTGGAGGGGAAAGCATTTATCAAGATTTTTGTTCATTTTCTTCATACCCTTGGGAAATGTAACTAAACAGCCTCCCCCTCTACCACCACCACACCCATTCCCAAAAAAGGAAAAGGAAAGAGAGGATGTAGGTTGAGGTTGAAATTAGAACAGAACCAACAATCTAGGGACCAGGACATTACAAGCAAGAAGCCCAGGTCTTCTCTACAGAGTCCGGGTAGAGAAAGAGTCTCACACACAGTCTTCTCTACACAGGCAGACCAGAAATGATCTGCAGCTATATTAGAAAAATCAATTAAGTTCAACCAATTTATCTCTTTCCAGACTTGTCACCTCTTGGTTCAAATTCTAACAATTTTTTTTCAAATCATAAGCTAAACCTTTCATTTCTTGCCTGGGCTACTGCAATGTCCTCCTAATTGGCTACCTGTATTCATGCTTTTGGGGCTTGTCCTATGGCTCAGCAGTAAAGAATCCCCCACCCCCCTTCCCTGTAGTGCAGGAGATGCAGGAGACACAGGTTCAATCCCTGGGTCAGGAAGATCTCCTGGAAGAGGGCATGGCAACACACTCTAGTATTCTTGCCAAGAGAAACCCATGGACAGAGGAGCCTGGTGGGCTACAGTCCATGGGGTCACAAAGAGTCGGATACAATTGAATCGACTGAGCATGCACACAGGCATTCATGCTTTTTTAAGCATTTACTTATTTAACTTCCAAACATAGAGAAGAGTTGAAAGAACTGGGCAATGAAAAGCCATGTACTCACCGATGAACTTCATACACCTGTTTCCCACATCTGTGTTCATCTATCCAACCTCTTTTTAACCATCACACTCACTTTTCCTTGTTGGTGCTATTGGTTTGGGTACCTCCCTCTTTCGGTACCTCTTTTGGTGTTGGTTGGGTACCTCCTTTCCATTTTATTCCCCATACAGAAATCTGTGATCTTTTGTGGCATGTATTCAATTAAATACTACTCAGCCATAAAAAAAAAAAAAATGAAATATTGCCATTTTCAGCAACATGGACCGACTTGGAGGGCACTATGCTAAGGGAAATGAGAAAGACAAACAGAGGATCAGGAGGTATAAACCAGACACTTCCCTGGTGGTCCAGTGGTTCGACCCCTGGTCAGGGAACAAAGATCCCACAGGCTGCAGGGTAACTAAGCCCATGAGCCAAACCAGAGAGCAGGCGCCCTGCCACTCCTGAGCCCACATGCTGTAGAGCCTGGGCTCCACAAGAGAAACACACAGGCACGATTAGGGAAAGCCCACAGGCCACACAGAAGAGCTGCGGCAGCCAAAAGAAGAGAAAAAGGTAAAAAGCCACTGAATATAAAATAAGCTACAAGGACATACTGCATAATACAGAAATACGTGCTTAGTCGCCCAGTCATGCCCAACTCTCTTCAGCCCCATGGGCTATAGACCACCAGGTTCCTCTGTCCATGCGAATTCCCCAGGCAAGCATACTGGAGTGGGACGTCATTTCCTGCTCCAGGGATGGGAATAGAGCAGATATCTTATAATAACTATAAAGGAAGGATAACCTTTAACATTTGTGAGTCACTATATTGTACACCTGTAACATATAATACTGTATAGCAATTATACTTCAATTTCAAAATGAAAAGCAAAGAAGTCAGTGATATTTTGGAAGCACAGATCTGATCATATCCCCTAACCTGCACCGCTCCTGTGGCCCAACAAGTCTTCCCTGGCCTCAATCAGGGAGGATGCAATGACATAGGCGATTGAATTCAATTGTGTGCACAAGTTACAGAGGAGAGTGCCAAGTGTATTGGTTATGCCACATTAAATTGAAGTGCATAAAACTGGTTAGGAAAAACGTTAAATACACAACGCATGCTAATATTACATAAGCCACAGATAAAGAGTCTTTTCAATTAAACCTTTCACTGATTATAGGTTAATGTTTGAGCTTTAATCAGAGTTCCTACGTTGCATTACAGACTAAATATGAATATCCTTCCATGGCAGCTAGAATTCCAGATGTTTCAGATTTGATGAGGGGAAAAAAAAAATCTCTGTCTTGCCATTGTTTTTAATATGAATTCAGCTCATCCATGCTGCCGAAACTGTGCTGCATCAGAGCAAAACAAAATATGCGTATGACTCAAATACCATTATTACATTTAGACCAGCATAGGCAGCTGCCCTGGAGGTTTCAATACGAGGGTCAGGGATTCACGTCTTACAAACGATGCTTTGTCCACCCTCTGCAGACATTCAGAATGTGATGTGATACAAGCTTCAATTGAAGATATATTAACAGATAAGAGTATCTTGCAGGACTTTGTGGGCATAACATTTTATTGTTATTATTGAGAGAACATAGGGGAAAAAATTCTTCTGACAGATTACTCTAGGCACTGCCGCAAACTGGAAGGAGATCCGAAAAATCACAAATATGCCCAAAGAGGAACTTACAGTAATTGTTCGTATAGCTTGTGTGTGCTCAGTCATGTCTGACTCATTGTGACCCCATGGACTCTAGCCCTCCAGGCTCCTCTTTACATGGAAATTTCCAGGCAAGAATGCTGGAGTGTGTTGCCATTTCCTACTCCAGGGGATCTTGCCCCCCTAGGGATCAATCCTGGGTCTCTTATGCCTCCTGCATTAGCAGGTGGATTCTTTACCACTGTGCCACCTGGGAAGCCCATTCTTATAGTTTAACTTTCTTTTAATTACAGAGCTGCCCCCAACTTTATAGAAAATAATAGATAAGTCATCAAACACTGCAAGACACAGTTTCAACATTTGGTAAATAAAACTGATACTTCTTGCCCTCAGTGGACTTAAAATAAAGAGAATAGAATGAAGTAATGTTCAGCCTTTTTGAAATATTGAAAACTCAAAAGAAAGTTATTCTTTATTCATTCATTAAACAGTTAAATACTGAGGACCACCCATTCATCAGCACTGTGCCAGGTCTCGAAATTGTGTTCAAAAATAGGTATGATCAGGACTTCCTTGGAGGTCCAGTGGTTAGGACACTGAGCCTCCACTGCAGGAGGCAAGTGTTTAATCCCTGGTTGGGGACCTCAGATCCTGCATGTCCTGAGGTGCAGTCAGAACAAACAAACAAAGGAACGGGTGTGATCCCTGCCTTCTTGGCACCATTAATCCTACCATAGGGCCACCAGAACTCACACAGGACTGGGGAAACAGACTCTTGGAGGGCACAAACAAAACCTTGTGTGCACCAGGACCCAACAGAAAGGAACAGTGACCCCACAAGAGATTGACCCAGACTCGCCCATGAGGGTCCAGGAGTCTCCGGCAGAGGTGTGGGTCAGTGGTGGCCTGCTGCAGGGTTGGGGGCACTGAGTGTAGCAGCGTATGCATGTGACATTTTGAAGAGGGTCCCCATTATCTTCATTACCTCCACCATAGTTTGGCCTCAGGTCAAATAACAGGGAGGGAACACAGCCCCACTCATTAACAGAAAATTGGATTAAAGATTTACTGAGCATGGACCCACCCATCAGAACAAGACCCAGTTTCCCCCTCAGTCAGTCTCTCCCACCAGGAGGCTTTCATAAGCCTCTTATCCTTCTCCATCAGAGGGCAGACAGACTGAAAATCACAATCACAGAAAACTAAGCAATCTGATCACATGGACCACAGCCTTATCTAACTCAGTGAAACAATGAGCCCTGCCCTGTAGGGCCATCCAAGACGGACGGGTCATGGTGGAGAGTTCTGACAAAATGCGGTGCTCAAGAAAGGGAAACCCACTTCAGTATTCTTGCCTTGAGAACTCCATGAACAGTATGAAAAGGCAAAAAGATAGGACACTGAAAGATGAACTCCCCAGTTTGGTAGGTGCCCAATATGCTACTGGAGATCAGGAGAGAAATAACTCCAGAAAGAATGAACAGATGAAGCCAAAGCAAAAACAACACCCAGTTGTGGATGTGACTGGTGATGGAAGTAAAGTTCAATGCTGTAAAGAGAAAATTTGCATAGGAATCTGGAATGTTAGGTCCATTAATCAAGGCAAATTGGAAATGGTCAAATAGGAGATGGCAAGAGTGAACGTTAACATTTTAGGAATCAATAAACTAAAATGGACTGGAAAGGGTGAATTTAACTGAGATGATCATTATATCTATTACTGTGGGCAAGAATCCCTTAGAAGAAATGGAATAGCCATCATGGTCAACAAAAGAGTCCAAAATGGAGTACTTGGATGCAATCTCAAAAACGATAGAATGATCTCTTTTCATTTCCAAGGCAAACCATTCAGTATCACAGTAATCCAAGTCTATGCCCTGATCAGTAATGCTGAAGAAGCTGAAGTTGAATGGTTCTGTGAAGACCTACAAGACCTTCTAGTACTAACACCCCAAAAAGGTGTCTTTTTCATTATAGGGGACTGGAATGCAAAAGTAGGAAGTCAAGAAACAACTGCAGTAACAGGCAAATTTGGCCTTGGAGTACGGAATGAAGCAGAGCTAAGGCTAATAGAGTTTGGCCAAGAAAACACACTGGTCATAGCAAACACCCTCTTGCAACAACACAAGAGAAGACTCTACACATGGACATCACCAAATGGTCAATACCAAAATCAGATTGATTATATTCTTTGCAGCCAAAGATGGAGAAGCTCTATACAGTCAGCAAAAATAAGACCAGGAGTTGACTGTGCCTCAGATTATGAACTCCTGATTGCCAAATTCAGACTTAAATTGAAGAAAGTGGGGAACCTCTAGATGATTCGAATATGACCTAAATCAAATCCCTTATGATTATACAGTGGAATTATTTAAATACCCAAGGAGCTGATGAAGGGCCCTCAATACTGTCCATGTGTTTTCCACTGAATTCCATCAATATGATCCTAAAACATTAGTTTCAGGCCCTCTTTTTTTTTTTTAAAGATGAAAAGAAGTATCCTCATTGTAATTAAGCTTTCATATAATGTATCAGTAGAATGAGACATATTTATGATTTAAAGAGGGAACTATTAATAATTATTCCAGGAAAAGGGCATTAAAACTGAGAGGCTCCAAGATACCAGACCATATGGACAGCCTGGTTATGACGGTGATTTGTGTGGTCAAAAAAATTAGGATATCAGGAACATGAAGATACAGATTAATAAGTCAAAAATTTAACAAAACAGAACAGCTCATTTTGCCAGGGTAAGAGAAACTGGGAAGTGATTTATGTTTTGATATGGAGGAAATGAAGCATTACACACTGAAAAATAATTTATTTTTCTATTTTTCCACAACTTCAGTATGTAAAGAAAACCTACATTTCTGGAAAATTTGTGGCAAGAGAAAGAAACAACTGACACAGCTGCAGTTAGATGTGGAATAATAGATTACTAGGAGACAGATTGATTTGTGCTGTGCTAAGCTGATCACCAACGCAATGAACGTGAACTGGGGCAAACTTTGGGAAATGGTGAAGGACAAGGGAGGCCTGGTGTGCTGTAGTCCACGAAGTCACAAAGAGTCAGACATGACTGGGCAACTAAACAATAACAAGCTGAAAGAGGATATCCATCCTTGCCTTGGCACGTAGAAGAAATTTAAAAGCTACCCTTGTATATTAAACGAGGCGAAAATTTTTGATCAATAAGTTTTCTTCACAAAAGCCAAAAAGGAGAAAATAACTCTAGACAAGTTCCAAACACTTAAAGCCCACTCCCAGCTGACAGAAATACATTGTAAGCAGGATTTTGAAAATTGCCAGTGAAATGGCCCAAATAATGAAAGGGGTTTTTAAAAACTGTGTTTCATTATATTTTTCACTCCTTTTTAAAACTGAGACCAGACAGGGATGTCAGAGATGATGATGTGCAAAGAAACATAGGCTACCAGGATGTTCCTGGTGGTCCAGCGGTTAAGAATCCGCTGCCAATGCAGGAGGCACAGGTCCAGCAAGCTCCTGCATGCCGCAGAACAGCTGAGCCCATGCACCACAACTACAGAGCTGTGGCTCTAGCCTGTGAGCTGCAACTACTAACGCCCCTGCACCCAGAGTCCATGCTCTACAACAAGAGAAGCCACCTCAGGGATAAGCCTGCACACCACAGCAAAAGTAGCCCCCAGCCACCACAACTAGAGAAAGCTCACACAGCAACAAAGACCCAGCAGGGATGAAAGTAAATAAATAAATCTGGAGAAAAAAAAAAAAGAAACATAGCTTATCAGCTGTTTAACAAATAAGTTTGAGACAGCTTGATAAAATGGCAAATTTTTTAAAAAGAATCTTTGAAAGATACACTGTATCGAGTTTACATACCTTTTATTTACCTATACATCCCTTTGCATTGAATCAGCATCCATAGTTGTAACTGAGAGTCCATGAAGGTTGCCCCCATCCAAACTCACACCTGAAAAGCTCTCTACCTTTTCTTCCTCCATCAAAACAGCTACAGATTCTTAAAATTCCACAATATTCTCTAGTGTGAGTTAAAGCCTGAGTTCATTCTTACCATGCAAATAACCTATTCAGGTTAATCTCCTATTTCTCAAATTCTGCATGTAAAATGGAAGTGATAATCGCTATTTTGATTAAATGACAAAATAGCTGGGAATAGACTAAACATAGACCCTGGCACACAATAATTCTCCATAAAGATGACAACTTTATCCTTAGCCCCCCTTCCTCCCTTCTTGCCCTCAGAAATTCAATGGAAGTCATTTGCTGAGAAGTGGATGGACCTAAGAGAGTGTCATACAGGGTGAAGTCAGAAAAACATTGTATATTAACCCATATATGTGGAATCTAGAAAACTGGTTCAGATGAACTAATTTGCAAAGCAGAAACAGAGACACAGATAGATGGATACCAAGGCTGGGAGCAACTGGGAGACTGGGATAGATGTACACTATTGATACTATGGATAAAATAACTAATGAGAACGTAATTATGGCACAGGGAACTCCATTTAATGCACTGTGGTGACCTGAGTGGGAAGGAAGTCCAAAGGGAGGGGGTGTATGTATATGTATCACTGATTCATTGTTCTGTGTGGTAGAAACTAACACACCATTGTAAGGCAACTATACACTAGTAAAAATTGATCTTAAAAAATTCAATGGACATCCAAGAGAGGTAAAGAGCAGTGTTCATCTTTTGTTTACTAAATGTCTTTTTTACAGATACGTGCACAAAACATTTATTTAAATGGTGTACATTTAGAAAGAGAACACATCACATGCAACCAAAAAGAGATTAATATTTCTAGACGCCGCCTCCCCCCCAAAAAAAACCCTCCCATCTACCCTTTTTATCTGGCTTCTTCCATTCAATATCAGGTGTGTGAGATTAATCAACTTTCTTGATGTGGCAATAGTTCATTTTCATTGTTGGGAGGATATTTATTATATCAGCATATCATGATGGATTTGTTCATTCTTTTCTTGATGAAGATTTAGGTTGTTTCCAATTTTGTCTACTTTTAAAATGTTATTTTGGACATTTTTGTCTTTGGGGGCACAGAGTCTACATTTTTGTTGACTATATACTTAGCAAGGGGGTTTCTGGGTTATACAGTTACTATATTTAATTCTAACAGTTTTGTCAGGGTTTTCTAAAAGAGTTAAATATTTACATTTTCAGTAGCAATGTACCAGAGTCCTAATTCCTGTATTTCCATATTACCAATACTTGCAGTCATTGGTTTGTTGGGCTTGGAGTTTTTATATATTTTAAGGTATATGGTAGCACATCATTTGTTTCCACTTGCATTTTTCTGATGAGCGTGTTTTATGTGCCTATTAACCATTTGTAAATCACTGCAGATGGTGATTGCAGCCATGAAATTAAAAGATGCTTACTCCTTAAAAGAAAAGTTATGACCAACCTAGATAGTATATTCAAAAGCAGAGACATTACTTTGCCGACTAAGGTCCATCTAGTCAAGGTTATGGTTTTTCCTGTGGTCATGTATGGATGTCAGAGTCGGACTGTGAAGAAGGCTGAGTGCTGAAGAATTGATGCTTTTGAACTGTGGTATTGGAGAAGACTCTTGAGAGTCCCTTGGACTGCAAGGAGATCCGACCAGTACATCCTAAAGGAGATCAGCCCTGGGATTTCTTTGGAAGGAATGATGCTAAAGCTGAAACTCCAGTACTTTGGCCACCTCATGAGAAAAGTCGACTCATTGGAAAAGCCTCTGATGCTGGGAGGGATTGGGGGCAGGAGGAGAAGGGGACGACAGAGGATGAGATGGCTGGATGGCATCACTGACTCTATGGACGTGAGTCTGAGTGAACTCCGGGAGTTGGTGATGGACAGGGAGGCCTGGCGTGCTGCGATTCGTGGGGTCGCAAAGAGTCAGACACGACTGAGCGACTGGACTGAACTGATACACGCCATGTAAGTGCCTGTTTGAGTTTTCCGCCCACTTTTGTTGGGTTTTAATCGTATTTGTTGATTTGTAGGAGCTCTTCATATATTCTGGATGCGAATCCTTTGTCAGTTATGGGAGCTCTCACTTGCCACTCCCCTTTTCACTCACTCAATGACATTTTTGGTGAAAAGAAGTTCTTAATGTTTACAGTTTATTGTATCTTCTCCCTCATTGCACTTGGTAGATTTTTTGGCTTAAAAAAAAAAAAAAAAACAACTTTGCCTATCCTACCATATAGATATCCTCCTGTTTTCTTCTAAAAACATTTTTGTTTACCTTTATCATTTAATTAAAATTCCATTTGGAAGTGTTTTGATGTGGTATAAAGTGGAGTCAAGATTACTATTGTTCTCCAAGAAAATAAACAACTGACCCAGCCCCAGATAATAAAAACAACTTCCTTTCTACACGTTATTTTCCTTTTCCAAGTATCAGATGGCCACTAAGTCTAGGCTTTTTGCTACTCTCTCTTCCTTTGTTCTATTTTCCTTTGAATCAAAAGCACATTGTGTTAATTATAGGGGCTTAGTAATAGCTTTTAGTACTTGGAAGTGCAAGTCTTTACACTTTATTCTTCTTCAAGATCATCTTGGCTATTCTTGGCCCTTTGCAACTTCCTATGACTTTTGCAAAAGAGCTTTTTAAATTCCACATAATAAACATGTTGAGGTTTTGATTAGAGTTTTATTAAAACTTAGATCAGTTTTAGGAGAACTGATATCTTTACTGTTATAATGCATTAACATATAATACACCTTAATTTATTTAAAATTTCTCTTTAGTAATAATAGTAATTTTCTAACTTAGTAGTAATGAACTTCTTTTTATAAGATTTTTATCTAGGCATTTAATATTTTTTCACAATAACTAGTATCTTTTAAATTTATTTTCTAGTTGTTACTCATACAAAGAAGTACATTTTTTACAAATTGTCCTTTTATCTGGTGATCTTTTTAAATTTACTTATTAATTTTAGTAATTTATCTAAATAGATTTTTTATTTAAAACCACCTGTGTTATCTGTGAATAATGTCATTTCTATTCTTTTTTCAGTCCTTACTCATGTCCTTAAATATGATTTTTTTTCTTGCCATATTGCAAAGGCTAACAATCACAGTACAGTATTGAATAAAAGTGGTGATTATGCACATCCTTGTCTCATTCCTGACCTCAGGACAAATTTTTCATAGTTCAACATCAAATATTATATTCATCATAGTTCTTGTTTGGTCATGCTTCTATTTCTTACATGTTAAGAAATTCTAACCTCTATTTCTTTCTTGTTTTTTTTTTTCCTTTTTATAGCATGTATAAAGTTTTATCATATATTGAATGTTATTAAATGGTTTTTTCTAAGTCTCATGAAATGATTATATTAGTCCATTCTTTTTTTTTTTATATATTAGTCCATTCTTTGCTCTGTTAATTTGGTAAATTGCTTTTCCAAAGTTAAGCTTATCTTTCATTCCTAAAATAAACCAAACTTCTCATGGTATACTATCCTTTTTATCCTGCTGTATTTAATTGGCTAAAATTTTAAAATGTTGCAAATTTTATATTCACAGAAATGATTACACAGGAATTTTTTCTTCTTTCAGTATCATGAAAATAGTTGAATATGAATTTTCTTTTCTGTTGGTAGCAAGATTATGCTGGCCTCATGATAGGAGGTGTTCCCACTTTTCCTATTTCCTGGAAAAATTAGTGTAATAATAGTATTGTGTCTTTCTCAAATATTTGCAAGACTTCACCAGTGAAGGCATATAAGTCTGGTATTATCTTTATGAAATATTTTAGAATAAAAGTATTGCTTCTTCATGAAATATTTTTATTTAAAAGTATAGCTTCTTTATTAGATCTAGGTAGTTTTGATTTTATAGTTCCTCTAGTTCCACTTTTTGTAAATGGTGTTTTCAAAAAAGTATCCCTTTCTTCTAAATTGTCAAGTTTATTTATTTTTTAACTAAACATTTTAGTTTGTATTGGAGGATAGCCAATTAACAATGCTGTGATAGGTCTAGGTGGACAGCAAAGGAACTCAGCCACACATATACATCCCATGGATGGAGGAGCCTGGCAGGCTGCAGTCCATGGGGTCGCACAGAGTCGGACACGACTGAAGCGACTTAGCAGCAGCAGCAGCAGCAGCAGCATTCTCCCCTAAACTCCCCACTCCTTCAGGCTGCCACATAACATCGATCAGAGTTCCCTGTGCTCTACAGTAGGACCCTGTAGGTCATCCACCTTAAATATAGTGGTGTGTACCTGTCCATCCCAAACTCCATAACTATCCCTTTAAATTGTCCAATTTATTTGCAAGCTGCTCATTTTATCCTCTTACTAACATTTAATGTCTAAGGGATCTTTTTATCCTTAACATTGGTCATATGATATCATTCTTTGATTCAAACAGTGTTTTTGGACTTTTGTTGTTTGGTTTTTGAGTTTTTACCCATATGTTCTAGTCATTCTTGGCTTGAAAGGTGGTCTGAGGCAAGCTACTTTATCATAGAAGAACATTAAAGTTGGGCTGGGCTACATTTTATCACTCAGTGTTCCAAGGAGATGAACTAGCAGAAAGCAACTCCCAAAGGAAAACACCCAGAATATAACCCCAAAGTCTCCTTGAGACAAAAGACTTCTCATGGTTCTCTTTAAATCCCCAGGGTCTAGCATCTTGTGTACTCTCAAAAAAGTGTTTGCTAAATTTATGAATAGATGAAAGAATAACTGACATGCCACCCCGAGGGGCCGTGTATGTGCTCCTGCACACCAGCAAACTTCTCCAACCTAGAGAACACCAGCAGTCAACAACAGGCTGACGTGTCAGTCCCGCAGTTGTATCCGACTCTTTGTGACAAAGGTACACAATCCCAAGTACCAGATAGCAACCAAAAAGGTCCACTTGGATCTCGCTGTTTCCTTAGTCAAACTTTTTCAATGACATCTCCGTGGGCTATTTAAACATATTAATCTGCTTTGCTAGAAAGCAAGCCACCCTCTACAGTTTGAGTCAGCCCTCCCATTTTCTTGCTTTAACTGTAAATCAGTTAATATTCTGATCCATAAACATTCTTTGTTTTTTTAACATGCAATTTTTAATATGTATTTTCATTTTATTTATTCAGTTCTGCCGGGTCTTAGTTGCGGCCCACAGGAGCTTCATTCAATCTTTGTTGCAGCATATGGGGTCTCTGGGCTTCCTGTGTGCAGCTAGTGGTAAAGATCCCACCTGCCAATGCAGGAGATGTAAGAGACATGGGTTTGATCCCTGGGTTGGGAATATCCCCTAGAGGAGGGCGTGGCAACCCACTCCAGTATTCTTGCCTGGAGAATCCCATGGACAGAGGAGCCTGGTGGGCTATAGTCCATACAGTTGCGTAGAGTCAGACACGACTGAAACAACTTGGCGTGCACATGCATGGGATCTTTAGCTAGGGCATGCAAACATCTAGCTGAGCCATGTGGGATCTAGTTCCCTGACCAGGATCGAACTTGGACCCCCTGCATTAGGAGCGTGGCATCTTTATCTACTGGACCACCACGGAAGTTCCCATAAACAGTCTTTTGCACTTTTTCTTTTCTGAGCTTTTCCTTGTATGCTCTCCTCTGCCTAGAATAACAATTTCGGTCTCTACATGTTCACCTCCCATCTCTTAGTGTCTTCCTTTGCTAGTTTGCCGGGCTCCAGCCCTGGTGGATCCAGGGTAATTTGAAGGGGAGATGGAATAGGCGTCCTAGGAAAAAAAACTTATTTAATTACAGATATATAGAGAGATTAGAAACGGATAGTGTAGTAGGAAAATTAGTGGAGAAAAAAAAGCTGAATAACTTGGTTTACGTGGAATACCAATCACCACCTATGTAGGCCACAGGCGTCTTTCCGTTCTCCCGAAGGAGAGGAGGCACTGAGGCCTGCCCGGTCTGATCTTAGAAGCCCAGGCAGAATCAGCAGGCTTGATGAGTACCCACATTCCAGATGGGAATTCAGCCAGAAAAATGGGGAGCAAGAAAGAACAACACGGGGGAACCAGTCTTTCCAGAAACTGATCCCATTTCTTTATTTTTCAGGTTTGCTTATGTACTTTCTGTTATACATAGGGATGAATACAGAGTCATGCGGGGGTCAGCAGACCTGACCCTTGTCAAAATCAGGTGCTTCATATAAATGTATACAAAGTTCTTATGGGTTTTACATCATCTTCTGGCCATGAGGCCTGCTGACATTTTATGGCCCTTTCTGATAATGGTCAGTCAACCAGAAAACTTATTTTTTCCAGGGGTGATTTTTTCTTAAACCAGGTGCCACCCTCCAAATAAAGTTGCATTCCTATAGGGTGAGGGTGTAGTGGGTTGCAATCAAGAAAGGAATTTACTTAGTCTAAGGTTTAACATGATTAATCTTAAAGGTTAATACTTATTTCTCCTATATGCTAGTTATATTCATTATAAGGGCAAGGAATATGGAGATTTAGCAGCAAATATTGGCTCAACAAATGAAAACCCTTCACCAGTATAATTTCTAATCTATCTACTATACTATACTAATTTTCTAACTTCTCAAAAGAGTCTGTATTTAGAAAGTTTAAAGCATCTTATGCGTCTCACGGTTGGGAGGCTGTAAACAATCACATGTGGCCGGACGAACCTGGTCAGGCAGGCTAGAGAAACTTCAGAGGAGTTTGTAAGTTGAAACACTCTTGTCACGCCCAGGAATTTTTATGAACTGGAGCTGCAAGTTAACTCCTTCTCCGAGAGAAATGGTGATGGGGGAGAGCCCCCTGAGAAGTCAGAGGTGTAGGTGAGAGCATGAAACAGTAAAGTAGGTAGACTGTGGTTTTGGGGGTAGATGCTCAGGAACAGGGGGTTTCCTGAGGCTTGATCCTACCTTTGTGTATGCTGAAGCCTCCTTCCTCATGACTTTGCCATGGGCAGAGTTCCTCATGCTGGCTCCCGGCATTAGTTTACCTGAAGTCCCTTTTAGATGACAGCAGGTCATTCTGGCAGACTCCAGCCCCTGATCTGCCCTAGTTTCCACTCCTCACCTCCATCCTGCTGCTGAAATTCCAACGTGCCTGACTGCTCAGCCATTCCAGAGTTAAGAGGATCTGTCCTTCTGGCCAATAACCTCTTCTCTCTCTCTCCTCAAGTCCCAAAGCACCACTCTATGCCACATGCTGATTTGTTGATTGAAAAGGAGATGATGCATTTAAAGCATTCACACAGGACCGCTTTCATTTCTAGTCATCATAAATAATAATCACTATTATTGTAATTGTAACAGATCTCAATTCCCCTGCCAAGCTGGACAAATATCTGTTGAATGAGAAAATGATTGGAGAATAGATGGAGACTAATGAAGATAGTGGATATGTTATGCTCACATTGGAGATCTTAGGATGGAGACTTGTATATGTTTTATTTTAAAATTTAGGCATATTTTTAAAAATTAAAATCCCCAAACATTGGAGAGGACTCCTGCTAGGGGCTTCGCTAACTCCTCAATTTGCTAGCATCTCTCAGTTTATCAGTGGCATACTGTTTTTCCATGAAAAGCGCGAAGGCATCTATTTAGGTCCATGTGTTCACAAAGTAACACAGCATTTCTGATTTCTCGAGCAGTTCCTGGCACAAGGTAGAGAGCAGTGAGGAACAAAGCTAGGGGAGGGACCTGGGCTGCTGGTGACCAGAGGCGAGTCTGGCTGGGTGAATTGTACCTGTCCTACTCATGGATGTGACACGTAACTTACAAATCCAGGTCTCACATTCCCATGGTGCCTCACGTTTGGTGAAAAATAATCAAAATCACAAATGTTACAGTCCTCAAATGACAAGCGTTCTACTATACCTGGAATGTGCCTGGCACAATGCACTGCATCTAGTGAATGTTCAAAACATATTAAATTAAGCAATTGTTCTGTTTACACACTTCTATGAAAGGGCAATTCGTTGGTTTATATCTTGATATATACAGATAGATAGATACACACACATATAAAATTTTAAATATCATATGTATATGATTTTAAATGCTCTAGAACAGGCTGGATTTATTTCAAAGCCTTCTATTGTACTAGTGTTAATGATCTGATCTTCATTTTCTTGCATTTACCGCTTCACCCCAAAACAGAAAGGTAACGAAGTATTGTTAAGTTTATGCAGAAGAGTTTTAGCTACCACAAGAAAACATGCAATATTTATCCAAGTGTCTGTATTTCCATTTCTGACTAGATGAGAATTAATTTTCGGCCTCCTCAGATCACGAGCAGCAGCCTTTAGTTAAGAGTTTTGGAACAGACAAGCTTTGATGCAATGAGCTGTGTTAAGCACAGACAACCAGCCAGGGAATTTGGTAAGCTGGGATGGGTTCATGCAAGCTGCCAGCATTAACTTTTTACAAACTCCTTTCCTGATAATAACAGGGAAGAGTAGACACAGGCTTGAAATTTTGGCAGTAAAATTAGCTTTAACATATGACTCATTTTTTTTTCTTCCTAAACATAGAAAGGGGGAGGAAAAAACAAACTAAAATAATTTAGAGCCTCTCTTGATGGGGAAAGCAGACAGTAGTTGGCTAGCATTTCAGTATGCCCCAATTCTGTGTGCCATCTGAGACCCAGGATCTGTTCTCTACTAAAGTATCATGGGGTTTTGATAACTGACAGTCACACTGTCTCCATCAACAAAGACTCTGAGTGAGTCAGGGTGACAAGATCCCTTGTTATTAGGAAGTAAAATGATGATGGGGCCAGATAAACAAGGATGCCCATCAGTATTCACAGCCTCCTGGAGGAAAACCAGCTTCCCTGTAACTATTTCCTTTTCTGTATTCAAGTCATTCTAATCCAGAAACTTAACAACATAAGCAACATCACCTGGGAAAAAAAGAGTTTGCTTGCTTTGGGTACTCTATGTATTGCTGGAGTCTCAGTTGTTATTACTGGAGGAGAAGACAAGGCATTGTGGGTTTTGGTTTAGGCTCCAAGGTATCAGGGCTTCCCAGGTGGCTCAGGAGGAAAGAATCCACCTGCCAATATACAGGAGACACAGGAGACATGGATTCGATCCCTGGGTGGGGCAGAGCCCCTGGAGGAGGAAATGGCAACCCACTCTAGTATTCTTGCCTGGAAAATCCCATGGACAGAGGAGCCTAGTGGGCTACAGTCCACGGGGTCACAAAGAGACAGGTGCAACTGAGCACATAGGCAGCGAGGGTATCATCTGTGCATATTTCTTAGCCTCTTTGGGCCTCAGTCTCCCTATCTGTGCAATGGGAGTAATGACACCTACACTGCAAGTTATGTAAAGATGAAGATTAATAATTATATGAAAGCATATCTCAGTGCTGACACAAAGATAGTTGAGAAATAACAGTTTATAACCCTATTAACATGAACATATAACCCTATGACATGAACATTCATTCTTGGTTTTAACAATTATATTAGATAACACCAAGAGTTCTAGCTGGAAAGTGAGAAAATTCTGGTAAATGGGTGACTTAGCATCTTATAGCTGGACAACTACAGCCAATGGCTACCTACTTTGTTGAAGTTCAAGGCATCCTCAGCCGCACTGGCTTCCCAAACTGCTCGCTATATATGGTGTTCAACATCACTGCTCCCAAGTTCATTGCAGCTTTATTCACAATAGCCAAGATATGGAAACAAGCTAAGTGTCCATCAATGAATGAATGGATACGGAAGATGGGGCACATTCATAAAACAATGCTATTCAGTCAGGAGGAAAGGAAAGCCTGCTATTTGCAACAGTATGGGCAAATCTTCAGAACATTACGCTGCCCGAAAGAAGGCAGACAGAGAAAGACAAATACTGCTTGAAATCCCTTATATATGGAATCTAAAAAAAGGAAACGGAACTCAAAAAAACCGAGAATGGAATACTGATTACCAAGATTATAAGAGGAGGGGCAATGTTGTTTAAGAGTACATACTTACAACTGGTAGATAAATAAGTATTGGATACTCAATACATAGTTGAGCAATTAGAGGCAACAAAAATGTATTATAAACATTAAACTTATTTAGAGACTAGATCTTAACTGTTTCCACCATTAGAAGAAATTATAGTTATGTGATGGCACACTAGAAGTGTTAGCTAATGCCATAATAGCAATCACACTGTGATGCAAATGTATCAAAGCTACCTGTTGTATGGGAACAAAGCTACAGGCTTCCCTGGTGGCTCAGAGGGTAAAAGTATCTGCCTGCAATGCGGGAGATTCAGGTTTGATCCCTGAGTCGGGAAGATCCCCTGGAAAAGGAAATGGCAACCTGCTCCAGTACTCTTGCCTGGAAAATCCCATGGACAGAGGAGCCTGGCAGGCTATAGTCAGTCCATGGGGTTGCAAAGAGTTGGGCATGACTGAGTGACTTCACTTTCTTTTTTCACATGTTTTTGAGCTTCCCTCATGGCTCAGGGGTAAAGAATCCACTTCCTAATGCAGGAGACAAGGATTCGATCCCTAGGTCTGGAAAATCCCCTGGAGAAGGAAACTGCAACCCACTCCAGTATTCTTGCCTAGGAAATCCCATGAACAGAGGGGCCTGGCTGACTGCAGTCCATGGGGTCACAAAGAGTCAGACACAACTTACAACTAAGCAACAACAAATGTGCTGTACACCTTAAACTTACTCTACATGTCAATTATTTATCAATTTTTTAAGTATATTAGAATATTAAAAACATATCTGATGTTCCAGCTTGACACTGAATGCAGAAATAGGAGCAGACAGCGTCAGGGTTCACCCCTAACCCCACCCCACCATCCAGGACCTCACAGTGAGCATCCCTGAACCCCGGGGCCAGGAAAGAGGACCTGGGCTGGCCCCATGCTGCTCTGCAGCCACTCCCACTCTTAGCCTTGACTGGGATTCCCGGTTTTCACCCAGGCTCCCCAGGTTCAATCCCTGGGCAGGGAACTAAGATCTGTCTTCAGGACCACTCACAGCTGTCTCTCTGAGGTCACTGCTAGGAGGATGGTAAAGACAGCCATCACCTCCTTTTCAATAGATGTTTGCTAGATAGAGCTTTACTGTCTGAGCCACCAAGGAAGCCCAATCTCCAGTCTCTCTCTCTGAGGCCCTTTACCCAGTCGGTCCTCAGATGAAATGCATATTGCCCCCATGGTATTTCCTGGTGGGGGCAGCAGGGCTGGTAGGACCCCCCGAGATCATGGCCATCTCAGCGTCTACGTCTCACTTCTGAGCATGGGTCTCCAAATGCTTTATTTCCTCCTCAAAGCTAGCAAACATGCATATCCTCCCTTGAAAGACAATGCCAGAAAGAAAGGATTAGGTTAAGAGCAAGAAGACACAATTTATAAGAGTCTTTCCTTGTATATTTCTTGTTCCTTCTACTTAAGACATAGTGACTCATGATTTGTGTGTTGATACCCTCTGGTTACAGGAAAGCTCTGTATATTGGAAGGAAATAGACACTTTGATGGATGTCTTCTTATTTTTCTGTCATTCACTTAATAACATATCTTATTCCAAACCATAATAGCAAGTAGTTTTTAGATTGCATCTTGCAGGGGAGAAAGTATGTGAGAAATGGTCTTTCTCTGCATAATCTTTTCTTCAGTACACGTGGGAGGAAAGATAGCCACTGATTTACCTGCAAGCTCAAGCGGAGGGTGTCTTTGGATAGACTGTGTGGGGTAGGGGGACTAATTTGATTGAAATTTGTTTGAAATTCAAGTGTGGTCATTTCCTATGAAATAAGTTGACCCTGAAAATAAATTTCATCTAGGAATTTAGTTATTTTGTACTGACCTCAAAGATCTTTGATGATTTTCTTATTGATATTTTTCCACTGTGAAGAGCCCTAAATTCCTTAGAACTTCTAAGAGTCACAGTGAAATGTCAGTGGCCTTGGCTTCTGGTTTTCTGTCTTCCTGCTCTCATTTCATGTGGTCATCAGGCATCACTAAGTGTACGGGGGCAGTGTGCCAGACGTGGAAGGGTGAACCGGGGCCCCTTCATTCAGAGAGCTGCACATAGTGAGGAGGGTGGATTATGCAGAGTTAACAGCCAATGTAAAGACAGTGTCTCATTGGGCTGGTGACACATTTTCTGCTTGTCATTACATCAGTCATATGGAGGCCTTCGCTGATTCTACAAAAACAGCAGGAAGAGGGCAGGATGTTCATTTCTTGAAACAAATCTGGTTGATCCACACCTTAAAAGGAGGTTTCAGGGCACAAGCAAGCCTCCTGTCCTCGTGAAGAGGCTCCCTTGGGTCTTGATCGACACTGTTTCCAAGGGCCTCAGGGAGACCTTGCTGGGTAGCATCTGGCATGAGGCTTAGCAGGCTTGACATCCAAGGAAAGGTGTTTCAGGGTTCCCCCTTCATCCCACTGGTTTTGGGCAGACAGAGTTTGGGGTTTTGTTTTTGTTTTTTTGTTTTTGTTTTTGCTTTTTCCTTTACATTCCATCAGCAGAGGGAAGAGATAGGAATAATCATGTCAAGAATAAATGATATTCCAATCAGTGCTTCCTTCTTGAGTTGGATCAAAATTTGGACTACCATTTTTAAAAAAAGAGAGAATGGACTTAGAGATTGTACTGAGTGAAGTAAGACAGGAGAAATATCATATGACACCGCTTATATGCGAAATCGAAAAAGAAATAATACAAATGAAATTATTTACAAAACAGAAACAGACTCATAGAGAACAAACTTATGGTTGCCAGCAGGAAGGATGGGGGGCAGGGATAGTTAAGAAGTTGGGATGGACGGGTACACGTGGCTATATTAAAATGGATAACCACCAAGGTCCTACTGTACTGCATAGGGAACTCTGCTCAGTGTAACTCAGCAGCCTGGCTGGGAGGGGAGTTTGGGGGAGAATGGATACATGTATATGGATGACTGAGTCGCCCGTGGCCTCCTGTACACCCGAAACCATCACAACGTTGTTAATTGGCTATACTCCAATACAAAATAAAAAGTGTGTTTTAAAAAGCCAAATTTTCAGCCTGGTAGCCAAAGACCCAGATAGGTAGCATTTGGATATAGAGTCTAACCATCCTCAGTTTTAGCTGATTACAACTAAGAAGCAGTTAATTATATACACTCTTTAACCTAAACTACAAGGTTACTTGGAATTATAACAAATAAGCTTTGAACTCAGTCTTCATACAAATTAGAGATTCTTACCTCCCTCTTGCCAGGAGTTGTGTTTAAACACCCCTACCCTCTCTGAGCCTACAATGATGCCCTCCTCACCACTCTGCTTCACTAACAAGCTCTCAAGACTACCCTTTCAAAGGGCAATCTGTCACAAACCACAGAGGGACACAGCCCTGGACTAAAGGATACTGTTAAATATGATTTTGATTTAGTGGCTCTGATTTTATCTTTTGTACTGTGTAAAGAAAAAAAAAGACAGTAATGTTTTATCAGCAGCTACATGGTAAGCATATTGTACACTTCAATTAGATCCCCTTTATCTGGTACATCCTGCCATAAGTGAACCTCTGCCTCGTGTTTCTTCCGTCCCCAGGCAGGCACACGCAGCCCAGGTTGAGGGTTCTAAGATGCTTTATTAAACGGAAAATTAATATAATGTTATTGTGTCAGCTGGCAGCTTCTTGAGAGTGAAAGACTTTGCAGTATTTTACTATCAGAACCAAATTCCAGCTTCTAGGAACTGGCAACCTAGAGAATTTAATATCCATGCTTCCCCAGGAGAAAATTGCCTAAGCCCCCACGTGAAGCTCTGGCTACAGCCACATGGAGCCAGAACAACAAGTGATTATATGAACTGAGCCAAACACTTGGCTCTTTCCTGAGCAAGAATAAAACTGGCCTTTATATGGTGTATAAACTGGTGGGATTTCAGGGATTTGTATAGATTTCATTTGCTTACTCAATAAATGTTTAAATGAATGCCTTCTATGCTTGGCACTGTAGGTCCTGGGGATGGGGGAATAAGCCATGCTCTGGACTTCAAGGAACTCACCATTTAGTAAGGAGAAAAACATGAAACAAAAAAATTATAATACCAGATGTGGTGGAGGCTGTCGCCATTATCATTTAGTCAGACACCGCAGAAGCAACTTAGCAGCAGCAGCAGCAGCAATCCTTTCTCCCATTTTTCTAACTAACAGATGCCATTTGTGTTTGGGTTGGTGATGTCCCCAACTCTATACTCCCTTTAGCAGTTTCTTTTGTAGCTAGGAGTACACTAGTAACATAATTCTGGACAATGAAATATAAGCAGATGTCTAACAGGATATTCTGGGGTAGCTTTTACTCACTTGAATAAAGAGGACAGACATGACCCATGCTGCAATAAATTTCACCTTTTGCATTGAGCATAGGTGTGATGCCTGGTGCAGTGGCAGTCATCTTGCAACCATGAGGTGGTAAGGAGTGCTAACACTCAAAGGGAAAAACATAAGGACAGAAAATTCCTGGCTTCCTGATGACAATACTGAGATCCTGAATCAGCGCCAGATACCACCAAAACTCTGGATGTTTTGTTAAATAAGTAATAAAAACCAAATACACACTTTTTAAACTTAAGCCATTTTTCATCCAGTTTTCTGTTCATGTATAGTTATATTCCTAATGATTGCAATTGTGTGGTAGTTTGAACATTCTTTGGCATTGCCTTTCTTTGGAATTGGAATGAAAACTGACCTTTTCCAGTCCTGTGGCCACTGCTGAGTTTTCCAAATTTGCTGGCATATTCAGTGTAGCACTTTCACAGCATCATCTTTCAGGATTTGAAACAGCTCAATTGGAATTCCATCACCTCCACTAGCTTTGTTCATAGTGATGCTTTCTAAGGCCCACTTGACTTCATATTCCAGGATGTCTGGTTCTAGATTAGTGATAATATCACTAATGCTAGTAAAGTAATGCTCAAAATTCTCCAAGCCAGGCTTCAGCAATACATGAACCGTGAACTCCCTGATGTTCAAGCTGGTTTTAGAAAAGGCAGAGGAACCAGAGATCAAATTGCCAACATCCTCTGGATCATGGAAAAAGCAAGAGAGTTCCAGAAAAACATCTATTTCTGCTTTATTGACTATGCCAAAGCCTTTGACTGTGGATCACAATAAACTGTGGAAAATTCTGAAAGAGATGGGAATACCAGACCACCTGACCTGCCTCTTGAGAAATCTGTATGCAGGTCAGGAAGCAACAGTTAGAACTGGACATGGAACAACAGACTGGTTCCAAACAGGAAAAGGAGTACGTCAAGGCTGTATATTGTCACCCTGCTTATTTAACTTATATGCAGAGTACATCATGAGAAATGCTGGACTGGAAGAAACACAAGCTGGAATCAAGATTGCCAGGAGAAATATCAATAACCTCAGATATGCAGATGACACCACCCTTATGGCAGAAAGTGAAGAGGAACTAAAAAGCCTCCTGATGAAAATGAAAGAGGAGAGCGAAAAGTTGGCCTAAAGCTCAACAATCAGAAAACAAAGATCATGGCATCCAGTCCCATCACTTCATGGGAAATAGATGGGGAAACAGTAGAAACAGTGTCAGACTTTATTTTTTGGGGCTCCAGAATCACTGCAGATGGTGACTGCGGCCATGAAATTAAAAGACACTCCTTGGAAGAAAAGTTATGAGCAACCTAGATAGCATATTCAAAAGCAGAGACATTACTTTGCCGACTAAGGTCCGTCTAGTCAAGGCTATGGCTTTTCCTGTGGTCATGTATGGATGTCAGAGTTGGACTGTGAAGAAGGCTGAGCGCCGAAGAATTGATGCTTTTGAACTGTGGTGTTGGAGAAGACTCTTGAGAGTCCCTTGGACTGCAAGGAGATCCAACCAGTCCATTCTAAAGGAGATCAGCCCTGGGATTTCTTTGGAAGGAATGATGCTAAAGCTGAAACTCCAGTACTTTGGGCACCTCATGCGAAGATTTGACTCATTGGAAAAGACTCTGATGCTGGGAGGGATTGGGGGCAGGAGGAGAAGGGGACGACCCAGGACGAGATGGCTGAATGGCATCACAGACTCGATGGACGTGAGTCTGAGTGAACTCCGGGAGATGGTGATGGACAGGGAGGCCTGGCGTGCTGCGACTCATGGGGTCGCAAAGAGTCGGACATGACTGAGCGACTGAACTGAACTGAACTGAACTGATATTCCTAATAGTGACTGGAATAAAAGGAAAGGTGTATACAGATTAGAAGGGAAGGTGTGAGTAACTTATTGAAATGGGAAAGGTCAAGAAAGGTCATACTTCCTCCCAGGAAAGATATATTTTCATGGAATGACATTTAAATCAGCTTCAGTGGAAGCACAAAAGTTCTCCTGGCTGAGGGATGTCAAATGGAGAAATGCAAACTAGACGGAGGGACCAGCACATGCAAGGGTTGGGTAGCATGAAAAAGCAAGCATCCTGGGGAGCCAGAATGGTTCAACATGAAGGAAGCATGACGCACAAAGGAAAGAAGCATGGGTTTGGGGAAGGAAAAGTGATGGTGTGTGAAGATGGAATTAATCTAGTTATGTAAACACTAGCTTATAAGGGGTTTTTAAAGCAGATCAGGAACTCAAGAAAGGTTTTAAGCAGGTGAGTGATATGAGTTTGAAAGATAACTTGCTTCCCCGGAAATATGCAAGAGAGAAAACGGAAAGGACAGAGCAGGTAGCTCAAGGATCATCAGCTTGAATGTACTTTTATAATCATCCAGACCTCTTTAAACCGTGGTGCCAATAAGTAGTTTTTATAATATATGAGAGATAAATATCTTAATTCAAGCCTGGCACATAGACTATCTTATTTAATCTTTTTTTAACCCAGTGGGCTCAGTGTTGTATCTCCACTTTGGAGATGAGACGACTAGATGTCAGGAGCTTGAGCAATCGCCCAAGTTCTCACAACTACAGATAGGAGGTCTGGTTACAAAGACCAGGTGGATCTGGTGTACCACCCTACCTTTACCCCCCCCCACTCCTATATGACAAAGGACTTTGCCCCCAGCTGGATTGGGGGTTACAGGGGTGCTCTGGACGCTAAGATAGGGACCCAGAGATCACAGACGTGGTGACCAGGAAATTGCTCTCCCGACCCAAAGAAACATTCATCCAGAGGAAGGACACAGGGAGACTGATCTTGTCAGCACGGCCCAGGCATGTGTAGATAGACTCTGCCAAAAATAGGTCAGCAGGGAAATCTCTCTTGATAAGAATTCCTTCAATCTGTGGGAACCAGAATCATTGTCTTCAAGCTTGTCCAAGATAGATCAACTAGAGACATTTTTAGATGATACTACTCATAATAAACTCTTTAAAAGTAACTTGCCCCAAATGCCAGGCACTGTCCTAAGTGCCTTATATGCATTAGCTCATTTAATCAACGACAACATCACAGGGGGAAACCTCCCAAGCAGAGTTTATGTTGCACGTTAAAGCACTAAGAGGCTGCCAACAGAGATACGGTACCCACGAGGGGCGGGGGGTAGGGAAAGGGCTGTCCCCACCTGCTCCCTGCTATTTAAAACCTCTGCAACAGGAGCTGAAATGTGTATTCCTCTGGAGAAAGGAATACAGTGGCGGAGACAAGCTGAAGGGAAGCAGGAGGAAAGGAAAACAGCCAGCATTTATCAGGACATATTATACGGCTGAGCCAGAGCTGGGTCCTTAGAAAGCCTGTGCAAAATTGACTGCGCAGTAACCACCCCTGAGCTAATGCTATCAAGAGGGCTGTTTAATGGCGTTACCCAGGAAGAATCATGGCAGTTTTGTTCCTGCCCAGCGAGGAAATCCATTTTCACTTAGGACATCAACCAGGAAGTTCCACCGCCAGCCAAATGGAATAAAGCACGGATCCCATGGCCCCATGTGGGCAGCACACAGGTGATAATTCTGATTGTGCACATTTATCTGACTGCATATGCACGCCAGGCACGGCCAGGAGCACTGTATGTTTGTTACCTCATTTGATCCATAACGAGGTGAGAATGCCACCTCCAGTTTATTGATGAGGAGAGGGAGGCATAGGGGGTTTCTGTAACCTGACCAAGTTTATCCAGCAGCTGAGTCATGGGTTAGAGTAGGGCCATGAAATACAAAATAGAGAGTGGTCAGATCAATGCAAAGACAGAGCTAATAAACTGAAGGGTCCATTCTTGGAATGGCTAATGGGGGTCACGTCAAATCATTGGATGGCCAGTATGGCACTAAGTAAGTAAGTGTTAGCTGCTCGGTTGAGTCCGACTCTTGTGACCCCATGGATTGTAGCCCGCCAGGCTCCTCTGGCCATGGGATTCTCCAGGCAAGAATACCAGAGTGGGTTGCCATTTCCTCCTCCAGGGGATCTTCTCACCCCAGGGACTGAACCCAGGTCTCCTGCATTGCAGGCAGATTCTCCACCATCTGAGTCACCAGGGAAGCCCCCGATATGGCACTGGCTCTAGTCAATCAGACTGGATGCTGGCTGTGGGCACCCACTGGAGTTGGTAGGTGTTAAATGGCTGAATGTGTGCCCAGGTGATGAGCAGGCAGTCAGCGTTAAGTCAAGTATCTTAGAAGGAAACCAGATCTCCACAACAGAGCACAATATAGATGACTTCTTGGAGCAAACTTTAAACAAGCATTCAATTGAAGACTGAACATCTTTACCAGACTTCACTTCATGGTGCTCATTAATTCCTTCACTCAACCAGCAAGCATTTGTTGAGTACCCACTGTATACCAGGCAGGGCTGCAAATGCCTAGAATACAACTTCAAATAAGAAGAGACAAAAATTCCTGCCCTCATGGAGTTCATGTTCTAGTAAAGAGAGAGAGACATTAACTAAGAAAAAGTAATAACTAGGCAAACCATACTGGAAGATGATACGTGCTATACAAAATAAAATAGACAGGTAGATTGGAAGACAGGCTGGGTAGGCAGGCTGGGATGAGGGTCAGGGCCCCAGCAAAATGGTAACATTTGAGCAACACTTACGGTAAAGAGTTAGCAGGTAGCTAGAGGAGCTTCCAGGCTTCTCTGGTGGCTCAATGGTAAAGAATCCTCCTGCCAATGCAGGAGATGCAAGTTCAATCCCGGGTCTGAGAAAATCTCCTGGAGAAGGAAAAGGCAACACACTCAAGTATTCTTGCCTGAAGAACCCCACGGACAGAGGAGCCTGGTATGCTGCAGTCCATGGGGTCCCAAATAGTCAGACATGACTGAGCAGCTGAACAGCAACAGGAGCGCCTCTGATGCAGGTGTTTGAAACAGCCAGTTCACAGGCCCTAAGTGACAGCAGTGTTTGGGCTTCACTGGGGAAGAGAAGAGAACCAGCCAGACCAGTGAGGCAGGAATAAAACCAACGAGCAGAGCATCCCAGAATCTAGGGGACGGGGCTGATGTCCCAGCTCTACCAGACGCTTCACCTTTCTGAGTCTCAATTTCCTCATCTGTGAAATGGGAATAATAACTGTAGCTGCCTGAAAGGTTCTTGTGAGGATGAAATGTGACAATATGCTTAAAGAGCTAGGCAAGCTCGTGTGGGGCAGGTCGTGAGCCCTCAGCGATAACAGCTACACAGTGGCCTCTCCTCTCAGCACCTAACTCCATAGTAGCACTTCCATCGTCACTCGTCTCCCCCACTTTCCTGAGAGGCAGGGACTGTGTTTTCAGGCCCTCAATCAGGATGTGGCAAAGGGCAAACCCGGGGCGCAGGAGGGTGTGGAATAGGGCACTGAAGACGATCCAGCAGGGAAACAGTAGATAAAATTGTAACTCCGGCACTTAATAATGCAAGTTATTGGCCTTCCCTGGTGGCTCAGTGGTAAAGAATCAGCCTGCCAAGGCAAGAGACATGGGTTCGACCCCTGGTCCAGGAAGATCCCACATGCTGCAGCGTGACTAAGCCCGTGCACCACAGATATTGAGCCTGCACTCTAGGACCTGGAAACGTCCCACAGCTACTGAGGCCTGAATGCTCTAGAGCCCGTGCTCTGCAACAAGAGGAGCCACTGCAAGGAGCCTGGGCACAGCAACTAGAGAGTAGCCTCTGCTCACGGCAACTAGCCAAAAGCCCGCCAGCAGTGGAGACCCAGCACAGCCAAATATAAATAAGTAAAATTTGAAAGAAAATAATGCAAGTTATTGGCTGTTGCACTGAGCAATATAAACACTCTCTAAAGATGAGAGTCCGGCCACATACTCCAGACCTCAGGCTCTAGAGGCAGGGGAAACATGGCCACGGATGTGGAAGAACCACCAGAAACAGACGCTGACCGGAAGGGTACCAGGCTTGGCCTGGGGGACCCAATAGGGTTCTTGGACAGAGGTGTGATTGGTCCAGGGTCTAAGGTCACTGCCGTCCGTGAATCAGGGCAATTCGGAGCCTCCCACTGGAAAACACTGCCTCTTCCTCCGCCATGTGCTGCCCATGCCTCAATGCCAGTGTCTGCCCCGTGAGACTTCCCACGGTGTCACATCATGGCACAGAAATGCGTCCTGGTGAGCTGAATTCAGCTCATGCCTCCTTCACGGGGTTTCTCTATTTCCAGTGACAAAAGCAGACACCTCCCCTCCCCCTCTCCCCTGGAAGCCTGAATCTGTGCTTTTCATGTACGTCTGTCCTCCAACTGTCCCGCGACAACTGGGCTTGTATGCTAGGTGAAGAACAGAACCGGAAGAGGAGTGAAGGAAAATCTATCCTCAGTGGGAGGCTGGCGCCCATGCCCACAATGGGGACACAGTTGTGCGCAGGCTTCCAGGGCATCACGCTTGGGCAAAAGACATCTCAGGAGCTGCTAATAATTCCCACGCCTCTCCTACATCCAATTTTACTCCAACTCCTTGATTTAATTACACTCCTGCATATAATAGGACGCTTGCATTCTCCTATACGCAATGAATATTAAGCTGATAGACTGTAATTTCCTCCACCAGGCACACTCCCATTTTTTGCATATTGATGCCACATTTAGTTTGTTATTTTCTAATTTTCCATCCTCCTGGTCCTGTGCTCAACCACCTTCTCCCCATAATAATTTCTATCACCTTTTCCCCATAATAATTTGGATCAGCAGAAGCATACATCCTGCCCTCCCTCTCTCCTCCAATCCCACCCAGAAGGTAAGCAGCACACACTTGAGCAATCTGAGCCCCCCTTTGATACCTGCCGCAGGAGTGGAGAGAGGGCTCTAGGCTCTAATTGGAGGACACACGGCCATAAATGGTCAAGAAGAGATGATAAAAAATGGAACTACAGCAATGTGAGGTGATAGCTCATCATAGTTTTGATTTGCCTATCCCATTAGAATGGTCATCATCAAAACAGTCACAAACAAAAAAGGCTGGAGAGATTGTGGAGAGAAGGGAACCCTCCTACACCATTGGTAAGAATGTAAGTGGTGAAGCCACCAAGGAGGACAGTATGGAAATTCCTTACAAAACTAAAAATAGAGTTACCATCAGTTCAGTTCAGTTCAGTTCAGTCACTCAGTCGTGTCTGACTCTTTGTAACCCCATGAATCGCAGCACACCGGCCTCCCTGTCCATCACCAACTCCCAGAGTTTACCCAAACTCATGTCCATCGAGTCGGTGATGCCATCCAGCCATCTCATCCTCTGTCATCCCCTTTTCCTCCTGCCCCCAGTCCCTCCCAGCATCAGAGTCTTTTCCAATGAGTCAACGCTTCACACGAGGTGGCCAAAGTATTGGAGTTTCAGCTTTAGCATCAGTCCTTCCAATGAACATACAATCCTGCAATTCCACTCCTGGGCATATACCTGGAGAAAAACATGGTCCAAAAGGATACATGTACTGCAGTGTTCGTTGCAACACTGTTTAGAATAGCAAAGACATGGAGGCAACATAAATGTCCACCACAGAAGAATGGATAAAGATGATATGTATGTACATATATATGTATGTACATATGATGGAATATTACTCAGCCATTAAAAAGAATGAAATAATGCCATTTGTTGAAGCAACATGGATAGATGTAGAAATGGTCATACTAAGTGAATTAAGTCAGACAGAGAAAGAGAAATATCGTATGATATCACTTATATGCCAAAGAATGCTCTAACTACCGCACAATTGCACTCATCTCACATGCTAGTCAAGTAATGCTCAAAATTCTCCAAGCCAGACTTCAGCAATATGTGAACCACGAACTTCCAGATGTTCAAGCTGGTTTTAGAAAAGGCAGAGGAACCAGAGATCAAATTGCCAACATCCACTGGATCATCAAAAAAGCAAGAGAGTTCCAGAAAAACATCTATTTCTGCTTTCTTGACTATGCCAAAGCCTTTGACTGTGTGGATCACAACAAACTGTGGAAAATTCTGAAAGAGATGGGAATACCAGATCACCTGACCTGCCTCTTGAGAAATCTGTATGCAGGTCAGGAAGCAACAGTTAGAACTGGACATGGAACAACAGACTAGTTCTAAATAGGAAAAGGAGTACGTCAAGGCTGTATATTGTCACCCTGCTTATTTAACTTCCATGCAGAGTACATCATGAGAAACGCTGGGCTGGATGAAGCACAAGCTGGAATCAAGATTGCTGGGAGAAATATCAGTAACCTCAGATATGCAGATGACACCACCCTTATGGCAGAAAGTGAAGAAGAACTCAAAAGCCTGTTGATGAAAGTGAAAGAGGAGAGTGAAAAAACTGGCTTACAACTCAACATTCAGAAAACTAAGATCATGGCATCTGGTTCCATCACTTCATGGCAAATAGATGGGAAACAGTGTCAGATTTTATTTTTGGGCTCCAAAATCACTGCAAATGGTGACAGCAGCCATGAAATTAAGATGTTTACTTCTTGGAAGGAAAGTTATGAGCAACCTAGATAGCATATTCAAAAGCAGAGACATTACTTTGCCAACAAAGGTCCATCTAGTCAAGGCTATGGTTTTTCCAGTAGTCATGTATGGATGTGAGAGTTGGACTATAAAGAAAGTTGAGTGCTGAAGAATTGATGCTCCTGAACTATGGTGTTGGAGAAGACTCTTGAGAGTCCCTTTGACTACAAGGAGATCCAACCAATCCATCCTAAAGGAGATCAGTCCTGCATATTCATTGGAAGGACTGATGAAGCTGAAACTCCAATACTTTGGCCACCCGAAGAACTGACTCATTTGAAAAGACCCTGATGCTGGAAAAGATTGAAGGCGGGAGGAGAAGGGGATGACAGAGTATGAGATGGTTGGATGGCATCACTGACTCAATGGACATGAGTCTGAGTAAACTCCGAGAGTTGGTAATGGACAGGGAGGCCTGGCATGCTGCAGTCCATGGGGTCGCAAAGAGTCGGACATGACTGAGCGACTGAACTGAACTGAATACGCAGAAACTTTAAAAAGTCATACAAATGAAATTATTTACAATACAGAAAGATACTCACAGACTTAGAGAACAAATTTACGGTTACCAGGGAAAAAGGCTGGGGGGAGGAATACTTAGGGAGTTTGGAAATGACACGTATACACTACTGTATTTAAAATCGATAACCGATAAGGACCTACTGTATAGCTCAGGGTATTCTGCTTAATATTCTGTAACAATCTAATTGGGAAACGAATTTGAAAAAGAATAGATACACGTACAGGTATGACTGAATCACTTTGACAAGTAAGACAAATAGAACAGAGACATGTACACATATAACTGAATCACTTTGAAACTAAGACATTGTTAGTCAAGTACCTGTGTACGTTCTCAGCTGCTTCAGCCGTGTGTGACTCTTTGTGACCCTACGGCCTGTAGCCCGCCAGGCTCCTCTGTCCATGGGGATTCTCCAGGCAAGAATACAGGAGTGGGTTGCCATGCCCTCCTCCAGGGGATCTTCCCGACCCAGGAATGGAACCTGTGTCTCCCGCATTTCCTGCATTGCAGGTGGATTCTTTAGCCACTGCGACACCTGGGAAGCCCATACTCAACTATATGTCGATATAAAATACAAAGTTAATCAGAAAAGAACAGCGCTGTGGGTGAGCTTCTGAGGGTGGATGAGGAGGCTGGAGACATCCTTGCTCACAGACATCAGAGTCAGGTTCCTCGGGCCAGCCTTCCTGTCAGAAGGTGTTTGGGATCTTTAAGGGAAGCAGAGAACAGTAACATCTCTCCAGGGAGGGAACAGGAATAAAATTCAGGAGCAGGCTGGGGTGTCCAGAATGGGATGACCTCAAAGCACTCGTTTTGGCACCTGGGGTCCACTTTTACTCTAAAGAGAGATTGGTCAACCAACAAGCAGAATTCTTGTTACTGGATAGAGTAATTCTTTCACCAGCTCTGACAAGTTCTTACCCTCTGATTCCCCTTCTGTAGACTGGATGCAAATACTATTTGTCTATTACTAGAGTCTTTGTTTAGACAAACTGAGAGTGATGGTTTAGGTTGAGGTTCACTTTCCTTTACACCCTCATCCTGAGCACACTCCAGCCATGCCAGTTAGACTGAAAGATGTGCCAGGCTCATGGGATTGTCTGATGGTCCCCAAATCTCCTTAGCAACACATTTATAAAGGCTCTTAGAATAGACTGCGTCTGCAGCTGACTAATTCTATCCATTACGTGTTGCTTTTTACTGGTTCCATTTGGAAGATCTTTCCCTCTGTGAGCCTCAATTATCTCCCTGATAAATTGGGGGGGGGGTCGTTATTTAGAATGATGATGATAGCTTACCTCTAACATGGGATTGCTGTGAAGATAATCAAAGGAATGTATGTAAAAATGTAAACTGTCAAATGCCCAACTGAAGCAGATATATCTAACAGTCTATATGATCAAATGGAGCAAGCTCTGGACTGGGAGTTAGATTTTATGCAATTTCAGAGGCTGAACACATCACTTAACATTTCAGGGGGACACTTTCCCACCTGTGAAATGTAAGCCATGACCCTGGACTTTCCCCCTAGCAGGACTAGTATGGAACCCATGTGAGCATTCTGGAAAGTCATCTATAAACTGTAATGTGGTGTGCAGGCATCCAGGACAGCCAGACTCACCGAGGAAGTTTCTACCATGGAAAAGTCATATGGCAAATCCCTTTGTAAAGCAAATAATCTCCTGCTCACATATGCCTCAAGTTCAAAACACACTTAGGTTTCCATTTTAAACCAGCTCAAGTGAATTTGCCAAATGTTCCACACCAAGGTGAGCTTTACTCGGCGGCTGTTTGACGAATGAGTGAATGAGTGAGTGAACAGTGCCAGGTATAATGAAGAGATAGATGGCTTTCTTATGGCTCCAGCTGCACGTGATGTTTTGAAATTCCTCCGTACAATTAGTTTTGTGAACCAGCAGGCAGCATAAATCTTTATTGGTACTAAGAGAATCTGAATTACTGAAAAATCATCTCTTCCTACAAAGTTTTATTAGAAGTATGACACATGTTATATGGTGTTTCTGTTAATTGAGCACTGAGGGAGGGAAACGCACACAGATGCAGAGAACTCACCGGGCGAGCAGGCAAGACCTGGCTTCTGCACCCGGCCTCATCGCTGTCCTGGGTCTCTGTCCCCACCCAGTGCCCTGAGCTCTGCCGGCTGTAAGGAAGACCCTGCCAGCTTCTATTGCGATCAGGCTGCTGTCTCTTTTCTCCACCCACTGTAAGCCCCACCCTTCAATGTCTGGGCTGCAGTCTCTTCTCACCCCATTCAAAACCCACACAGTAGCATCATTAAGTAAGTAGTGCTGCCTGAAGACAGACACACGTCAGTGTCCTCAGATGTCACGCACTAGGGTACCACATGGTTCATTCCATGTGATCTATTTCTCTGACATAAATCCATCTTTACTCTATTGACAGTATATAACTTCAGTTTGCTAATTGATTAAGCTGTATGTCTTATATGAAAATGTATAAAGGGGGGAATATGGTGGTATGAACGAGCTCTCTTGGACACCTGAAGATATAGCTTCCAAATTTGAACTGATAAAATGGCATCTGTATACCAAAAAAAAAAAAAAAAAAAAACACACACAGTAGATGGTTCCTGCTTACTCTGCCAGCAATGAAGGAAGCCACAGCTGTCTGATTTCCTGGGTGCCTGGTATTGTGTTTGTCTTCCCTTATGACTCTCTTTCTGGTGCCCCTTCACATCCCACAAAGCATCCCCTCCTGTTCAGTCCCCTGCTCAGTCCGACACCTTGTGTATGACACCCCTGTGTTACAGGATGCTGCTCTCAAGGGCATTTTCTGGCCCTTCCCTAACACTGTTCAAAACATTGATAGACTGGAGATTTGCGTCCAGTCCTCAAAGAACTTCCCTTAAAGAGCTGCAGTAGGAGAAAGCCTCATTCAGTGGTGAGAATGATGACTAGCTTGGATGATGACCAATTCAGATAATTGGCCATAGACCTCTAATCTTGCTGGCATCCCTCTGTCACTCAGCAGGGAACTGGCCGATCATTCCATCAATACATTTATTTTGTCAGCTGTCTCTGTGTGGCGCCCACACGTCTCAGCTGGGTAACTTAGGCTGAGAAGTGGAAACCTGCCAATATCAGAATCATTTCATCCCTATCACGTGCCTTTCTTGTCATATGGATTTTCAATGCATTTCTGCCTGGCTTGGCAATTCTAAGCCAGGACCTTGCTTTTAGCTGCTGGGTCCCTTTAATTATTACTACCAAATTCCAATCAGCTTGAGTCAGTGCATTTCCAAAGTGCATTAACTCAGTAAGTTCCATCCACAAGATTTCTATTTATTCTGTCCCACATCCCCCTTTATAAACACACACATACACACTCTCTCTCTCTCTTAACCAGTATCACTTTGAACTGGTTATTTCTTCTTAGCAGAGAATACATTTACGTACAATACACAAATTGATTTTCATGATTTTTCATGCAAGTTTTTCCTAAGAGTAATTTTACTACTGTCAGAAGAAAAGTACTAGATTCTTCACAATGTTAAATAACTAAACTATTGCCTGTTCAATCCTGAAAAGTGAAAGTGTTAGTCACTCAGTTATGTCTGACTCTTTTCAACCCTATGTGCTATAGCTGGCCAGCCTCCTCTGTCCATGGAATTCTCCAGGCAAGAACACCCGTGTGGGTTGCCATTTCCTCCTCCAGAGGATCTTCCTGACCCAGGGGCTGGACCCAGGTCTTCTGCAGATTCTTTACCATCTGAGCCACCAGGGAAGCCCAAACACTGAGTCCTTCCTAAACCGGGTACGTAGTTGCATTTTGAGAAGTGAAGTAAAAAAAAAAAAAATTGCCAAAAATAGTTCTCAGAGAAAAACTACGTATTATTTCCTTAAAACCCTAGCCAACTCATGAGAAATTCCCTGATGCTGGGAAAGACTGAAGACAAGAGGAGGAGGAGAGGGCAACAAAGGATGAGACGGTTGGATGGCATCATCGACTCAATGGACATCAGTTAGAGCAAACTCCAGGAGATAGAGAAGGACAAGGAAGCTTAGCGTGCTGCAGTTCATGGGTTCACAAAGAGCTGGACATGACTGGGCAACTGAACAACAACAGTGAGATGAGGGCATCACACACCTCACAAGAGAGTGATCCTCATTAGCCTGTCCCAGCCATCAGGACTAGGGACACACCACAGTCCTCCTCCCTTTACAGGAAGCTTGCCTGCTGGTATCCAGGTAAACAGCACTTCTGAGCATCACACCAACTGAAGTGATTTTGCTCTGATGTTGTAGATTGAGCATCCAGGCATGGAAGGGGAGTGAACGTGAGTTTTCAAGTCAGGTCTGCATTCAAACCAAGCCCTGGCGCCTTCTGATCATGGATACGCTTCGTCATTATACAACAGGAACGATAATAGGGTTGTCATCTGGGGTCAAGATAAATAGTTCACACACCCATATGCCCATGACAGAGTGTCTGTTACTTGGTAGCTCCTCAAAGGTCTCAGCCTGCCGCTGCTACTGCTTTATCCCAGCTCAGTCATTACCCAACTATATAAACCGCAATACTTGGAACTTATCTTGAAACAATCCTTGGATACCTAACCCTTCACAAAACAACAACAATAACTAGTGTTGGGATGCTACTAATTAACTCCCAATATATGTCATCCTTTTCTTTAATAGGGCTTCCTGGATTGGCTCAGGGGTAAAGAATCCGCCTGCCAATGAAGGAGACTCAGGAGATTAGGGTTTGATCCCTGAGTCGGGAAGATCCCCTGGAGGAAGAAATGGCAACACACTCCAGCATTCTTATGTGGAAAATTCCATGGACAGAGAAGCCTGTCAGGCTACAGTCCATAGGATTGCTGCGAGGTGGACATGGCTGAACATATGCATATACTTCTTTAATAACATAATCATGATTTCCCACTACAATATTGTCAGTCACTTGGAAGAGTACCTTCCACAGCCTCCCTTGAATCTAAATTCAGATATGACTAAGTTCTGGACAACAAGGTATAAGTAAAAGTAGCGTGGAAATTTTTTTAACATTTTTTTTAAATTTCAGGAAAGATCTTTAAAAGAAGGAGGCATTCTCTTTTACCTTCCACTTCCTCCATCTTGTTGCCTGGAACATTCATGTGAAGGCCGGTGCTCTAGTAGCCATATCGGACTATGAGGACAGTCTCATAGCCTAGGAACATGGAGTTAAAGAACACTGGATCTCTCACATCCTCCTGTAATGGCTTTATCATTCATGAGCCACTTATTCCAAGACTTCTTTTATATAAGGCAGAAATCTATCAAGTTACTGGAGGATTTCCTATTATAAACAGGCAAAGGGACTCATGTGCCTGATTTCCTCCATTCCTCTTCTCCTCTGCATCAACTCCAGGACCAGTTGGGTTCTATTTCTTTTCTTCCCCCTTTATTTCAAAGATTCTAAGGTCCCAGGATAGATGCTCCCATTAGCTGAGTTTAGCTCAGGTGCCTGACCTTTCTCTGCCAGGGATGAGGGACGTTGAATCTGGAGGAGGGAGCCTCCAGAGACTCCTGGACTGACCACGCCTTCAGGAGGTGAGGGTAATATCCCAGAGGGAACAGAGGGTGCCACTGACACAGGTCTGCCAGGGAGCTTTCCACTCCTCCCTCTCCCGTTGAGTAGCTTGTCACTTCCGAGACCATAGCAGGAGCAGCGATCAGTGTGTTTGCAACTGTGAATGCTAATATCTCTGACTTCCCCAAAGGGACAGACAACACTTACATCATGGGGTGACTCTAGCCACAGCACAGGAAGTTGTATATTTGTGGCACAGTAGAAGGCTGGGGACTTCTTTGTCCCAACATTTACTGCAGGTCCACTAAGGCCAGGCCTACTCTGCACACTAAGGACACAGGGGTGCAGAGTTAACTGGCCTGCCTGGCGCCCACAGCCTGGAGTGAGATACACAAGTTGACAGACAAGTGCGTGAGACACGCTGCGGTGGAGAGCTGGGTAGGGGGTTATAGGAGGCACAGAGCAGCATGGAACCCAGGCCGGGAGGACGTAGGGAGGTGGAGGGACAATTTCCACAGCGAGTCCAACTTCAGAGCAGAATAGGAGCTGGGGGAAGCAGAGGGCTGAGCAGGCTGGAGGCAGGGAGAGAGAGAGAGCAGAGCACGTCTGAGGAAGTGCAAGTTATGCCGCTGGTCTTACTGGAGCCCGGAGTGTGAGGAGGTGCCATGGGCCAGGAGTAGGCCATGGAAGGCCCCGTGGGATGCACACTGGAGCCTAGGTTTATTCTGTAACCACGGGAGAGCCATTGCAGCCTCGTAATCATGAGAAGTGACTTGATGAAATATGCATTGTAGAATGATTAGAATGATGACTCAGTGTGGTAAATGGGTGGCGGTGGAGGGAGCCAGAGTCAAGGCCAGCTGACCAATCAGGAGCCTGTTGAGATAATATAATCAAAAAATAACGGTGCCTTGAACTGAAAAGAACACTGCTTTACAGGGAAAAAAAAAAAAAATATATATATATATATATAAAACAATGTTCTGCTCCTGGCCAGTTCTTTTTGGTTCACCCAGTGAAAGCCAAAAGCATGATGCTAAACACGAGGCACATCTGCGTGCATCCAGGGGAACCAGGACTGAGTGTACAGAGGGCTGGGAGCCCACTTGATCCTCTAGCGGAGCATCAGAAAATTAGCAGTTCACTCAGTGCTTCTTAGACCATCTCTCTGGAATGTCAGTGATTTCCAACAAGGCCTTCCTTTGTCAGGGGCTGGAAAGCTGACTGATGAGAATGGCACTGCTGGTGGGACTTCCCTGGTGGTCCAGCGGTTAAGACTTCTGCTTCCAGTGCAGAGGGTGTGGGTTCAATCCCTGGTTGGAAACTAAGATCCCAATGCCCGACAGCCAAAAAGCCAAAACACAAAACTGAAATAGTAGTGTAACAAATTCAACAGAGGCTTAAAAAAAGATCCACATCTCCAAGAGGAGTGGGATGGGGTGGGAGGTGGGAGAGAGGTCAGGAGGGAGAGAATATATGTGTACTTACGGCTGATTCATGTCATTGTACAGCAGAAACCAACACAATGTAGTAAGGTAATTATCCTCCAATGAAAAAAAATTTTAAAGAAAACTGGTCAAGGATATGAAAAAGTACTTCACCAGTGATGAACTACAAATTATTTTAAAAATAAATACAAAGTTAAATGTTAATAGTGTTTAAAGAAAATAAATAAAAATATGATGCCATTTTCTCCCTAAAAAAAAAAAAAAAAAAAAACAGTTGACATCAAAACATCTTTAAAAGAGAAAAGAATAGTGTTGCTAGTTATACCAGCATTTTGAATGAACGAAGGAGCATGCCGTGCATGCAAAGTCGCTTCAGTCGTGTTCGACTCTTTGCAACCCTGTGGACTGTAGCCCGCCAGGCTCCTCTGTCCATGGGATCCTCCAGGCAAGAATACTGGAGCGGGTTGCCATGGCTTCCTCCAAGGGATCTCCCGACTCGGGGATTGAACCCAGGCCTCTTATGTCTCCCGCATTGGCAGGCGGGTTTGTTCCCACTAGTGCCACCTGGGAAGCCCCCAGATGAGGAAGAAGTGAATGAGTACATGAAGCTATCAATTAATTGCATTTCTGGATCAGGGTAACTCTGGTTTCCACAGTTAAACTTCAGGGTGGAGAGATTTTTGTCTGTTTCTCCAACTCTGTCTTTTAAAAAAAATAATGCTGTTGCTGCTTAGTTGTTCAGTCATGTCCGACTCTTTGCGACCCATGGACTGCAGCCCACCAAGCTCTTCTGTCCATCAGATTCTCCAGGCAAGAACACTGGGGCGGGTTGCCATGCCCTTCTCCAGGGCATCTTCCCAACCCAGGTATCAAGCCAGCATCTCTTTCATCTTCTGCACTGGTAGGTGGATTCTTAACTACTAGTGCCATTATTGAACCATCCTCACCCCCTCACTCCATAGAAAGAACTGAGCAATTATCCTCCATCAGAAGCAGTATCGGGAATGCAAATGAGACAACATATAGCCTGAAATTTTAAATGATCTTAGAGCCTTTTACTGACAGTGGAGCCAAATAACTTAGGAAATGTATTTTTTGTAAATGCAGAATAAAACTTAAGCAGATAGGTAACACATGGATGGAGAAGGCAATGGCACCCCACTCTAGTACTCTTGCCTGGAAAATCCTATGGACAGCAGAGCCTGGTGGGCTGCAGTCCATGGGGTTGCTAAGAGTCAGACATGACTGAGCGACTTCCCTTTCACTTTTCACTTTTCACTTTCACACATTGGAGAAGGAAATGGCAACCCACTCCAGTGTTCTTGCCCGGAGAATCCCAGGGACTGGGGAGCATGGTGGGCTGCCATCTATGGGGTCGCACAGAGTCGGACACGACTGAAGCAACTTAGCAGCAACACATGGAACCTGAATTATCAAACATCTTGTTACTCTGTAAAAACCTTCACTGAGCTGTTGGCCTTCTCTTTGGAGCCCTGCAAGAAGGAGACTTTTTTTTTCCAGGGGTGGCTCTTGTACTGGTGGGAATGAATTCAGCCAAGGAAATAATGTGCCATATGCCTTGCCTGTCAGTTTATGTATTTATGCTGAATTGTCCTTAATGGGTTTATTCCCTCCCCATTCTGACTCTTAATCTCCTGAAAGAAGACAAGGAAATCATCTAGGGTAAATCCACATACAGGATTATCAAGCAGAGGCTGGCCCGTGTCTCATATTTAGAGAATTCTATGAACATTTGCCAATGAATGGTCAAATCAGTTCATTAGCAACTTTGGGCCTATTGTTTTTCAGTTGCTTAAGTCGTGTCCAACTCTTTGCAACCCCATGGACTGCAGGCTTCTCTGTCTTTCTCTAGCTCCCTGAGTTTGCTCAAATTCATGTCCACTGAGTCGGTAATGCCATCTAGCCATCTCATTTGCTGTTGCCCCCTTCTCCTCCTGCCCTCAATCTTTCCCAGTATCAGGGTATTTTCCAATGAGTCGGCTCTTTGCATCAGGTGTCCCAGAAAATTCCAGGGGCCTCCTGGACAATTCAAGTCAGGACACGAAGTGTTTGATCACACAAAACGATAGCACAGCACTTCCCTGGTGGTCCAGTGGTTGAGAATCTGCCTGCTAATGCAGGGGACACGGGTTCGGTTTCTGCTTCCACATGTCGTGGGGCAACTAAGCCTTGTGCCACAGCTACTAATCCCATGCTCTAGAGCCCGACAGTGGACTCTCCAGAAGCGGGCACGCTGGAGCCTGTGCTCTGCAACAAGAGGAGCCACCACAGTCAGAAGCCCAGGCACCACAACTAGACCCAGCCCACCACAGCAGTGAAGTCCTGGGGCAGCCAGAAATGAATTCTGATGAATAACATTTTAAAATAAAATGAACACTCCCTCACAGAGGAGCCTGGCAGGCTACAGTCCGTGGGGCCACAAAGAATCGGACTGAGCAGCAACAACGCACAAACATGCCTCCACCAAACAGATCAATCACACTCAGTGAGCACAGCAAACAAGCTTAACAACTGATAGCGCAAACTAAGGTTCAAGCAAAAAGCACCTCTGGACCACCTCAGACTCATGAGAATAGCTACTATAAGAATAAAAATGAATAAAAAAACAAAATAGCAAGTGTTGGTAAGGATGGTGAGAAAATGGAACCCTTGTGCACTCTTGGTAGAAGTGTAAAATGATACAGTCACTGTGGATAACAGCATGGTGCATTCTCAGAATTTTTAAAATAGAACTAGTAAGTGATCCAGCAATGTCACTTCTGGGTATGTCTTCAAAAGAATTGAAGCCAGAGTCTCAAAGAGTCATCTGGACACCCATGATCATAGCAGCATTATTCACAATGGCTAAAACCCAAATGTCCAACTGACAACGGATGACTAGATGAGCAGGATGTGGTACGTGTACATACATACCAAGGAGCATCATTCAGCCTTAGAAAGGGAGGAGATTCTTTACCCCCCGAGCCACCAGGGAGGCCCTGGAAGGAGACTCTGACACAGGCTACAACCTGGATGAACCTGGAGGACATTGTGTTAGGTGAAATAAGTCAATCACAAAAAGACAAACACTGTATGGCTACACTTAAAGGAGAAACCCTGAGGAGTCAAAAAATTCACAGAGACAGAAGGTAGAATGGCGGTGGCCAGGGGCTGAGGGGAGCAGCGCACAGGCAGTTAGTGCTTGATGGGTATAGGGTTCCAGTTTTATGAGACGAAAAGCGTTCTAGAGATGGATGATGGCCTCTGAACTGAACTGTATACATAAAATAGCTCGGATGAAAAGTATGACATTGTGTGCGTTTTACCACAATTTTAAAACGAAATTGAAAAGCATCAGTGGGCCTGGAGAAGAGACGGGGTACCAGAGCCAATGTAAAGAGCATCATGAGACTTTTTTTTTTAATGTATTTATTCCCCTTCATAATCTCACAGCCTTGTCATGGCAAAGGAGCTTGTGTAATTCAGGGAAGCTATGAGCCAGGCCACCCAAGATGGACGAGAGTTTATTTACTTGGCTGCGTTGTCTTAGTTGCAGCACATGGGATTTTCATTCCATCATGCAGGATCTTTCGTTTTGGTTCTCTAGCTTTGATGAGCAGGTTTAGCTGCTCTGTGGCGTGCAAGATCTTAGTTCCCTGACCAGGGGTTGAACCTGGGTCCCCTGGGTTCCAAGGCAGATTCTTAACCACTGGACCAGCACAGAAGTCCCCCCTGTGACTATTTTAAACCTAAGGGAAACATGTCATCTCTTCTTGCCCTCTGCCCTCTCAGTCCTTGCCTTTCCCTATCTACCCTGCTCACTTTGGGGCTGCAGAGACCATCCCAGTGTCTTTAGAGCCTGGGAACCATGTACTCTACTCCCTCCCCCACCAGTAAGGTCATTGCCAAGACTTCAGCCACCCCTTAGTTCACATCGAGCCCCAAATCGAACCTCCAGGTTCCTCCCTTCCACTTTGTTTCAGACTCACATTGTCACTTGCCCACTGGAAAGGTCCCTCTGCAGGTTCCACAGAGAGCTCATTCTCTCCCCAGATACACCCTCCGTCCACACTCTGATCTCAGTTAATAGTGTTATTCCTGACCCAGACTTCCCCAGCAGGGTCTTGGGGCTCTTTCTTGAACCATCCCTGCCTGCCTGCCTCTTCCTTTCTCATCTCTCAGGCGTCCTCCTTTCCTTTCTATCACCAGAATGTTGACCCTCTTTTCTCATTATCCCCTTCCAAGCTTCCTGGCACAGTGCCCTGAGCTGTGTCACAGCCTAATTGATCCCTGAGCTTCCTGCATTCTCTGAATTCCTACGTTCTGGTTCCTACACTCCTTTTTATTATTTTTTTTTTTCCTACACTCCTTTTTAAAAACATAGGTGTGACAGTGTTTCTAACCCTCCTGCTTGTGTGCTTAGTTGCTCAGTCATGTCCGACTCTTTGCAACCTCATGGACTATAGCTCGCCAGGCTCTGGTATCCATGGGGATTCTCCAGGCAAGAATACTGGAGTGGGTTGCCATGCCCTCTTCCAGGAGATCTTTCCAATGCAGGGAGTGAACCCAGGTCTCTTTCACCGCAGGTGGGTTCTTTACCATCTGAGCCAGCAGGGAAGCCCTTGTAAAAGCAAACCACGTCCAACGTCCCAAGACAGAGGGAGGTACTTTCAAATATCTCAGGAAGTGAACTAATTCTCCCAGCTCTGGGTCAGATGACAATTTTCCGGTCTAACCACTTGTGACAAGCAGGCTGCAGTCATTTAGGAAGAAGGCAGTTGTGGAAGGCAGACTTCTAAAGATGACACCCCAAGATTCCTGGCCCTTGGTTGTTAATCAAACATGAATCTAGGGAATGCTGAGAAGGGATTCTGATAATGCAATTAAAATCCCAAATCAGTGAACTTTAAAATACAGAGATGATCTGGGTGGGCCTGACCCAACCCAGGTGAACCCTTGAAAGAGGAAGCTTTTTCTGTAGCAGAAAGTGGGGGATCAGAGAGAGTCAAAGAAAGAGAAGCATTCAATGTGCTGTTTTGGCTTTGAAGACAGAGGAACCACCTGCAAGCCCATAGACCAGCCCCCAGGAGTGAAGCATGACCCCTCCCTAAAGTCTGCCAACAACTGAATGAACCTGGAAGAATCATCTTCCTTAGATCTTTCATGTAAAAGCCCAGCCTGGCCAACACCTTCATCTCAGCCCTGTTAAGACCCCAGGCAGACTACTCACTCAAGCCCACCCACACATCTACCTAAAGGACTGCAAGCCAACTAGGTGAAAAGTACACAGGACCTCTCTGTATTATCTCTGCAACCTTCTGTTAATCTGCAATTTCTAATTAAAAGCTTAAAAAAAATTCCACTTAAAATCTATTTAATGAAACACCTATGACTGAAGATAAAAGAAAAAAGTAAAGGACTGCAAGCTAATGAAGGATCTGGTTTTAAGCCACTGCATTTGTGGCAATGTGTAACAAAGCAATAGGAAATGAATACAGCACAGCCACTTTCTCTGCATGTCTCTTGGTGGGGGCAGGGAGGGCTCCCTGGAGGCCAGGATATCCTGAGTGGACAACTTCCTCAGTAGCTGTTCTGCCCACCAACCCATGTACCTCTGTCTGTCCTTCATCACTTTCTCTGTCCTGTATCAGATTCACTTGGAACTTCACGGACTTTTCAAAACCAAGCCTAAGAACTGTAATTACATTTATCCTAATCTAGATATATTTCTGGAGAAGGCAATGGCAACCCACTCCAGTCCTCTTGCCTGGAAAATCCCATGGACAGAGGAGCTGGTAGGCTGCAGTCCATGGGGTCACGATTGAGCGACTTCACTTTCACTTTTCATTTTCATGCATTGGAGAAGGAAATGGCAATCCACTCCACTGTTCTTGCCTTGAGGATCCCAGGGACCGCAGAGCCTGGTGGGCTGCTGTCTGTGGGGTGACACAGAGTCGAACACGATGGAAGTGACTTAGCAGCAGCAGCAGCAGCAGATATATTTCAGATAGCCAAAGTCTAGTCTTTCCACATCATCTTTCCCACACATCCTTGTATATGCTTATAATAAGCTTCCTAAATCAATATCAACTCCTCCCACCACCCTGTCCCCCATTTCTGTCCTCTCTCTCTCTGCCTCCCCCCTCCAACACACACACACACACACACACACACACACACACACACACACCGCATGACCACATAATGCTTTTATCACCTTTACTTCTGAACTGAAAGGAAATAAATGACAATTTTCAATAAGACAATAAAAGAGCACCCATCCTTAATCACTATCCACACTGTTTGCCAACTGCGGTTTCTGAACATTAAGTTTGGAATCACTTAGAGAAAAATCTGAATCCCAGATGCCTTATTTAGTGGCTAAATGACAAGTCTTGGTCTCAGTTTTATCATCTGCCAAACGGGTAAGTAATATCACATACCTCATAGCATTGCTATGCATGCATGCATGCTAAGTCATTTGCGTCCAACTCTTTGCAACCCTAAGGACCAGAGCCCGCCCAGGTTCCTTAGTCGGTGGGATTCTCCAGGCAATAATACTGGATTGGGTTGCCATGCCCTCCTCCATGGGATCTTCCTGACCCAGAGATTGAACTTGCATCTCTTAGGTCTTTTGAATTGGCAGGCGAGCTCTTTACCACTAGTGCCACCTGGGGAGCCCAGCATTCCTATGAGGATTGCTTAAATAATGCCCACAGAGCTCTCAGCCACTGCTTGGCATGGCACTGAGTCAGTGGGGCCAATACACTTTACTGTTATAAAGGAAATGAAAGCATGTGAACCTTTAAAAGTTAGGAATTAGTATAGCTCAGGCTCGCTCAAGGCTAGGTGCCCACAGTAGTTCAGTTTGGCTTGGGTTTTGAGTTTAGCCTAATCTAAACAATTCTCTCCCTGGATATGAGTCCATCTTTCTACCATATAAACATTGCAAGCAACGTCCAGCTAGTCATTTTTGAGTTACACCTACAGGCACAGGATGGTGAGGATCTGAGAAAGGGATACAGATAGGAGCCAGCATCATCATCTCTTCTGTCTCGTGCATTCCAGAGCAAAGCCCAGGATCCCGAGTGCTAGAAGCACGCAAATAAGCCTGCAACCAGTCAGGAGCTGCTTCTGTGGGCCGTGACTACCCTATCCCTGTGGGAGCTCAGAGCAGGTTACTGATGATGTCGACAGCAAATCACCAGAGATTGAACGGACACAAAGAAGTGCAGAGTGAGCCAGTAATTTCTCTGCATCTGATGTTCAAAAGAAAGAGATTGAGGACACAGAAAATGCAGTAGAATTTGATGTGGTACAAGGGGCCTTTGCTACCAGCAGCTCTTGGGACCTGGGCAGAATCTAAGGCATACTGTGGTCCCAAGTGCTCTTAGCCTGGCAGCGAAACTAACATGCTTAATATTGTACTCACCACCTCACTTTTGTTACTTTGATTTTTCCTACCTGAGCCTAATCAAGGGAACTTTGAGCTGGAGGGCTCTTATATCATTTTCAAGGATTTGGAGTAAGTTAAAGCTACCTTTCAAATTCAAGTCCTGGGTGTATTATTTTAATAATGGTATTAAACTCTCTGGTTCCCATTTGCTCTTTGAAACATGAGAACAAGTGATTCCCTTGTGGAGGTGTCAAGATTAATCGAGAAAACACATAAATGGCACCTAACGCATTGCCTTCGACATGATACAGTAGGTGCTTGCCAAGTGGTATATATCAGCTTGCAGGGTTGCATTTCACACCAGGATGAAAACTTCCCCCAGAGGCAAGTGAGTGCATCGTTGGTGTTGTTTAATCGCTCAGTCGTGTCCGACTCTTTTGCGACCCCATGGACTGTAGCCCACGAGGCTCCTCTGTCCATGGGATTTCCCAGGCAAAAATACTGAAGTGGATTTCCATTTCCTTCCCCTGGGGGTCTTCCTGACCCAGGGATCAAACCCTCATCTCCTGCACTGGCAGGTGGGATTTTAGCCACTGAGCCAGCAGGGAAGCCCTAATGAGTGGATAGGTTTGAGTAGATAAAACCCTCTGAACTCACACTGGATCCACGAGTGGATTTCAAAAGCAAACCTGTTCTGGAACTTTGGGTTGGGTTAGAATGGTGGGAAATGCAAGCTGCCTTCATTGAATAAAAGGGGGAAGGGAGGGAGAAAAGAAATGGGAACGCTTCATTTTGCAGACAGACTGGAAAGTGATTCCAGGGCTTGAGAATTACCCAGACTTGTCCAGTGTTCTGCCACTGTGTAGGGACAAAATAACAAGACTGAACATGCCCACATCAGTGAGAGCCCAGCGGCCTTGTCAACTCACTGGAGGCTTGTGTACATGTTACCCGGAAATCCTGCGATGGGTGGGCAGGGTCTGAGAACACCCAGCGGCACCTCCACTTCTGGGTATTAAATGCTCCAAAGTGAGCAGGCGGGTACCATTCATCTCAGGCAGGAGGTCTTCACCTGGGGTTTGCAATCATAAATTTGGATGTAGGGGAAAACAAAAAAAAGTACATCTCTAATTTTCCCTTACCTCTAACTGAAATCTAGCATTTCCATCCATTATGGGCGCAGAAAACAAGCTGCAGTAGAATCAGCAGTGCCTGAGACTTTATCCCTGATACAATCAAAGACATTTTCCTATCACATCATGCCTGTTGTAGATATCACAAAATAGCAATTATGCTCTGTGGCTTAAAATTAGACTCATTATTAGGCGCACCGCTAGAATGTGTTACCTAAGGTGTTAAAAAAGAAAAAGAAACAGATCCATCAGCAGTATCAGTCGCTCAGTCATATCCGACTCTGAGACCCCACAGACTATAGCTCACCAGGCTCATCTGTCCATGGGATTCTCCAGGCAAGAATACTGGAGCGGGTTGCCATTCCCTTCTCCGGAGGATCTTCCCAATCCAAGGGTTGAACCCCGCTCTCCTGCATTGCAGGTGGATTCTTTACCATATGAACTAAAGAGACAGAGCCATTAGTATGTCACAAATTTATTTTTGTAATATTGTGATAAATAAATAGTGTAAGCATAATCGGTTTCTTCTTTAATCTAAGGTATTTTATTGTATTCTTTAGAAATGATTTTCTGAGAAAAGGTCTATAGAGGGGGTCCCCATTCCCCGGGGCCACAGATTGGTACCAGTCCGTGGCCTGTTAGGAACCAGACCGCACAGCAGGTGGTGAGTTGCTGGTGAGCAAGCGAAGCTTCATCTGTATTTACAGCCACTCCCAATGCTCACATCATTGCCTGAGCCCTGCCTCCTGTGAGTCAGTGGTGGCATTAGATTCATATAGGAGTGTGAACTCTACTGCACTGGAATCATCCTGAAACCATCCTTACCTTATCCTCCCTCCCAACCCCCATCCATGGAAAAACTGCCATCCACCAAAAAAAAAAAAAAAAAAAAACAGTCCCTTGTGCCAAAAACGTTGGGGACCACTGGTCTATAGGGCTCACCAGACTTCCAAGTGGCCCATGACTTAAGCGGGGGATAATGAACCTGTTGCCTATAAGCCCAAAGCATCAGGATCCAGCCCTGCAGAATATGCCCTGCCCATGAGAAAAGGGATCCCTAAGAAAGAGGGTACGCTCTGCACCCTGGGGAGAGTGAGAAATCCTACAAGGGAAGGAATAAATGGAATTGACTTGATGGAGCACACACTTCATGTCACATACTTTTTTTTAATCTTTTTTATTGTATTGACATTTCTGGCTGCCTCATGTCTTCATTGCTGCATGCTGGCTTTTCTCCAGCTGTGGCCAGCAAGGGCCACTCTCTAGTCGAGGCTCTCATTGCGGCGGCTTCCCCTGCTTTGGAGCATGGGTTCTAGGGTGCTTGGGCTTCAGTAGCTGTGTCTCACAGGCTCAGTCGCCCTGGGGCATATGGAATCTTTCTGGACAGAGATCAAACCTGTGTCCTCAGCATTGGCAGGTGGATTCTTAACCACGGGACCACCAGGGAAGTCCTGTACTTTATTGAAATCCTGTAATCCTTTAGAGCAACCTCATGAAGTAAGAACAAGTTCTCCCATTTCACAGATGGGGAAACTGTGACTCAGAGAAGTGCAGTCATCCTGCTAGGAAGCGAAGGCTCTATTACAACTCTCACCCAGGTTAGCTTGACTTTCGACTCTCTGACCACGGCCGTGACAGTGACATGAAACTGTCACATGAATGAAGAGGTCAGTGTATCCACCAGAGAAGAAGCCACCTTGGGTGGTCTTGGAGGCGCACCACCTAGAGTGACCTTTATGAGAACCTGCTCCAAGGAATCCAGCTTCAGCGCCTTCAGCTCCTTGGCAGCAACGGCTCTGAGAATATGCCCTGCCAGGCCTCTCCCAGGGATGGAGGAGGGTGGGGCCGTTCCTGCTGGGAAGCACAGATCTCCTCAAATGGACAATCTGCCTACAATCCAAGGCTTCTCCTATCCAAGTACACCCTCCCCTCTCCCCTCTGTCCTTCACAGATGCAGACCGGCACTGTGGTCTGAAGGCTCTCTGGCCTTTTCCTGCTCTCTCTCCCCTTCATCCTTCACAAGAATTTCCTTCAGTTACTTGGATGCCTGCGTCCATCTTGATGCCTGTCTTGCAGGGCCTGAATGAAGGCAGCCCCCAAGTCTGGGAAAAGCTGCAACCCTACCTCCTTCTGATGGGCAATCAAAAGAGAGCGTGATTCTTGTGACAGATCCATGGGCCAAGGAGGCACGCCCAGTATCTCCTTCTAAGGACCATTACATGGAAAGTCCAAAAAATACATGCGGCAGGCAGCAAGGCTGTTAAGGCTGGAAAGAGGGTCATTGTATTAAGAGTCAAGATGACGGTTACACTGATGAAGAATATTTTGGAGAGGCGGCATGAAAGGGGATTCCTGGGGCGTTGGTAATGTTCGGTTTCTTGAGCTGGGTGCTGAATACACAGAGGTGCTTCTTTGGTGGCAATTCATGGAGAAATTCACTTGTGATCAGTGTAGTATACTACCCATCTATTTTTCCTCGTTAAAAAGTTAAAAAAAAAAAATCCCATGAGGTAGAGGGACTTCCCTGGCAGTCCAGTGGCTAAGACTTTGCCTTCTAATGTAGGGGGAGTGGGTTCAATCCCTGGTCGGGGAGCTAAGATCTCATATGCCTAATGGTCAAAAAATCAATATATCAAACAGAAGTAGTATTGTAACAAATTCAATAAAGACTTTTAAAAAGATCCACATTTAAAAAAAAAAAAAACTAGGTGGATTTGCAAAGCAGAAATAGAGACACAGACGGAGGGACAAGGACATCAGGGGGGTAGCAGGGTGGGATGAATTGGGAGACTGGGGTTGGCATATATAAACTTGCTGTTGTTGTTTACTTGCTAAGTTGTGCCTGACTCTTTGGCAACCCCAGGCACTGTAGCCCACCAGCTCCTCTGTCCGTGGGATTTCCCAGGCAAGAATACTGGAATGGATTACCATTTCCTTCTCCAGGGGATCTTCCCAACCCAGGAATCGAACCTTCGTCTCCTGCATTGGCAGGTGGGTTCTTTACCACTGAGCCACCAGGGAAGTCCCATTTATACACTATTGTGTATAAAATAGATACATGGCTGATTCACTTTGCTGTACAACAGAAGCTAACACAAAGCTGTGAAACAGCTCTACTCCAATAACAGAAAGAACTAGGTCTCTTTCTAGTAGTTAGCACCTCTCCCAGTGAGGTGAGATTTGAGGGACTGTTCTTTGTATATACGGCTTCCCTGGTGGCTCAGATGGTAAAGTGTCTGCCTGCAATGCAGGAGACCCGGGTTCGATCCCTGAATCGGAAAGATCCCCTAGAGGAGGAAATAGCAATCCACTCCTATACCCTTGACGGGGAAATCCCATGGACAGAGGAGCCTGGTAGGCTACAGCTCATGGGGTCGCAAAGAGTAGGACACGACTGAGCAGCTTCACTTTCCTTTCCTTTCTCTGTATATACAGGATGCAATGTATTCATTAAATGGGGGGTGAGTACTTTGCACAGTCCACCAAGAGCTCTGGAGAACCCTGATGTGAACTTGACTGTGGTCCTTAAAGAATCTTAAGGCTATTTATCTTGGGGTCCAGAGCTGCTAACAGAGGTTCTAGACTTATCTGATATATATGCCCTTTATAGCCAAACGTCGGTTGAATAAATAAATGACTTACTTATATCTTGACATTTTGGAGATGTCAGAAAGAGAAGAAATAGGGAGTTCTACAATCCCCAGTATTGCCTGTGGCAGGATTCAGCGCTTGACTTTGAAAGCATGATGTGTAGCCTCGCCGAGAGAATGAATCTTCCCCGGGTGGAGGGATGTGGATATACGTTTGACAAATCAATTCCGTTCTCTGGGAAGGAGAAGGGAGACTCCCTCAGGGGTCAGGCAGCTCAATTACCACAGGCAAAGCAGGGGGGCGGAGGTCTTGCAGAATAAGGCGGCCCCTCGTGCCCACGGCTGCATGGGGGCTGGCTAGCGTCACCTGGTCGGCCGGGCACCGCTGCAGGGAGCCTCTGAAATTAATAACACCCTCACCTCCACCGGCAGGGCCAGCCTCCACCTTCATTCTCTCGGGTTCAGAAACACCTCAAGGCCAAAAAGCAAGCAGTGCTCTGCTAAAGAGGAAAAATGCCCCCACCGAGTCCTGGGAGCCCGGACAACAGTCGCTTTTCTCTTGTTATTCGGGGGACCATTTGCCCCAGGGGCCCTCTCCCGCCAGTGCCCATGACTGGGATCATTTACTCTTCCTCGCAGGCAGAGGGAGCTAGCATTGTGGTACCCAAGGAAGTCTTAGAGAATAGTTTCTGCTCAACAGCAGCACAAAAGAGGCAATGAAAGTAAGGGTTAGGAGTATGGGATAAAAATATTCTAGGGTATTCCCTGATGGTCCAGTGGCTAAGATTCCATGCTCCCAATGCAGGGAGCCTGGGTTCAATTCCTGGTGAGGGAACTAGATCCCACATATGCCACAACTAAGAGTTTGCAGCAACTAAAAGCTGGCTCGGCTGAATAAATAAATACATTATATATATATATATAAAATTCTACCACTCAGTAACAATGTAATTGTAGGCAAATTTTTCACCTCTCCAAGCCTCCATCTTTAATTACCATAAGTATTTGTTATAGTACTTAGTTCAGAGAATTGTGAGATTTTAGTTAATACGTAGAGAATGCCATAAAAAAGTACAAGTGATAGCCATCAGCTCTCTACTGCAGTAATCATCAGTGTGTGTGCGTGCATGCTAAGTTACTCTAATCGTGTTGGATTCTTTGTGAAACTATGAACTAAAGCCTGCCAGGTTCTTCTGTTCATGGGATTCTCCAGGCAAGAATACTGAAGTGCATTGCCATGCCTTCCTCCAGGGGATCCTCCCGAATCAGGGATCAAACCCACATCTCTTATGTCTCCTGCATTGGCAGGTGGGTTCTTTACCACTAGCACTACCTGGGAAGCCCCCATTAGTGATACCCACCAAATATTTCTTGCTCTTTGTATTCAGGTACATGTCACATGGTAGATTTCTCCAGAAAGGTAAACTAGCCACGTGACATGTTTTAGTCAATGAAATATATCACATGTCTCCTCCAGGCAGAAATTCTAAAAGCTGATATGCAGTTTACCCATACTATTTTCTTCCTGGAAAACATGGAAACAGAGACGAAGCTTCCCTCAGCCTGAGGGCTTGAGTGGGGAAGAGAAAAAGCCAAGATCCCAGCCCACCTTAGGTAGACCTGTAGTAAGAACAAGAAATACACCTCCACTGAAACACCACATTTATTTCCTGCTTTGACATAATCCCATCTTTTCTACCTAAAGAAAAAAAAGGGGGGGGGGTGGCGTGGTTAAAGGGACTTCCTGATTATCCAGTGATTGAAAATCTGCCTTGCAATGCAGGGAACACAATCCCTGGTTGGGAAACTAAGATCCCGCATGCCGCAGAGTAGCTAAGCCCGTGAACCACAACTAAAGAGTCTAAGTGCCACAATCTCCCTGATGCAACTAAGACCCAACACACATATATATATGCGCGTATACATATATGTATCTATATGGTACCTAATGAGACCCACGTGGCATTAATGGTAAAGAATTCAGCTCCCAATGCAGGAGATGAAGGTTCGATTCCTGGGTTGGGAAGATCCCCTGGAGAAGGAAATGGCCACCCAGCGCAGTATTCTTGCCTGGAGAATCCCATGGACAGAGGATGCTCACAGGCTGCAGTCCATGGAGTCACAAAGAGTCAGACATGACTGAGCAGGGACACACACACACGACAACACAGCCCTCAAAGACATGGAGTTAACCTGTGCTTCGAGGGGGTCAGTCTACAAATAGGAGACCATCACTGGAGGCTGGAAGGGGCCACCCCTAAGGTGCAGGGCTAAAGTACATGGTAAAACTGCCACCTTCGCTAACCCAGAATACAGGTAATATGTTATAGCTCCAGAGAGGTAAGTTAGGAGACAAAATTTTCATTTTTATTGCATTGGCTTCATTTGGTGAGGTGATACAAGAAAGCAGCTCAAAAAGCAGCAGCCAGGGACTTCTCTGGTGGTCCCGTGGTTAAGAATCCACCTACCAACGCAGAGGACACAGGCTCGATTCCTGGTCAGGGAACTAAGATGCCACATGCTTTGGAGCAACTAAGATCACATGGTACAGCTACTGAGCCCAAGCACCGCAGCTAGAAAGTCTGCTCACCAAAATAAAGGGCCCACCTGACGCAATGAAGATCCCACATGTTGCGACTAAGACTGGACGCAGCTACATAATAAATGAAAATAAACAAATATTTTTAAAAAAACCACCCTGAAATGGGGTGTGTTTTAAAACAGAAAGGAAAAAGGAAAAGAAAACAGCTAGTTTGCCAGCAGGAAGGACTAGAAATGCAAAATCCCGAAACTCAGAGACTTGTAGATTTAGAAGAGTAAACATTAGAGATAAAACCGAGAAGTACAAAAGCCCATGAAGACTTTGCAGCAAGATCAGATCAAGAGTTCAGCCTCGCACCCATTGTTGGTGTTTATGAACGCCCTTACAACTGTGCTTGGAACCCGCAGCTCCACACAGGGGAACACAAGAACCTCCGCATCTGGGGTTTGGAGGGTGTGGACTCACTCTGTCCCACGCCCAAGTCTAAGACCCAGGGTCCTCCCAGAGACCTGGTCTGTATTCCTGCCCTGTCTCACCTCCTGTCTCCTGATTCCCAGTCCGTCTTGGCTCTCTGTCTAAAATTCCAGCTGTTTTAGCTCCCTGCCTTGTAAACCCCACCCTGTCCTTCTAGGGGTCTTTTTCTGAGCCCTGATCCTAATGATTCTGTCTCCACCAGCTCCTGTCAGGCCACAGGGATCCGGCAAACCTGAGTCTCTGGATATGACCCTAGCCAGTCTTGAATCCATGACATTTGCCTGTAAGTCTTCAGCATGCCCCCGACTCTGCTGTCTTTCTGGGCTTTGTCTAGTGGTCGTAGGCCAAGGACTGGCCAGTTTACAAGGCACAACTGAGCAAGTGTCCCATTGTCAGCACAGCATGCCTGCATGCATTCTGTCACCTCAGCCATATCTTTGCAACCCTACGGACTGTAACCCTCCAGGTTCCTCTGTCCAAGGGATTCTCCAGGCAAGGATATGGGAGTGGGCTGCCATGCCCTCCTCCAGGGGATCTTCCTGACCCAGGGATCGAACACACATCTCTTATATGCCTCCTGCTTTGTCAGGACGGCTCATCACCACTGAGCCGCCAGGAAGCCCGTTGTTAGCACAAGGATCCTTGATATTTGGCCACCCAGGGCCATGGGTCTGGGGCAGCATTACTTTCACGGCTTAGGTTTGCCTTGCTCATGCTTAGGACTGACCTCGACTCTATTTCCCTCCTGGTATTTTTTTTCTTCCTATCTCCACGAAACATTAGTTTGCAAATGTCCCATTTTAGAGAGCTTTTCATCTTTAGAAAAACCCACAGTTCTATTCTCATGAACCTGGAAGTTAGAATGTAACAGCCATGTTCCCAGCCGTGTGAGAAATGACATCCTGATGCATCACCCCTGACATCCAGTCTGCCTGGCTCACACACCTGCACAATTGTCAATTGTTTAATTTTTCTTCCCAATCAGGAGAAACCTGAGAAAAGACACCTTAACATCTGCTGGGCTTTCAGGCAACTCATTATAGGAATTCAGCACCTGGGTTGCCTGTGGAGTGTCTGCTCAGTTTTCCCCAGAAAGAGAGTTCCTAGGGGGCTCTACGCTCATCTATTCATCAGACAATTGATACAGGCAAATCTCATAAATGTCAAAGCAAAGTGCATCCAAGAAACTTCCTTTAGTACATTTTTTTAAAGATTTTTTTTTTTTTTTTGCTGTGGATCATTTTTGAAATCTTTATTGAATTTGTTACAATATTGTTTTATGTTTTTGGATTTTTGGCTGCAAGGCACAGGGGATCATAGCTCCCTGACCAGGGATTGAACCCACACTTCCTACACTGGCAGGTGGAATCTTAACCACTGGACCAACAGGGAACTCCCACTATATTTTCGCGACAACAAAGATCATTCTTAGCAATGTATGAAGGGGGATAACCTTGCAAGTATTTATTCAGAAAGAAGGAGAGACATAGAGAAAGAATGTGGGAGGAATGGGGAAGGGAGAGAGACAGATGGGGGAGGAAGGAAGGGGGGAGAGAAGTAGGAGGAGAGAGAGGGGAGAGGAAGAAGCTAAACTGGGCTGAGCAAGCTGTCCACTGGCGTCTACTCATGAAAGGTTCTGGACTGTGCAATGCAGAACCACAGGCAGACCATGTGAAGAACACCCCAAGGGATGAGGGTCCCTTGCTGTCATCAAGCTTGCAGTCACATGGTGTGGCAGGGCCAGGAATCATCTTGTGAATGAATCACACAGCCATTAAAGAGTGGAGAGCCCCTAGATGGGTGAGACCACACATTGGCTCGGCCCCATAAATATTAGCAGTTCTGTACACCATAGAGAAATGTGGGCCATAGGCTACATCACACTGTTGGAATGTGATACCAATAAAATCTTACAACTGTTAATAAATTTTCATCATAGGCAAGTGTTCTGGACAACAAAGTTATTGTCATATTATGCAGTTGGCCCAGAGTTAAGCACATGTTTCTATCTGAAATAAGTCAGTATAAAATCTTTTACAACATATTACCTTGAACAACAACCATAACAATTTTTCTCTTATTTGTGACCATTGAATGAATATAATTTAAAAATAAAACTTTTCTGCTTTCATCTGTGTAAACTGCCTGCTCCTCAACCCACCCCACTCCAAAAAAAAAAAAAAACAAAACACAACCCTCTAAATTATCAAGGGAATCTTTCAGCTGAATTATTCCCAACGCTGTCATCCTGACATTATGAAAGTGAATGTGTTAGTTGCTCAGTCGTGAATGACTCTTTGAGACTCCCAGGTTCCTCTGTCCATGGAATTCTGCAGGCAAGAGTAATGGAGTGGGTTTCCATTTCTTCCTCCAGGGCATCTTCCCCACCCAGGAATCAAACCTGGATCTCCTGAATGCCCATTAATCTGCAAATGCCCTCACCTCTTTCAACTATCCAATGTAAGTTTACATTGAAACGCAATAGCTCATACCACAAAAGTAAGCCTACATGGAATTTTTAAAAAGGACTTGGAACAATGTAATGTCATTAAGTGGTTTTGAAAATGGAGTGGACAAACCAATCAGTCAACAAAGGAATTAAGAAATGAATTAGCGGCTTCCCTGGTGGTCCAGGGGCTAAGACTCATCCTCCCAATGCAGGGGGCGCAGGTTGGATCCCTGATTAGGGAACTAGACCCCACATATTCCAATTAAGAGTTCACATGCCACAGCTAAAAAGGTTCCACGTGCTGCAATGAAGATCAAAGATCCTGAGTGCCATAACTAAGACCCGGCACAGTCAAATAATTTAAAAAAAAAAAAAAAAAAAAGGAAAGAAAGAAATGAATTAATACAAGAGCCTGAAATCCAATAGGAAAGAAGTGAGAAAATGTGAATTGGGAACATTATCAAACTCTACTTTCACCGTAGGATCAGAACATTTATTATTAATTTTTTATTAAAAATTAAACTGTCACCAGACCAGTTGGTCTTAAGTTCTACATGATTTTTGCTTGTACATGTGGAGAGAATGATTTCCAGAAAAGCACTCCTGTTGACCCCACAGAGTATGGGGTAAATAGATTGTGCTGGTGGTGTTGAGAAGTTGGCTTCTTGCCATTTCATATGAAGGCAGTGAAAAAGACTGCTAGGGAGTCAGAAATTATGTGTTAGGTACAATTTTTAGTTCTCTGGATATGAAATACTCACTACTTTATATGTGAGGACTCACATGTGAGTCTTAATGTAGAAAGATGGAAAAAGACAAAATAATAAGGCGACATCTAATAGTGTGCTAGTTTTGAGGCGTAATCTAACGTAACCTGATTATTTTATAATTTGTCATGTTTCTTTAAAAGGCTTGATAAGTAGGCTATTTTTTTCTTTTCTATCCAAGTCTGCCCTCTTGTTCTCCCTCTTGTTCTAAACAGGAAGAACAATCCTGATGATTATGAATGAAAATACATAGTCCCTGGTGGGATCATGTCTTCTAATTCTATTTCATCCCATTCATAAACCATTCTAGGTAAGTTACCGGTTGAATACAAGTACTGAATTATTCAGTGGAAAGTGCATGGAAATATCCTGTGAAATAAGGAGAGCCTATAATACGCATTTAGCATTCTTTCAATCAAGTGTCCTATGTCATGTCTACCTAACCCTCTCCCTACCTTCAGCTCAGCAAGACCTTCAGCTTACACACACACACACACACACACACACAAGCACACAAACTCATTCTAAATAATCCCTCTCTGCCTTAACACAAGGAAGTCTTCTTTAACATACCTCATTCCATAATAAAATCCTTGTCAGAGCTATTTTTAAAATAAAGGACTGCTTTCAAGGAAAAATTATAAATTGGACCTCATTAATCGAGACCCAGCCTCAGTAATTTTACATATGTAAGAAGAGTGTAAAAAAATGCCGAATCTGATCCCTTATGAGCACAAATAATTTCCACTCTTATCACAGTCATCCTTCTATCCTAAGGGTATGGGTGGCCCATTTCTAAAGCAGGTGTATTTTAAAGAGTTTGGTTTACATGGTTCCAACTGAAAATGAATTAGCAAATGAAATCCAGGGATACATTTGAGTAAGAAAGAGGGCTACAAATGGCGTGAGGCTTGATTGAAAACTGTGAGATACATTTGAATCCAGCAAAGATTTTTTAAAATGATTTTGCTCTGCGCTTTCCATTAGTGTTCACCGAATAGATTCATATCACAAATGGAAGAGCGGAAAGAGCTGGGCGATGATTTGCCTAGAGGAAGAGATAGAGGTAGAGATAAAAGGCCAGCGTTTGGCAGTCAAGAAGGGAGGAAGGTGGGAAGGGGGAGGAGGAAGACCGTGGCGGAAGAGGAAAGAGACAGAGGGAAGAAGAAGAAGAAAATCAACGTTTTAAATATTTATAGGAATAATCGTATTAGAAAACAAACCCATGACGCCTTCAGTGGGGCCCAAGGCTACTGTGTACAGGGTGCTTCCAGCATTCTGCACTCTTGTGTAGCCAATAGTAGGGTGTCCTCTGCTCACGGTGATGGTCCTCGAATGGAAAACAGTGTAAACTCCAAGTTCCTCTTGGAGTCCTGCCGGCTAGAGGCCTGATATGCGGGTGAACATCAGCGCTGGAAGGGACTCGATGGTCCCGACTCCTCCCTGGTCTACAGTCATTGCTGTTCAGACACTCAGTCGAGTCCGATTCTTTGCAACCCCAGGACTGCAGCTCACCAGGCTTCCCTGTCCTTCAGCATCTCCCAGAGCTTGCTCACACTCATGTCCATTGAGTCAATGATGCCATCTAACCATCTTTGTCCTCTGTCATCCCCTTCTCCTCCTGCCTTCAATCTTTCCCAGCACCAGGGCCTTTTCTAATGAGTTGACTCTTCACATTAGGTAGCCAAAGTATGGGAGCTTCAGTTTCAACATCAGTTCTTCCAATGAATATTCAGGATTGATTTCCTTTGGGATTGACTGGCTGGATCTCCTTACAGTCCAAGGAACTCTCAAGAGTCTTCTCCAACACCACAGTTCAAAAGCATCAGTTCTTTGGCACTCAGCCTTCTTTATGGTCCAACTCTCACATCCATACACGACTACTGGAAAAACCATAGCTTTGACTATATGGACCTTTGTTGGTGAAGCAATGTCTCTGCTTTTTAATGTGCTGTCTAGGTTATACTTTCATAAAGAGGAATTGTGTCACTGTCACGAAGATATGCAATTGCTTCCCTGACCTGCACCTTGGTTATCTCTCCAAGCTCATCTTTGACCATCTCTCACTTATATTGACTTTGTGTTTTTTCAGTTTCTTCCCAGAATCAGGTTCTTTATAAGAGCCTTCACCAATGTATCTCCCTTTGCCAAAAAACTGCCCTTCTCTCTCATCCCCTGAGTATCACTTACTTCTTCAGGAATCAAGCATCTTATCAATGGCAAGGCTCTTGTAGCTGAAGTCACAGAAACCCCGACTCAATTGGTTTATTTATAACAAAGATGTATTGTAAAACATGAAGTCTTTTTTAGATGAAAATATTACTTGTTTTTTTAAATATTTAATTGGTGGATAATTGCTTTACAATGATTGTGCTGGTTTCTGCTGTATAACAACCTGAATCAGCCATAAGTAAATATATCTAGATCCCCTCCTTCTTGAAGGACGATGGGACAGAAAGACGGACAAAGCAGGGTCATTGATGACATTGTTGAGGAGCTGAGTTCACCAGCCTGAGAAGTCCCAGAGGGGTCCTTTGCCTATTTGGCTCCTTTGTGGTTGCAGATGGATGGGATGGTTCTGTTACAGGCAAAACACAGGTCACAACATCATCCAGAGGAGAGGAAAGCCTCTCTCGGTCTCTGAGTGTCTCTGAGAGTAAGGAAATACTTCTCAGAATCCTCAATCGGGCTTTCAGTTCTCAGTGACCAGCACTGTGTAACAAACCCATGCCTAAACCAATCACCAGCAAGAGAGGGATTACCATGATTGGATTAGTGAAGCGCAGAGTACAGGAGCAGAATTAAGTCAGCCAGAAGAGAGGATGGTGTCAGACTGGCAACCAACACTATTTTCTACAACCCCCAAACCCTTGCATGTTTCTTTAGGGGACCATGTCCTGCCACTGCTCTCGATTTTGCCCCCTCAGAAATCTGAATCATATATTGCGATCGACTATTCACTTATATGCATGCACGGTATGTTGCTCAGTCATGTTTCACTCTTTTGTGGCCCCCTGGACTGTAGCCTGCCAGGCTCCTCTGTGGAATTTTCCAGGGAAGAATATTGGAGTGGGTTGCCATTTTCTCCTCCAAGGGATCATCTTGACACAGGGATTGAACCCGTGTCTTCTGTGTCTCCTGTATTGGCAGAGGGATTTCTTTACCACTGAGCCACTGAGGAGTCATTCAAATATTTGTCTACCCATTAATTTTAGAGCTTCTTAAAGTTGTACATTATGGCCTGTTCACTGTTACAGTCTAGAACCTAGTACAGGCTTGGAGCTTAAGAATGAATGAATACATGATGACTTTATAGAAAATAAAATGTGAGTCGCTCAGTCGAGTCTGGCTCTTTGTGATCCCCTGGACTGTAACCCATCAGGTTCCTCTGTCCACGTGACTCTCTAGGCAAGAATACTGGAGTGGGTTGCCATTTCCTTCTCCAAGGGATCTTCCTGATCCATGGATTGAACCTGGGTCTCCTGCAGTGCAGGCAGATTCTTTTCTGTCTGAGCCACCAGGGAAGCCCAAATCATTGTATAGACAGCTATTGGATACATGGGTAATCAGTAACTTTCTAATGTAGCCATTCTTTTTCCCATTCTACACTTGGGCAAATTCCCCTTCAGAAGGAATGAAAAGCTTTTCCATCCATCATCATGCTATGGAACAGAGCCAGAATTTAACTTCAGAGGCTCTAAGCTGAATGCTGCATCCAACAGAAATGAGGCAAAGAAGGCCAGTGTATTAAAAAGACCTCCCCAGTGTCCCAGAGTAGCAGTGCTTGGAACTCTTTTTTTTTTTTTTTCAATATAATTTTATTAACATGTCCAAAGACCATTTAAAATATTGAGTATAGACACACACATAATCCTAAGACTTTTATTCAACCTGACTCAAATCTTACTCCGACTTTAGCTTTTTATTCATCCCAGAAACATTTATATAACAAATTGACCATGATCTTTTGAGGATTCGGTTTGCAATCCCAACAAATTAAGGACCCTGAAGAATCAATTATTTTTACTTATCTCTCAGGCTAAAGGGGAGGAAGCCCTACATTTCTGGAACTTCGGCTTGAAACCTCTTGAAAGCTTTACAGAAAAGCCAAGGGAATTAGACAATAAGAATTCTTTCAAAACAGTAGGATTTAGAGGATCTTATTACCTACTTTATAATCTTACCTTAAGGCTGTATAAAGTATTAATTGGAGCAAAGACATCCAAAAGGGAACAGCGACTGTAAGTCATCAGCATTGTTGAAGTCTGTCTTTTATCTTTTTAATTTGTTACATTGCCTCACCCTCGGCATCTCTTTCAGATAAACCTCCCCAACTCTTGACTCCCTAGTGTATTTCTTTTTTCCCCTCAGGACACCGACAGGAAAAATAAAAAGAGCTGGGCCAAGTGAATCAATGGCACTTCAAACTCCATTTCCTGCCCTGTTCAGCGGTTGATCCCTTCAAGAAAAGTGGGTTGGAGAACAGAACAGGCACTAGACACGAAGAAAAACTCCGAAGTATCTCTAGAGCTGCCTTACATAAGGCCTGAATCCCCAGCATCCAGTTCTAACCATGGAGTGCAGCCCACCAGGCTCCTCCGCCCATGGGATTTTCCAGGCAAGAGTACTGGAGTGGGGTGCTATTGCCTTCTCCGAGAAGCAAGATACTGTTTCTCAATAGAAAGTGTGAAAGATTTTAAAGTAGGTTGGAAGCCACTCTGATCAATGAAAGCAGGATGTGCTAATAGCATCCTGTGGTTCCTCATTCACTGTGCCTGGGAGACCACCTCATCCCACTCACACTTTTTTTTTTTTTTTTTGAGGTAATCATCTTTGGAAAAAAAAAAAAAAAAAGTCGTAATCCCATGGAAAATGGCTGGAGGAAAAGGGACTTTTGATCTTCATAAAGGGACCAAAAAGCCAAATCAATCCCTATTTTAAGGAAAATGGGTCTTGGTATAATTTCCTCTCCCAATTTGTAAATGGTTTCTCAGTGCATTAGGCTAACACTTAATTCCCTTTTTGCAGAAGATTTCTGAAGGCTATCAAGGGTACTGAAATATTCCTTAAACTGCAGTCCTTGATTCAATAGAAAAATGTCAATTCCTGGGTGCCCCTCCCAGATCCTGACTCTGAAGTTCTGAGCGATAGGGCCAAAAATCAGAAACAGCTCCTTGGGTAATTCTTATGTATGCTGACGTTGGAAGACCAATAGGCATGGCAAATGAATTAATGGACTTTGGAGTCAGAAAGCACAGGATTTGAAGGCTGTAAGCTTAATAAACAAGAGAAATCAACTCGTATGAGGAAAGGAAATACATTTCATCTTTATTGGTTTAACTAAGTAAACAGGATATTTATGAAGCCTGGTGGCTGCAGAATGTCAGGTTCACAAAGATTTTATCGATGACAACCAAGCAACTCTCGGTTCTGTGAAACTGATTTGTGTGCCCCGACTTTCTCAACTCCTGTCATTTTATCATAGCTTATGAGCTGGGCCCTTCCTTTTGCTTCTCACCTGTTCTGCGTATGTCTAGACAGTACACTCTCCAGACTGGACAGGTGCCTGTGAACAATCGTTTGGATTCAGATATTTAACCTCGCCCATTATTTTGACACTTTTTGACAGATTCTAAACTAAGACACAGCCAAAGGGCTAACCCCACTGCCATGAGGCCTTCCCCTACAAGAAAAGCCTGAATTGGCACTGGGGGTTTTGATTGGTAGGGATTCCAGAGTCTGTTTTCTGAGTCTGGTTGACACTCAGCGGAGCCAAGGTCCTCACATGGAGTGGTGAACTGGGTTAAAGAAAGGATCTGTGTGAGACTTCCCTTGTGGTCCAACAGCTAAGATTCCAAACTCCCTATGCAGGGGGCCCAGGGTTCGATCCCTGGTCAGGGAACTAGACTTCACAAGCTGAAACTAAAGATCCCATGTGCCACAATGATGATCAAAGATCCTGAGTGCAGCAGCTAAGACCTGGCTCAGCCACATGAATCAATAAATTTTTAAAAAGAATGGTGCTGGGTATTTCTTAAACTTGCTCTGATTGGAATCAAAGAACACAACTGGAGTGAGCTTAAGTAGATAATAATGATGATGCTGATGCCACCGAGGCAGTTCAGAGGCTCCAGTGAAAATCTAAACAGCCAAGCCAATAGAAAGATAGGAAGCCAGGGCTATTCCCAGGTTTTCAGCAAGGAGAATGGGCCAGTCTTTGTTCCAGGATCCTGGTTTTACTTGACTCTGCTCTCAACACCCACTCTTGCAGGAGAAAGACTCTGACGACCGCCCCGCCAATTACTTTCTCCATAGCCTGGCGGGAAGTGTCACACAGTAGAAACTGACATTCTGCAGCCACCAAGCTTCTTGTGAGTGGGGTGGCCCGGTCCAAACAGTAGCCCCAGGCAACCCCTCTGGCACTTACCACAATCTTAAAAAAAATACAATAAAATGCAACAGAATGTAAACTCTCAGCAGACTGACAAACTGTTGAGGGAAGATGATCTATGCCTCCTATGAGGGTTCAGCGCCTGGAAACACTGGGTTTGGACTCGGCCTGTCACTGTTTGAATTGCTAGTCTCCTTACCAAAGTTGCTCATCTGATTCTCAGTATATCTCAACTCTCAAACTACTCTATTCATTTGTAAAACAGGACAGTGCTAGTACTTAATTCTCAGGTTACAGTAGGGATGAAATGTGAATACCGGCATCCACCTAACAAGGCATCACCCGGTGAGGAATTTCTTCACCTCCCAAGCTCAAATGGAAAAACTTCCGTCCACAGCCCAGGGGGAAAGGTACAAATCTCATTAACAGACAGCAGCTGTTATTAACAAAGACTCTTTATTAACAAAGACTCTCATTAACAAAAACTCTTTGCTCAACCTGAACCTGCTGAGTGATGAGTAAACTGTCCCTTTAAATCTAAAAGAGATATACCAAGGGTGGATGTCCAGAGTTTCCAAAGAGGCCCCGTAGCAATGAAGATGTCTCCTTGGTGAACTATTTCCAATCTCCCTCCGATAAAGCCTTGACAACCATTCTCATGCTCTGCTTCTGCTTTGGGAATTATTCAAATGCTTGATTGGTGTAACAGGGTGAGAAATTAGTTGAAATCTTGCTCTCCTCTTCAATCATTTCCAGACTTTTCCACTCAGGGCTGGAAATAGAAATAGGGTCTGGAGTTCCACTAAGGGGAAAGTCTTATGGCCACACTTAGGAGGAAACTGGAGAGGCCAGAATGTATGTAGGGCACGGGGCCAAGGCTTAGAGCCATGAGGCTTAGGGCCACGCCTTGGAACTTCAGCAGCATGGGTGTTCTGGAGGTGAATCCCTGGTGCCCGACTCGGGGACACTGCTGGACCGCGCTGGACAGCCCTGCAAGAGGAGTCACGGCTGCCCCCAGCTAGCATCCCACCCTCATTTTGAAAGGACTATGTAAACTCTTGAGTTTTTATACAGTCCAATGGGGAGACATCCTAAATATCAGACTTTTTAAAATTAATTTATTTTAATTGGAGGCTAACTACTTTACAGTATTGGAATGGTTTTTGGTACGTTGACATGAATCAGCCATGGGTGTACATGTGTCCCCCATCCTGAACCCCCCTCCCACCTCCCTCCCCACCCCATCCCTCAGGGTCATCCCACTGCACTGGCCCTGAGCACCCTGTCTCATGCATAGAACCTGGACTGCAGGTTCTTAATGACCTCAGCCCGGTGGGGACACGGCGTTCTATTTATAGATATTTTTCTTGTTATGTGATACCTATTTTTTTAATTGGAAGATAATTGTTTTACAACATTGTGTTTCTGCTATACAACAAGGTGAATCAGCTTCGTGTACACATATATCCCCTCACTTTTGAGCCTCCTTCCCACCCCACCCCCGTCTCAGCCCTCAAGGTCATCACCCCTCTGGAGCACTGAGCTGAGCCCCTGTGCTACGCAGCAGCTTCCCACTAGCATCTGTCTTACACACAGCAGTGCCTACAGGCCAACGCTGCTCTCCAATGCATCCCACCCTCTCCTTATCTGCGTCACATTTCTTGTACCGCTGCCGCAGGGGAGCGATCCCTCCTTGATATGTACACATATACATCTGTGTGCATGTGTGTGAGCGCACGCGTGCACACTCAGTCATGTCTCACTTTTTATGACTCCATGGACTGTAGTCAGCCAGGGCCCTCTGTCCATAGGATTCTCCAGGCAAGAATACTGGAGTAGGTTGCCATTTTCTCCTCCAGAAGATCATACAGACCCAGGGATCAAACCCATGTCTCTTATGTCTGCTGCCTTGGCAGGTGGGTTCTTTACCACTGCAGGTTCTGGGCCTGGCAAAGGAGTGTGGGTGTCTTTGAGCACCACCCTGAAATGACTGGGTCTGTCTACAACAAGACTCAGACTTTTGGTGAGCAGGGATTTCATGCAGAGACCCTGCCCTCATTCAGCCTGCCCTCAGCCTTGGGCTCCACTGGGCCCCTGGCCCCCAGGGTGGCCCCCAGGGTGGCCCCCAGTTACACACCTCCACCGTTCCTGCACATTTTGCCTGCCCACCAGCAGCCTCACTCACTGCTCGCTGTTGCAACCGCCTTCTGCAGGGTGCTCAGAGCCGCTCTGGTCAGTGCAAACAGTCCCCCAGCTCCCTGTAGCCCAAATCGCAAGCCGTCAAACCCACCTGAGGCAACTCTCCTTACTGGACAAACTAAACCCTGAAGAGGGGTGGGCTGGGCGGGCCTGTCCTGGGCAGGAGAGAACACATGGAGCCCATTACTCTAGGGGCCCAGCACCCTGTGCTAGAATTCCTAAGAGGTGTAACTGTGTCGGCCGAGGCTCTGGGGGAGTCTGCCTCCCAGACTCACTATTGTATGTAATGTATGTATATGTGTATTTGTAAATGTGATAGAAGTCTTCTGGGAAGCCACATATATACATCCTAGTATCATCTAAGCTCTGGCCTGCCCCCTGATCACTCTCTTCTCAGGGAGCAACTCCTTCAGCAGCCGCTGCTCAGTGGGCTGGACCAAGCAAAACACCATGGTTGGGGAGGGGCAGTGACTGAATGTGCTAGGTGGCTTCAACCCAACATCCCCCTGCACCTACAACTATGGATGAAGGTAGAGTGTGGTTGGAATGAGCCCATAGCTCCTGTTTCCCCCACAGAAAACCAGTGAATCCTGGGCCCTACCGAGAGGATCCAGAGTTTGTAAGGTGCAGAAACAGAGAGGCCAGGAGGGGCCATCAGAAAGGGATCAGCAGCAGAAAAGACAGGCAGAGATTAAAAGGGAGGCTCAGACAAGAGCCAGAATAACCAGCCAGGGAAGGCAAAGAACACCAGCATCAGAAAGATAATTCTAACCTGAGATCCTATTGCTGCTGCTGCTGCTAAGTCGCTTCAGTCATGTCCGACTCTGTGCGACCCCAGAGATGGTGGCCCACCAGGCTCCCCCATCCCTGGGATTCTCCAGGCAAGAACACTGGAGTGGGTTGCCATTTCCTTCTCCAACGCATGAAAGTGAAAAGTGAAAGTGAAGTCGCTCAGTCATGTCTGACTCTTAGCAACCCCGTGGACTGCAGCCTCCTAGGCTCCTCTGTCCATGGGATTTTCCAGGCAAGAGTACTGGAGTGGGGTGCCATTGCCTTCTCCAGAGATCCTATTAGTTGTATTCATAGTCATTAAATTTTATGATGATCCAGGCACTGTGCTAAGCTGTTTAGATACATTAATCTCACCTGACTCCCTAAACAACCTGGCCAAACAGTATTAAGAACTCCACCCTATAGAAGAAGAAACAGAACACGGAAGTCACTCGAGGCAGCCAGCTGATAAGCAAACGGGGAGAACGGAACTCTGGCTGGGGTGAGGGGCCATGGGGCAGGGCCGGAAGGAAGGACTGATGCTGAAGGTGAAGCTCCAATACTTTGGCCACCTGATGCAAAGAGCTGACTCATTGGGAAAGACCCAGATGATGGGAAAGACTGAAGGTGGCAGAGGAAGAGATGGTTAGATAGCATCACTATGAAGGAACATGAATTTGAGCAAACTCTGGGAGAGAGTGGAGGACAGAGTGGCTTGGCGTGCTGCAGTCCATGGTGCCACAAAGAGCTGGAAATGACTTAGCAACTGAACAACAGTCAGCACTCGTGACTCACTGTAATCACGTTCCATAAAGTCATGGCAAACACCGAATCAGTGAACACCGAATTTGCTCCTGAAGGAAATACATTTTCATCAACCAGTCAACACATGTTTTGTCTGTGTTTCTGTTTAAAGACACCTTATTGATTATATGTGTGTGTTAGTCACTCAGTCGTGTCTGACTCTTTGTGACCCCATGGACTGGGGCCCACAAGGCTCCTCTATCCGTGGGATTCTCCAGGCAAGAATACTGGAATGGGTTGCCACTGCCTTTTCCAGGGGATCTTCTTGATCCAGGGATCGAACCTGGGTCTCCTGCAGTGCAGGCAGATTCTTTACAGTCTGAGCCACCAGGGAAGCCCCATAGGATTTATACTTGATTCATTAACATCGAATTCACAGACAACAACAGCACTGTAACCCTGCCCGAACAAGGCTTACCCGACACAAGCATTTTCTCCATAAGACACATCCTAGCCTTTCTGCACTTGGGAACACCAGACAGCTCTTTAGCAGTACGCGTGGAAGCTGTTCAAAACAGCAAAATCACAACCCAAATCACAGAAATGTGGAAAACATGATGCTAAATACACTATGAAAGAGACCTCGTCAAAGTCTGAGCAGAAACAACAGAGTGTCACCTTGATAGACCTTAGCCAGGAACGTATACGTTTGACAGCTCAATTTTTTTTTTCAGGTCTATGTATGTCCATAAATGCCTGGGAAAGAGCAAGTATCAATTTGATGATTACAGATAAGTCTTAGCAAGTACAGTAAGTAACATACGAACCTTCAAGTCATGAACTTTCAAAGATGGAGACACACATTCGCATGTCCAATCATGTACATGTGGAAGTTTGGTCATGTATCTGCATTCTCTACAAGTGGTGGTGCTTCTGTGCACTTTACAGTCCTACATATAGTAGTGCAGTATATTTATCTCAAGCCCAGAACCTTCCATCTGTGTCAGATATGAGTGAGATCGAAGCTTGCCCCTCCGTCTCCTATTGCTGATGATCCTTCAGCTCCACCATCTCCCACCTCCTCTCCCTACTGTAGTCAATAACTCTTCTTGCCTCTTCACTCAGTGCCAGCCCATGTATGCAGCTGTTGTATGGTTTTTCTAGCAGTCATGTATGAATGTGAGAGCTGGACTATAAAGAAAGCTGAGTGTCGAAGAATTGATGCTTTTGAACTGTGGTGTTAAGAGAAGACTCTTGAGAGTCCCTTGGACTGCAAGGAGGTCCAATAGGTCCATCCTAAAGGAAATCAATCCTGAATATTCATTGGAAGGACTGATGCTAAAGCTGAAACTCCAATACTTTGGCCACCTGATGCAAAGAACTGACTCACTGGAAAAGACCCTGATGCTGGGAAAGATTGAAGGCAGGAGGAGAAGGGGACAACAGAGGATGAAATGGTTGGATGGCATCATGGACTTGATGAACATGAGTTTGAGCAAGCTCCGGGAGTTGGCGATAGACAGGGAGGCCTTGGCATGCTGCGGTCCACGGGGTCGCAAAGAGTCAGACACGACTGAGCAACTGAACTGAACTGTACTTTTCACGGTACTGCACTGTAAAATGAAAAATGTTTACTTTCGGTGTTTGTTTTTATGAATTATTTGTGTGAAAAGTATTATAAACCTATGACAGTAGAATATTGTATAGCCAATTGTGTTATTTGGGTACCTAGGCTAACTTTGTTGGACTTAAAAACAAATTGGACTTACAAAGGCACTCTTTGAACAGAAGTCTTTCTTAGGTAAGCGAGTTCACAAGTGTGGAATCAACAAGCCATGATGGTTGACAATAGTTTCTCCACTAGCAGTTCTGTCTTGAGCAGTAAAAGCACCTGAGCCCATTTCCCCATCTGTAAAATGGGGTTTACATTGCCTTCTCCCAAGGTTACCAGGGAGTATGAGACTGTTGACTCAGGGAAGCAGGTGAAACGGGTTCAGAAAACTTTCACCCCTTTCTGCCTCTCCAGACGCATGGTGGATTACCTCCCATCCCTACACTGATGAGAAGCCTCAGCAAGGCTGAGTGATTATTCAAGGTCACACGGCTTAAAAGCATCTCACCCAAGATGCTCCTCAAGGAAGGGCTCATTTGAAGTCCCGCAACCCGCTGCCCCGATAACTGCAGCATGAATGGACTTGCTTGCGCGTGTTTTTTCTTCCCTTCTCCTCTTCAATTCCTCTTCTCTCAGCCCAGGGAGACCGGCCTCAGGGAGGAAGAAAATGAGCCGATTAGTCTGGGCTGGGCAAATACCATTACACAGCAAGCCTGCCGGTAGGGAGTTCATGGAGTCAAGCGTAGGCATTGAATCCCAGCGCATCACAGCACTGAAGTCATCTTCATCTTTTAGCTTCTTTCCAGGCCATTCATTCACCAAATAGACAAATATCTGCATTTTTGTAGATAAAAATGAATGCAGAAGGAGCCATTTCCAAAGATAGATGACTGTCCTTTTTCCTTCAGCAAAGTTTAAAAAGGTAAAAATTATCATATTATGGGCTCAGTGGTCATGGAGAGAAAATGAGGCCACTGCTCAACAGGGGAAATTGCTCTCCTTGCTCAGGAATGTTTTAGCATTAAATTAACTCTCCTATCTCCTGCCTGCTAATAGGAAAGCTCTCACCTCTCTGTTTGGCAGGGGATCTACATTTGCATTTAGATGGAGCTGTTGTAAAGATGGCCCTGCACAGAGGCCTCCATCCCTTATTTACAATAGCAGCCGAGTGATAAAATGATTATCACATAAGAGGTTGTTTCACTGGTTTTGATAGAGCCAGAACCAGAATGGGAAAACCTGTCATGTGAATTAGTCAATGAAAGGAAAGGATAGTTTTTCCACCTGGTGAGAGCTCTGTGGCCTCTTTGACAACCCTGAGGCACACTAGCTCCCCGCTGTCTGACAGAACACGGCTGTCCAGACACTTATTGTTGTTTAGTTGCTAAGTCTGGTCTGACTCTTTGCGACTTCATGGACTGTAGCCTGCCAGGCTCCTCTGCCCATGGGATTTTCCAGGCAAGAATACTGGAGGGGGTGCCATTTCCTTCTCTAGGGGATCTTCCTGACCCAGGGATTGAATCGCGTCTCCTCCATGGGCAGGCAGGTTCTCTGCCACTGAGCCAGCAAGGAAGCCCTGCCCAGACACTGGCTCCCTGTAAAAAGGCAGCAGAGGCTGCTGCTTCTCAGGCTCCTGCTGCTTCCTGGACAGATTCCACGTTACAGTTTGCAGATCTCTTCACATCTTATAGCGGAAGACAACATGCAGATTGTTGTTCCCAATTTTCAGACGAGGAAACTGAGGCTTGGAGCTGGGGTGCAATGATTCTCCTTTGACCATATGGAGAGAACGAGAGTTTGAGAGCAATTCTAATCCCAACATAATGCACAATCTTTTACCAACACATCTCCTTAATCATCCATCCATCCATCCTCCTCCCAGCATCTTCTTAAGCTCCTAGAACAGATCGCACTGAAGTGGGATCCAGAGAAAAACCGTTCTGATTTCTGCAGTTCATTGTGTGACACTGGGTAGCTCCTCCCACACTCGCACCTTTTTCTAGTCTCAAAGTTTTTATCTATAAAAGTTAAAGATTTGGACACACGTACCAGTAAGAAAAGCTTCCATCTCCTATATAAGTGTTGCAGCTTGTTCCAACATACAGGAGCCTGTCCAGCAGGCTAAGAAAATGTTCAGCTGTCAAGAGAATGAGTCCATTCCAAGCTCCAGAGCAGTGCTTCTCAGGCTTAAGCTGTCATCAGAATCACCTGAAGGGCTTGTTAAAATCTCTTGCTGGCTCACAGAGATTCAGATTCTGTAGGTCCAGGACAGAACCCAAGAATTTACACTACTAACATGATCCTGGGTAACTCTGATGCTGCTGGTAAAGAGATGGCACTTTGAGCATCATTGCTTTAGACATAAGAAAGTTGATACCATTGCAGGAAGGACTCTGACTTGTCACTTTTTGAGCCATCACTAGAGCCTTGTCCATTTCCGCTGTTTTCCCCAACCTGTGATGACATTAGATGGTACAAGCCCAACCAATGGGATATCTCACCATCCACATGCCCTTATTGGCTAGGGAAATAATGACAACAGCAACTGACCACACCAACAGATGGGCAACAGGTGAGGCAGTGGTCTTGAAAAGTTTCAATAGGAAAATTCTTACTAGTAATACTTTGCAGAAACTATAAAACCAAGTCAAGCACAGTCTTTGGAAAGCTGGTTGTCTGTCCTGTACTAAATAGCAGTATAACTTCCCTCGATCCGGTGATAGATTCAAAAAGAGACAGATTTTATATGTAGGATGGATAACCAACAAGGTTGTACTGTACAGCATAGGGAACTATATTCAATAACCTGCAACAACCCATAATAGAAAAGAATATGAAAAATATACATGCTAGTGGTAAAGAGCCTGCCAATGCAGGAGACAAGGATATGATCCCTGGGTTGGAAAGGTCCCTTGGATGAGAGCATGGCAACCCACTCTGGTATTCTTGCCTGGAGAATTCCCTGGACAGAGGAGCCTGGCAGGCTACGGTCCATAGGGTCACAAAGAGTCAGACATGACTAAAGTGCCTTAACATGCATGCACACAGATATATGTATATGCATAACTGAGTCACTTTGCTGTACAGAAGAAATTAACACAACATTGTAAATTAACTATACTTCATTAAACTTAAAGATAGATTTTGGCCTAGATCAGCCAAATGGATCCAGAGGTGGAACATCAAAGAAGACCCAAGATGACACCCAAGAAGAACTTGTCAACTTAAAAAATAGTCACAACCTAAAAGTTGAGAGTTCTGTTTTATTCAGTGAGAATTTTTAGGATTTCAAGCCTGGGAGACAGCATCTCAAGTAACCCTGAGAGAACTGCTCTGAGACGGTTAGGGAAAGAGTCAGGTTATATAGAAGTTTTGTAACAAAGGGCAGGTTGTCTGAACAACAAAAGCATTTTCATGAATTAAAGAAAACCAAATATCCCAAGTTAAGGAGTTTAGTGCTTTCCTATGTATGGGAAAATGCTTACTGAAATCATTCCTTTCATGGGCATCTCAGCTACTCATCTGGTCCCATCACTTCATGGCAAAGAGAAGGGGAAAAAATGGAAACAGTCAGAGACTTTATTTTCTTGGGCTCCAACATCACTGCAGATGGTGACTGCAGTCATGAAATTAAAAGACAGTTGCTCCTTGGAAGAAAAGCTATGACCAACCTAGACAGCTTATTAAAAAGCAGAGACATTACTTTGCTGACAAAGGTCCATCTAGTCAAAGCTATCGGAGAAGGCAATGACACCCTACTCTAGTACTCTTGCCTGGAAAATCCCATGGATGGAGGAGCCTGGAAGGCTGCAGTCCATGGGGTCGCTGAGGGTCAGACACGACTGAGCAACTTCACTTTCACTTTTCATTTTCATGCATTGGAGAAGGAAATGGCAACCCACTCCAGTGTTCTTGCCTGGAGAATCCCAGGGATGGGGGAGCCTGGTGGGCTGCTGTCTATGGGGTCGCACAGAGTCGGACACAACTGAAGCAACTTAGCAGCAGTCAAAGCTATGGTTTTTCCAGTAGTCATGTATGGATGTGAGAGTTGGACCATAAAGAACGCTGAGCACCAAAGAATGGATGCTTTTGAACTGTAGTGTTGGAGAAGACTCTTGAGAGCCCCTTGGGCAGCAAGGAGATTAAACCAGTCAATCCTAAAGAAAATCAACCTTGAATATTCATTGGAAGGACTGAAGCTGAAACTGAAACTTTAATACTTTCGCCACCTGATGAGAAGAGCCAACTCGTTGGAAAAGACCCTGATGTTGGGAAAGATTGAAGGCAGGCGGAGAAGGGGATGTCAGAGGATGAAATGGTTGGATGGCATCACAGATTCAATGAACATGCATTTGAGCAAGCTGCAGGAGATGGTGAAGGACCAGGAAGCCTGGTGTGCTGCAGTTCATGGGGTTGAAAAGAGTTGGACATGACTGAGCGACTGAACAGCAGTCAGCTATCCTGGGCCAGTACCCCATGTTTTTCACATTGAGAGCTCCCTGGGGCTCACCATAGGGAGTGGCTGCAGGCTGATGGTTGTTAAATCAGAGGTATTTTCCTCCTTCCTGAGTGCCCTTAGGCTCACAGTGGAGAGCTGGAATTGCTGATGACTGTGACATCCTTGTTTACTGATATAGCAGGAAATATTCCATTTTTCAACCTTCACAGAAGGTACTGTGCTGTGTGTCCCTCTAGACCCAGAAAGTGGTCTTGCCAATTGGTTTCTGTCTCACAGCATACAAACTGGAATCCACTCATACATCCCAGCCTGGGAGAGCATGATTGGAAAAAAAAACCCTCTCCAGTCTGTGCCTGGGTATCAAGAACTCCTAGTAAAATAGGATCATGAGATGGTGTCCCAGGCTTCCAATGAGTGCTTAATTGCTCAGAGAAGTCTGACTCTTTGTGACCCCATGGCCTATAACCCACCAGACTCCTCTGTCCAGGGGATTTCCCAGGCAAGAACACTAGAGTGGGTTACTATCCTTCTCCAGGGGACCATCCCGACCCAGAGGCTGAACCCACAGCTCTTGCATCTCCCGCATTGGCAGGCTAATTCTTTATCACTAGCACAACCTGGGAAGCCCAGAGATCACATTTAAGGGAACTTTAACTCATCATCTAGTGTGTATAAATAATTGCTGATCTTTAAGCTGAGATTTCAGCTTTCATTAAAGCATTCTGCCTTGACAACACCCAGAAAACGGGGTCAGCAGAGATGCCTGGGTACGTGAATGAGACTGAATGGCTATGCTGGACTCGGGGAGAGGGAGGGTTAAAAGACTGCCACCTGCTACTGTTGCTTCCACCTCTGGCCCCCACTGCGAGGTAATGACCCCTGAGAGAGAAGGAGGAAGGCCAGACAGAGTGTGGAGGGGAAATGCAGATGAAAAGAAATCAGAACGCTTTTTCTTTCATGTTTCAAGTACCAAATTATGCTTGACATTTGAATTTTCCCCAAGGCTCACTTCCATAAAATCATGCCAAATTACCTTGAAAGGGTTGGAGCTTCCCGGAGAGACTTTTGACTGTAATCAAACAGGTCTCCTCCATTGTTCCAGACACTCTGAAAGGATGTGGAGGAGAAGGGGTGGAGGGCAGGTGATGGGAGGCCGGCTAAGGAATGGTGTGGAGGCTGCAGTTCTGGTCAGAGGCCCACCAATGTAAGACCAGACACAGAAGCAGCAGACATCCTAGGATGCAGGCATCCCCAAGAGCTGGGAGAATATGAAGAGACCAAAACATTCTAAGGCAAAGGGATGTGTAATAATCCTCATATTGGCTAACATTTATGGAGGTTGATTGCAAGACCACCTGGAGAAAGAAATGGCAACACACTGGTATTCTTGCCTGAGAAATCTCATGGACAGAGGAGCCTGGTGGGCTACAGTCCATGGGGTCACAAAACAGTCAGACGGGACTTAACAACTAAACAACAACAATATTTCAGGACAGGCACTGTGCTGGGGCCCCTACTCAAAATTTGAACTTCATGACGGCCAGGGGCTATTATTATTCAACCTTTGAATATGAAAGCTGGAGACAAGAAAAGATGAAGTAATTAATCCTCTTCCAGATGCCAAAACCTGAGTGCAGGTGCTACTGTATTGCCTGACTGACCAGGTGTAATGCCAATGCCCCAGGAAGAGGAAAGGGGCAACTCAGTACCAAAATATCATGCTATGTTCTACTGTGATATGTCACTTCAGTCGTGTCCAATTCTTTGCAACCCCATGGACTGCAGCCCACCAGGCTGCTCTGTCCATGGGATTCTCCAGGCAAGAATACAGGAATGGGTTGCTGTGCCCTCCTCCAGGAGATCTTCCTGACCTAGGGATTGAACCCTCATCTCTTACATTCTCCTGCATTGGCAGGCAGGTTCTTTACCACTACTGCCACCCAGCATTGAATCAAACTTTCAATGGGTGGAACTTGCCCAGAGACCCAGTGGTTAAGATGCTATACCTCCAATGCAGTGGACACAGGTTCAATCCCTAGTTGGGGAATAAAGATCCCACATGCAGTGCCGTGTGGCCAAAAAACTAAAAGTCAAAGTATCAATGGGCATCATTATTTGACTGAATCAACCAAATCACCCAGCTTCAGGGGCTTCATCTAGACTAACTTATATTCATTGACGGGTCAGAAACCACTCATTCTATCACATCTCTCTCCTGCTGGACACACCAGTGTCAATTTAGGATAGGCGTGGACACCAGGCTGGTAAAAATCTTTTAGACCAGTGGAAGCTCACTGCTGCAGGAGGCCTTGGCCCTCTCCAAAAGGTTCTTCTGGATGTTGCCTCAGAAGCTGGACCTGATTCCTGTGGACTCCTCGCTGACTCTACTCTCTGAGTCACCCATTCTTGTGGGTGACGGTGGTTTAAACTCTTGCTCTCACTGGACTTGGTTCTTTGCTCTTTCCAAGCAGCACTTCCCTCCTCGTGCTCTGACACCACGTTTGTTGGTCCCCACCATTTATTCACATGGATCAATGCTGAACACTCCTAACACTTCTCCACGCCAGCTCTTGACCCTTCAGCAGTTCTGCCAAAGTCATCTTTCTAGAAGCAAATCTGATCATACCAATTGTCTGCTCCAAACCCTCCCACAGCTTTTAAACTCTTCTGGAATCAAGCCCAGGTGCTTCATGGGCTACACAAAGACCTTCGGGCTCTGCTCCCTGGGACCCACCTCTCTCCAAGCCCTGCTTTTTCCTCCATGCTCCACCCACTGTCCACCATCAGCACGTCTACAAACAGACAGTGCTTTCTGTATCCCCCAAAACTTTGCGGGACACCTGCTGGACACACCAGTGTCGGTGGCTCAGATGGTAAAGATTCTGCCTGCAATGCGGGAGACCTGGGTTCGAACCCTGGTTTGGGAAAATCCCCTGGAGAAAGGAATAGCAGCCCACTTCAGTATTCTTGCCTGGAGAATCCCATGGACAGAGGAGCCTGGTGGGCTACAGTCCATGGGGTTGCAAAGACTCGGACACAACTGAGCAACTCACACTTTGACACTTTTCTTGTCCTCAGGCAGATAAAGTCGTGGTGGTGGGAGGAGGTGTGTTCCAGGCAAGCCCCTGCCCATTCTTCAGTTCTCACTCAAATGCCACCTGTAGGCACAAGACCCACATATCTCTCTGAGCAATTAACAAGATGAAACAGCCACCTCCACCTCATTTCTGCCCACTGGAAGGCCCCATGGGACTGACAGAGGTGACTGAGCGGGAGTTTCAGCCAAGTGTGACCTCTGAATAGGCAACATGTGGAACCAACCAGTCATCCAGAAAAATATCCAGGGAAAAGTTCTCTAGCAGGAAGCAATTTTCTAATAGCATGGAAATCAAAGCAAACATTACAGAAAATGCCAGCTCTAACTCCCAAGTTAGAGGGAGCACTCCCAAGTTTGTGCTCTAGAGGAGCAAACTTGGAAAATACTGTATTCACTGCTAAGCAGGCTTTGCTCAGCTTCACGGTAGAGACAACCCCAATGAGATGGTATGCCATGTGCCCCTCCGCTGGCAGATGGATGCCTGCCTCTGTAGGTTTCCTCCAGGCTCAGGTGCATCAGTTCAGTCTACACAGCACGTGTCTTTCTATTCCTGCCTAGAAGCCTCTCAGAACCCCAGACCAACTGGCTGCACCTTGCCCTTCTGTCTGCAGCTTCCACAGAGAACTGAAATGAAGTGAAGTGGAAGTCACTCAGTCATGTCCGACTCTGCAACACCATGGACTGAATAGTCCATGGAATTCTCCAGGCCCGAATATTGGAGTGGGTAGCCTTTCCCTTCTCCAGGGGATCTTCCCAATCCAGGGATCAAGCCCAGGTCTCCCACATTGCAAGCAGATTCTTCACCAGCTGAGCCACCAGGGAAGACCAAGAATACTGGAGTGGGTAGCCTATCCCTTCTCCAGGGCATCTACCCAACCCAGGAATCAAACTGGGGTCTCCTGCATTGCAGGCAGATTCTTTACCAGCTGAGCTACCAGGAAAGTCCCTACAGAGAACTGGGCCCCCACCTATTTTCTGGCTTCCACTCCCACTGATTTATAAGCACCAAGGTGCTCCCAGCCTGTGGTTGCTTAGTTCTTCCTGCCTTGAACTCTACACTAACCCAAATCAATCCTACATCTTCACTGTCCCTTTGAATACCCAAATTTGAACTTCTATCTTTTGGGGATAAAGTCCTGGTTCACCTAACCTGGGGCTCACCTGTTCTTGCCATCTTTCCCAGCCTTTGACTAAAAAAAATTTTTTTTCATTACATTACCTCTCTCTCTCTCTGCAGGACATATTGAGGTAATTTGCAAATGCCTCATGACATCACTCAGCTTGGTGCTTTACGGAAATAGGTTTTCAATGAATATTTGATTTGAAACATGAATGGTTTTACTTCCCAATGATGAATTGTGACTATGAGATGGAGATGATCACTGCTAAGAGGCCCCAGTGGATGGCTGAGCTTAGAGGGCACACCAGGCCCTGGCCAGTTCTGCCCCAAAGTGGGCCTCCTTTATGGGAAGTCTCTGTACTGGAGCTCCTGCTGTTGTTCAACTGTTCACTCATGTCCAGCTCTTTGTGACCCCATGGACTGCAGCACACCAGGCTTCCCCGTCCTCCACTATCTGCTGGAGTTTGCTCAAACTCACGTCCATCGAGTTGGTGATGCCATCCAACCATCTCATCCTCTGTCGTCCCCTTCTCATCCTGCCTTCAATCTTTCCCAGCATCAGAGTCTTTTCCAGTGAGTCATCTCTTTGCATCAGATGGCACAGCCATGAAACTAAAAGACGCTCGCTCCTTGGAAGAAAAGCTATGACCAACCTAGACAGCGTATTAAAAGGCAGAGACATCACTTTGCCGACAAAGGTCCATAGAGTCAAAGCTATAGTTTTCAAAGTAGATGTGACAGTTGTCACTTCCGTGCACCTGGCTAAGAGCTTCCAGGAGCTCCTCCAGAGTTTCAAGCTCTTCTACCCTATCTTCCTTCCTCCTTTCTTCTTTCACAGGCATCAGGCCTGCATAATCGGGCCGCTTTCCCCCGCCACACCAGAAAAGCCTGAGGGCCCCACAGGCTCCTCCTGTCCTGTTTTCACACATAAGGCTCTTGGATTACTTGTAACTACACCTGGGCACTCCTTTCCAGGAGGGTCAGCCCTGATACAGTATCATTCCATCATTCCACAGACAAGGACACTGGGATTCAGAAGCTAAATATCATGCCTTAGGTTGTAAGCCAAGACGATATGGAACAGAAAGAATTTACGTCTTGAGAGATGAATATCACAGTTTAAAGCAGCAGTTCCCAACCTTTTCATGGAAGACAATTTTTCCAGAGACGAGGTGAGGGGGACGGTTTCAGGATGATTCGAGGATAGTAGGGTTAGAGAATCTAATCTGTGAGAATCTAATGCTGCCACTGTTGATCCGACAGGAGATGAAGCTCAAGCAATGATGCAAGTGCTGGGGAGAGGTTGTAAATCTATACGAAGCTTTGCTTGCTCGCCCACCCACCACTCACCTCCTGTGTGTGGCCTGGTTCCTAACAGGCTATGGACCAGTACCAGGTACCAGGTACCAGTCTGTGGCCTGGGGGTTAGGAGAAATCGAAAGTGTTAGTCGCTCAGTTGTGTCTGACTCTGTGACCCCATAGACTGTAGTCCACCAGGCTCCTCTGTCCATGGAATTCTCCAGGCAAGAATACTGGAGTGGGTAGTCATTCCCTTCTCCAGGGAATCTTCCTGACCTAGGGATGGAACCTGCATCTCCTGCATTACAGGCAGATTCTTTACCATCTGAGCCACCAGGAAACTCCATGGCCTGGAGGTTGCGGACTCCTGGTCTAAAGCTTGACAACTCTGCCCCTGTTAGTGGATGAATTGTCCAAGATTCCAGATAAGGATGGTTGAGGCTGAATCTGCTATGGTTCAGCAACACTGAGGTCTGTGCCAGAAATCAGCAAGCAAGCAGAAGGTCCAGTCTGCCACCTGGGATGAAGCAGTCAACACAAGTATCAGGAGATCATTAGGAATCATAAAAGGGAAATTTTGAAAACTTCAAATCCAAAATGACAATCCACAAATAAGACATAGCAAACAGAAAGAAGGAAGATGGGGCTGGCCAGAGTCATGTTTCCAAGGAGGTCCATGGACCGGAGTCTCTTTCACCTTGGGCTGCCTGTCCCAGCCCTCCATCTCCTGACACGGCAGAGGTAACCTGGACAGATGGCACTTGAGAAAATCCAATTTCCCTCTGTGCCTTATTTCCTTCCAGTTAGAGCAGCGGGATTCAAAAGCACAATATGGATGACCATTACTGAACTGACATCATTTGGTCATTTTTCAAGTTGATGGGACTTTGAGAGTGGTGCATCGTTCATAGCCTCACGAACCACGGAAAACAGAAAGTGTAATTGAGTAACACCTCCCACTGCATTTTCAAGGCTTTCCAGCGTCTCAGAGCATGGGGCACTCTTTATCATCAGAAATACCCAAAGAAACTTATCCTCCAAAATGGTAGTCATTATACCCTCTATCTCTTGTTTGAGGAAATAGGAAACAACTGCTATGAATGAACCAATTCTGTCAAATCTGCATTTCATGAATCTCAAAATTCACAGTGATTAGAAAATTGGTAATACATAGATGGGTAAGATGTGTTACCTATAACACATCTTGTAAGACAAGGCTTTCCTGAATGGTAATTTTTGAATATATGGTATTATACTGCATTGTGACAACAATCTAGATTATCCCCATATTACAGGAGGAAAAACTGAGGCACAGAGAAATCGAATAAGTTGATAAAGGCCACTTAGTGGAACTTTGGTGATATCCAGAGTTCTTTCTACAACTGCCAAAAGGGCACTAAGTGTGGTGTGTCAGACTCTTCCCTGGCTGCACATGTAGAAGACAAGCAAACTTCAACTGCCCAAAACAATATTGTCTGGATTTTAAACAGAAAACAGTCAGTTTTTGAAAAGGAAAGTATTCCCAAGCCACATTTCCGCCCACCCAAGCTGTGGCGGCCGCCCACTGCTGACCTGGCTACCCTCCCTCTGTCTACATGTCTGGACAGCTCAGAACCCTGTCCATCTGCTCCAGTGGGAATGACCCGGAGATTACCCAAAGTGGCCTGGGCCTCTCTACACCCTTAACATCCAGCACAGAGTAGCAGTTCAATAAATGATCCTTGACTGTGGAGTGAATGAATCTGAGAGGCCAAGTCAGGATAGAACTTCCATGGACCGGAACAAAAACTCAGAATAAATCCAAGTCACTAAGCCACTAATTCAAGTGCTAAGGCCCTGTACTTTGTTCAGACGGAAACTGGGAAACCCCACAGAATCCTGACCCTGGACCTGTCACTCAATGACAACCCATGAGTTGACAGTGAGATAACGAAAACCTGATCTCGTGGTCGTCAAAAACCAGTGGGTGCTGTTCTGAATACACAAGCATCATGAATTTTTAAAAAATGACTTGCAGACTCACTCTACTACCAGGCTGTGCATACCAAATGCCAAACAATAAATTACAAGTGGAGTGGGGAATATCAGACAAATGGGTGTTTTGAGTACCATAGAGAAAAAATTTCTCCAGCCACAGCCATCTGTGGATCGAGACACAACAAACCGTTCTGTGCTTTCATTCTGAGCAGAGAGCACTGATCAATTGCCAGGTTGTCAAGCTCTTTAAAGTCTGTTTTTAAACTCAAAGGCCTGACATTCCAGAGCATAAATGTTGTGGGTTTGCCTATGGTGGCCTGGTGTGTGTGCAGCGTGGCAATTCCAGACGTGTCAGCAATTCCCCACCGAAGGGAGAACTGAAATGATGTCTTTCGAGCCAGAGGATACCGCATCCACGTGCTTGCCTTGGCGTCTACCTTCCTCTGGAAGGCTTGAGGGAGGTGGCCGTGTCCTGTTTATGAACTTACCGCAGCAGCACCCTGGCTTGCACCCTGGGGAAACTTGGCCGCCGGCTTCACTCTCTTCATCAGCCCCTCATCCACGGGGAGCTGAGTGCTGGGCAGTAAAAGTGAAAGTGTTAGTCGCTCAGTCACGTCCGACTCTTTGTAACCCCATGTACCGTAGCCCACCAGGTTCCTCTGCTCATGGAATTCTTTAGGCAAGAACACCGGAGTGGGTAGCCATCCCTTTTTCCAGGGGATCTTCCTGACCCAGGGGCCAAACCAGGGTCTCCAGCATTGCAGGCAGATTCTTTACTTTCTGAGCCACCAGGGAAGTCCCGAATTCTGGGCAGAGATGAGCCAAGGTTCTCTCTTGGAGAGGTGTCATGAGGGAAGGGGCTCTCCTGGGGAAGATCAAGGAGATCATTCTGGGGATTAAATTAAAAAGGTTTTACCCAGTGTGGGACTTCTTCCCTCTGTCTGTGAAGCTTCTCTGCTTTCTCCCTACGAGATACACAAACCCAAGTGACTGCAACTTTCTAGAACTATGGCTGCCAGCTGCATTGATAACAAAAATAGCTGACATGGATTGAGCACTTACCAACTGCTGAAATCCTTCCATGCTCTCCCAGCTTGCCGCCAGCATGGAAGTGGAGCCCGCACCAGGGAGCACAACAGCAGGACCTGAATGGAAGGAGTAGACGCTGATGTGTGGGAACCAGTCTAGGAGGCATCCCAGAGATGAGCAGCAGCAGCAGGGCACCAGCCCTTCCGCTTTTCCTAGTTCAATCCTCCAGCCACACTCAGAGCAGCTCGGAACAACCCGGATCTTCCCAGCTGCGACCTTTGTGTTGCTCACTGTTTGCTACCTTGATAGCCATGCTCACTCCACTCTGTCCTTCGGTGTCTGTGAAGCTTCATTCTCTGCTGCCCTTCGTCCTTTCTCTGTGCGTCCAAAGCCCCTCGGAGAGGCAGAACATAATCAATATGCAGTCTGCTGCTGTCTCACAAGAAGGGGAGCTCCTTGAAGGTGTGTGCGTGTGTGCACGCGTGCTCAGTTGCTTCTGACTCTTTGTGGCCCTTTGGACTGTAGCCCACCAGACACCTCTATTCATGGGATTCTCCAAGCAAGAATATTGGAGGGGGTTGCCATACCCTCCTCCAGAGGATCTTTCCAACCCAAGGATCAAAATCAAGTCTCCTGTGTCTCCTGCATTGGCAGGCGGGTTCTTTACCCACTGAGCCACCTGGGAAGCTGTCTTGAAGGTAGGGACCAGGAATAAGTCATCACTGGTCCCTGACTTGGCACAAAATAGATACTCAGTAAATTCTAGATGAAGGGGACTCCCCTGGTGGTTAAGGCTTCACCTTCCAATGCAGGGGCTGTGGGTTCAATCCATGGTTGGGGAGCTAAGACCCCACAAGTCTCACAGCTAAAAGAACAAAACATAAACAACAGAAACAGTACTGTAACAAATTCAGTAAAGACTTTATAAATGGTCCATGTGTAAAAGACTTTTTAAAAATACTAGTTGAAGTCTTCCCTGGTGGCTCAGGTGGTAGAGAAGCCGCCTGCCAATCCAGGATACAGGAGACACAGGTTTGATCCCTGATTTGGGAAGATCTCCTGAAGAAAGAAATGGCAACCCACTCCAGTATTCTTGCTTGGGAAATTCCATGGACAGAGCAGCCTGGTGGGCTACAGCCCCTGGGGTCGAAAAGAGTCGGATACAACTGAGTGACTAACACCGTTGAAGGACTAGAAAACACAGCTTCATTATTATTTTAGATACAAGAAAAAGGTCCTCTGACATTCTATAGATGCCAAAGCATTCCATAATTATATGCTAATAAAAACATAATTTAATGAAACAATGCTGTATCAAAGACCTTTTTTTTTTTTCACTCCCGTCCTCTTTGGGGTATGAAGAAATACAACTCAAGAACTGCTTAAGAGATCAATTTGCTCCTTGGTATCCCTTTTCTTACCCTTGCTACCATCCTGAAAGTAAAAGTGAAAGTGTTAGTTGCTCAGTCATGTCTGACTCTTTGACCCAAGCTCCTCTGATCTTGGAATTCTCCAGACTAGAATACTGGAATGGGTAGTCATTCCCTCCTCCAGGGATCTTCCTGACCCAGGGATCAAACCTGGGTTTCCTGCATTGCAGGCAGATTCCTTACCTCCGGAGCCACTAGGGCAGCCCATTACCATCCTAGTCTTGGGCTATTTGTCCATATAAATTTCTTTGAAAATTTCAAAATTCACTGAAATAGTCTAACAGCAAGTAACCAGATAATGATTGATAATAGCCATTTTTAAAATAACCCATTTTTGAGCTGGTTGTAGCTCAGGCCTTGTTGGGTTTCCTGGCTGTTTGAGATGGCAGTCTGTACACATAGTCACGGCCTCTATAATTATTCCCAAATGCAATTACATTTCCAACAGGAAATCCTTCTCTAGAAGTCATCCCCAGCCCAAGCAGCTGGACCATTAAGCTTGTGGAACACTGGGTGAAAAGGTCAAAGCCTCGTTTCCATCCTAGTGGTGACTCAAAAGTAGAACAGTGCTCGAAAATGTCAATAGTGGTGGGATTAGAGTTGAGAGTTTCTTATATTTTTCTGTTTCCCTTTCAGCATAATGAGGATTTACTATTTTGATCATAGATGTGATTATACATTATACTATAGACATAGTATTCATGAGTATATCATGTGTGTGTGCCAAGCCACTTCAGTCGTGTGTGTCTCTTTGTGACCCTATGTAGCCTGCCAGGCTCCTCTGTCCATGGGATTCTCCAGGCAAGAATACTGGAGTGGGTTTCATGCCCTATTCCAGAGGATCTTCCCAACCCAGGGATCGAACCCGAGCCTCTTACATCTCCTGCATTGAAAGCTGGATTTTTTACCACTAGCGCCACCTGGGAAGCCCTAAGTATATCATAGATACAGGTAGATATAATGATATGGTTGTAAAGAATCTGCCTGCAATGCGGGAGACCTGGGTTTGATCCCTGGGTCAGAAAGATCCCCTAGAGAAGGGAATGGCCACCCACCCCAGTATTCTTGCCTGGAGAATTCCAGGACAGAGGAGCCTGGTCTATGGGGTCACAAAGAGTCGGACATGACTAAGTGACTAACACTTTCACTTTTCACTGTACTATAGACTATACAATTTTATAATTACCAAAAAAAAAAAAAAAATTGTAAATGGAGGACAAACTCAGTTTAAAAGCAAAGAAGCAGACCTGAAAATCTTTGCATGTAAGTCAGAAAGACAAACCAGAGAAGGAGCATAAGATGAATCCAGGATTGAATCTAAACCAAACAGACATGCCTCAGAGACCATGTGTGTGTTCTGCATGGAACACATGTGTTGCTCTAAGGTTTCCAGCAGCCAATGGTGAAAAGAGAAATCTGAGCAATTCCCCAGGTATTGTATTGTATTGTATGAGCAATGACCTCATACAAGAGATTCCCTGGTGGCTCAGAGGTTAAAGAAAATGGCCAACATTTCCATACTCTGGGCCCAATGGAAAAATCTCATCAAGGTCTTATATGAAGGCTAATTCTGCTAGTGGTGAGGTGAATTTTTCTGCTGGCCTGAGCTGACCGGCCAGGTTTTGCAGACAGCTCATCATTGCCCCCTTGGGTTTGCCAAGTCAAGAACGCACAACCCCCAGGGCAGAGCCACCCCAGGCCCACCCTCTCTATCATTTATCACCCACCCCATCCTCTCACAGTCCTTCTGCTGACACTTTGTCCTGCTCTAGTTTCTCTTCCGCCCCCTCCTCCCAGTTCAATCCAGCATTTAGCTGCCTTCCCAGTTCTAGACTTGCTCCTCAGACTCAGTTGAGCCTTTTCAGTTCCTGGTGGTGAAAGCTTCTGCAAACTAGTCAGCCAGTCTTCAAAGTCCCTGTGCCTGTCGGGGAAGGAGAGGGTGGGATGAATTGGGAGGGTAGCATTGACATATAAGGGCTTCCCTGGTGGCTCGGCGGTAAGGAATCTGCTGCAGTGCAGGAGACACAGGAGACATGGGTTTAATGTCCAGGTCAGGAAGATCCCCTGGAGAAGGAAGCGGCAACCCACTCCAGTATTCTAGCCCAGAAAATTACAAGCTCAGCGGAGCCTGGCAGACTACAGTCCATAAGGTTGCAAAGAGACATGAGAGCACACACACACACATGTTGACATATATGCACTGGTGGTGGTGGTGCTGGTTTAGTCACTAGGTCATGTCCAACTCTTCGGACCCCATGGAGCCTGCCAGGCTTCTCTGTCCATGGGATTCTCCAGGCAAGATTACTGGAGTGGGTTGCCAGTTCCTTCTCCAATATACACACTACCGTGTTTAAAATGGGTAGTGGGGAGCTGCTGCATAGCACAAGGAACTCCGCCCAGTACTCTGAGATGAGCTCGAGGAGTGGGATGGGGCAAGGGAGGGAGGCTCAAGAGGAAAGGATATATGTATACATAACTGTGGTGTTGGAGAAGACTCTTGAGAGTCCCTCGGACTGCAAGGAGATCCAACCAGCCCATTCTGAAGATCAACCCTGGGATTTTTTTGGAAGGAATGATGCTAAAGCTGAAACTCCAGTACTTTGGCCACCTGATGAGAAGAGTTGACTCATTGGAAAAGACTTTGATGCTGGGAGGGATTGGAGGCAGGAGGAGAAGGGGACGACCGAGGATGAGATGGCTGGATGGCATCACTGACTTGATGGACGCGAGTCTGAGTGAACTCCAGGAGTTGGTGATGGACAGGGAGGCCTGGCGTGCTGCGATTCACGGGGTCGCAAAGAGTCAGACACGACTGAGCGACTGAACTGAACTGAACTGATAGCTGATTCACTTAGTTGTTCTCCAAAAACTATCACAGCATTGTAAAGCAATTATGCTCCAGCTTTTAAAAACGTCTGCGTGCCTGTTACGGCATGGGTCTGGTCCCCCCCATTGCCTTCCTGCCCTTCACATCAGTCACCTTCAGGTGAAATCAGAGAAGATGAACAGTTGCTGCCTCACACGCTCAGACGGTGATCTAGAGCAGTGCTCCTCAAAGCCGGCACCTCAATCAGGGCTGGCCCACTTGACCCACCAAGAGAGACGGTCAGAAGCCAACAGCAGGCTTGCCAGAGCTTTGATGGCACTGCCAGGTCAGCCAGCCACGGGAGCACTGAATGTGCTCCTTGTGCAAAGTATAGACTAGCTCAGGTGTGGCTGCCTCAAGCTGCTGCCGACCAGTCGTACGCTGGAGGAGCACTTATCAGTGCCCGATGGAGTGGGAATCTTTAGAAAGGTCCTTCCCCAATTTGGTTTGGAAGTACAATCTGGAGGCTTGCAACCAGTCTCTTGTCTGAGCATAATAGCACCGTGAGGAATTGAGCTCCTTCTACTTTCCAGACACTGTGTGAGACAAATTGCCAGCGCTTTTGCATGTAACCACAGCCACTCCAGGAGGTAAGTACTACTACCATAGTCGCCATTTCACGGCTAACGCAACAGAGTCCCTGGGTAGCTCTGCATCTTCCTCTAGGTCTTGTGCAGATGGCAGAGGTAAGTGTGCCAAATCCGCTTGAATCTAAAACCCATGCATCTACTATTGCCCATCGTAGCAGGACGATGTCTGCGGGACTTAAGGAATCGGCAGGAAACCGCAGGCTGTTCATCCTTAATGAGGAGGAAGTAACAGGTAGCTTCTTCCCCTGCCTTCCCTACCTCAGTTCTTTACACTTAGAGCTTGTTATTCCTGATTTTAAAACAATTGTTCCCATGGCAACACCCTGGCAGCTTCTCTTAGCAACCATAGCCATCTTTCACCATTTTCACAAAGTTGGTTCAAATACAAAATTGCTTTTTGAAAGAGTTTTCAGAAGCAAAAACCAAAGTGATCAGTTGACCAGAGCTTGACTTTTTACACATCTTAAGAAAATCAAGTGGCAAGTTTTACACATCTTAGGAAAAACAACTTTCTAGTGGTGTTTCAAAACTAGGTGAAAAGAGAAACACCCAGGTTTGCAGGTCAGGATAGTGGTTGAAACCTAAATAATATGCAAACTCTCAGATGTGAAATTTTCCTCTGGTTGACTAAAGTTTCACAAACTGAGAGTCTTTAAGGTTTACAGTTTTTTAAATTAATGTCTTACCGGAGTATATTTGCTTTAGAATGTTGTTAGTTTCTACTCTACAGCAAAATGAATCAGCTCCGTATCCCCTCTACGTATACACGTATCCCCTCTTCCTTGGATTTCCTTCCTACTTCGGGCACTACAGAGCACTGAGCAGAGTTCCTAGTGCTATATAGTAGGTTCACATTAGTTGCCTATTTTATACATAGTATCAAGCACGTATGTATGTCAATTCCAGTGTCCTAATTCATCTCACCCCTCTTCCTATCTCCATGGTGTTCATATACTTGTTCTCTATGTCTGTGTCTCTATTTCACAACTAAGATAATCTATACCAAATCTGTAGATTTTATACATGCGTTAATATACAATATTTGTTTTGCTCTTTCTAACTTCACAATGTATGATGGTCTCTAGGTCCATCCAAGTCTCTACAGATGAGCCAGTTTCCTTCATTTTTTATGACTGAGTAATATTCCATTGCGGCTATGCACCACGTCCCCTTTACCCATTTCTCTGTGGATGGACATCAAGTTGCTTCCGCATCCTGGCTATTGTAAATAGTGCTCCAGTGAGCACTGGGGTGCATGTGTCTTTTTGAAATTATGGTTTTCTTTGGGTATATGCCCAGTAGTGGGATTGCTGCATGATACAATAGTTCCATTTGTAGTTTTTTAAGGAATCTGTATTAGTTCTCCATTGCCACTGTGACAATTTGTTGCCAATTTAGTGGTTTAAAAAAAAAAAACCCACAAATTTAACATCTTACAAGTCTGTAGATCAGATGTCTGACATGGAAGTCCTCAGGCTAAGATTAAGGTGCAGGCAGGTGCCTTACTTTCTAGAAGCTCTAAGAGAGAATCCCTTGCCTTGCCTTTTTAAGCTCCTAAAAGCTGCCTGCTTGCCTTACATCATGACTACCTTCCTCCTCCTTCAAAGCCAGCAACACTGAGCTGAGTCCTTCTCAGGCTGCCATCTCTCTTGACAGCTCTGCCAAATCCCTCTTCCCCTTGCAAAGACCCTGTGATTACATCCCGCCCTCGGATAATCCAGGCTAATCCCTCTATTTTAAGGTCATCTGATGACAGGCTTCATTCCCTCTGCATCCTTAATTCCTCTTTGCCATGGCACCTAACCCAGCCACAGGATCCAGAGATTAGGAGGAAGACGTCTTGGAGGAGCTATTTTTCTCTCTACCACAGTGGATACAGCAGCCTACACAGCGTTTCCTAATGAGTAAGAGAACATGGGCACAATGGTGGACTAACTCGTGGCATCTCCTCACCTGCAGCCACCATGCATCTCTTTGGCCTCTTCCTCTTGTGTATTCTGGCTATGAGCTAAAGTATGTACTTAAAATAGCAAGTTGTACCCCAAATGGCAATGGTCAGTGCTGAGCAAAAGGTCTGTGGAGCAAGACTAAGCCTCTTAAGCATTTGTTACCTGGACATGGGGCTGGAGTTGGGGCCACTACCAGGTGGCCCACTAGGGCAAGACACGCTGGCAGCGAGCAGCTCGGGCTCAGAGCTGCTGACACGGGCAGCTGACCATGATGGATGTTGGAGAAAGGGCTGACTCCATGAGGTGCAAACCTTCCCTGAAACACGGCGACAATTATCCCATGAAGACATTTATGTAGTAGGACAGAAAACAAATCCCCATTGTGATCAATACAAACAAACCGAAAGCTGTAATTTGCCTGGGACAAATGGCTTCCAGGGTGGCTGGGGAATGCGCAAGCATGCCACCAAGTCCTGTGTCCAGTTCTGTGCTGACACCGTGGAGGGAAGTGATGGGGGCCAGGGCCCGCAGGAGTCTCCCTCCCCAGATCAGGAGGGGAGACAGCGATCCCAGCAAAGCTAACCTACAATGGCAAACATGCTATGCAAAGGGTCAAGGAGTTGTGAGCTGCTTTTTAAAGAGTCAGAGGAGTTTGGAAGAGATGGAGTCCCTATGACCTGGGGAGAGGGCAGTGAGGGGTCGGTCAACAGAGGTGAGGAAGCAGCAAGTGGTCGGTGGGGAGTAGGGCTCTGTCTGTTGCTAGCTGTGTGCTCTGGCAACTGACTTGACCCCAGGTGACTCAGTTTCCCTGTCTGTGGAAAGGCAGTGATATTAGAACTCTTGGGTTTACCTGTTGAAACAAGACCCCATGCACAACACTGGGAACATAGTAGATATGCTATGTATTGGTTTGGGGTTTTGTCTTTTTTTTTTTACGATTTTTTGATGTGGGCCATTTTTAAAGTCTTTATGGAATTTCTTACAATATTGCTTCTGTTTTACGTTTTGATTTTTTTGGCCCTGAGGTGTGTAGGGTCTTAGTTCTCCAACCAGGGATCGAACCTGCACCGCCTGCACTGGAAGGTGAACTCTTAACCACTGGACTACCAGGGAAGTCGCTGTGTGTTGTGGTAAGAACACATAGCGTGCGATCTACTCTCTTAACAGATCAATGGTGGTGGTTTAGTCGCTAAGTCATGTCCGACTCTTGTGACCTCATGGACTGTAGCCTGCCAGGCTCCCTGTCCACAGGATTCTCAGGCAAGGATACTGGAGTGGGTTGCCATTTCCTTCTCCGCTCAACAGATCAGTAAGTGTCGAATCCAGGACCGCTATCTGTGGGCCCAGTGCTGTGCAGCAGATCCGTGGAGCTCACACGACTTGCGTGACTGACTTGCATGCACCCTGATGGGGGAGTCTCTACTCAGCGTGCTGGCCCTTGGGCTGCAGCTGTGATTGTTGAGTGCACTTAGGGCTTCCTAGAAAGACGGGAATGAGGCTGCACCGAACAGGAGGAGCCAGGCAGGTAGTCTGACTCTGCTCACATTAGGGATGGAGCCTCTTCTCAGCAAAGAGGTCAGGATCAAGTTGCAAAGTGGTCTGGCTACTGCTTAGTTGCTCTGTCATACCTGACTCTGTGCTGCCCCATGGACTGTATCCCGTCAGGCTCCTCAGTCCATGGGGCTCTCCAGGCAAGAATACTGGACTGGGTTGCATTTCCTACTCAGTGGATCTTCCAGACCCAGGGATCGAACCCCTGTCTCCTGTGTCTCCTGCCTAAAAATACCCCTAGAAAGTCCCCATGTGAGTGAGATCAAAAAATCAAAAGAGAGATACTAGGCCATCTGAAGCTTGCACAGTGGGGGATATTCTAGAATGTATGGTTTTCTAGAAAATGTCAGACACTCTGAGCCCATTTCCTCACCCACAAGGTAAGGATGGCTGTCACCTTTCTCGGAAGGGCAGGAGTGAGGGTTAATGCGGAAATGTCACATACCTGGGGCTGATTCATGTTGATATATGGCAGAAACAAACACTATATTGTAAAACAATTATCCTCCAATTAAAAACAAATTTTTAAATGAAAAAAATTAAATGAGATATCTTTAAAGTGCTCAGCACAGTGTCCAGGGTATAGTAAGTGCTCTAAAGTATTAATTATTATTATTATTCCAAAGGGTATGTAATCATCTTTTTTAGTAGTTTTCAAATGTGTTTCTGTTGATTTTAACAGTGAAACATTTCCTCTCTCCCATAAGAAGCCTCATGTGGTAGAAGAGGGCAGGCCTGGTTGACGTGGGGGGTCAAGGCCCAGAGCCCGCCTTGCCCACCTCCTCTCTGCCCCCAGGGCACCTGCCTGGAGAAAGCGTCCCTGTACTGCAGAGGCCCATAGAGGAGGGTGCCTTGGCCAGGGTCCACCTAACGGCCTTGCTACCTGGCGCTGAAGCTGGTTTCCAAATGACCAGTTCATCGCACAGCCAGTTCACTGAGTCAGTTTGATAAAAATCAGTGCACTTGTTATTCCACCAAATGCCGAGTCATCAGTGACTGATGTCTGAGTTTCCCAAATCATCATAACGTGCTCCAGTTTTAACGACTTATTAGCTTTAGAGCGAGTCATACTGGACCCATGGGTGTTGCTGTGAGGAGCCGGAACTCCTTAGCCAGGTTCCTTCTCATCCTTGGCACAACCCTTAGGGCCCCCTCTCGCTGGCCCCCAGTTCTACCTCCTGCACCACCAGGAGCCTGTCCCCCGCCAAATCCCTGCCCTTTGGAGCTCCAGGTTTCCCCACCCTTACCCTTGTCACCTTGGTTTACCCTGCCCTGCCCTCTGCTGCTCAAAGCCCCTGTGGGGTCTGCAGCCCAGGCTGCGTTCTCAGCTGACCCTGCTCTGCACCTTCCTCTGGCAAACCCTCTGATCCGTCTCCGGAGCTCCAGTCACTATGGGAAGCTTGGGGACGGACACACCATGAAGAGTTCCCAAAATCTTCTTCTGAAAGCTGATCACCTAAAACTTCTCGGAAATCATCGAAACCTTTTGTTTTAAGAAATCAACCAACAGTTTAAAATAAATACAATTTTAGGAAATTTTGCAAATTCTTTGAATTTGTTATTTGGCGAGTTAACCATATGATGAATTCTCTGCAGTTCTATTGTTTTTTGGAAAATTGACCTAAAACTGGAACACAGATTTCTAGTCCAATTCACTTTCTTCTAAATAATACTTCTCAGTACTCGTTTGTAAACACAATCAGTATGTCTTTATTGGTATGGTTAAATTTGGTTTCTCTTCTCCCTTTATTTTTGGCAACTTGGTTTTTGCAAAATGCATTTTCTCAATTTTTTTCAAACTTGCTTTCTTTTTAAAAATGCAATGTTTTTAAGATGTTAATGGCCTCATTTTAATTTGCACATATTCTTGTTAATAATGAAATCTCCTTAATGTGAGTTAAAACTAAAAGCCTGTCAGAGTAATTCACAAACATTTAAAAACTCTGTAGCAATTCTAGGAGGATTCCCTGTTAATATTCTTAAGGACTTTCAATGGATATACTAAGTGGGCCTTGGTATTAACAGAAATAGCAAACAAATTAAAATTGGACTCTCAGTAACAATTGGGAAATAATGAATACGCACAGCCTTCAGCATGCAGCTGAATCTAGTTGTACAAGAGCTTCCTACACTTTAAGAATATCTTTATTGAATAACCATCATGCTAATAAGTATCACTTAAGACTGGTATTGAGTCACCTGACTTCTCTATATTTCTTTCAGGAATGCACAAGAGAACGGCATCAATCAAATTTAAAATAATGCAAACCTCATTTGGCGTTGAGGCTAGCTGCAATCTCTATTTGCAGCATATAGTACATTTTCATGTGAGCAATGTAATTTGCAAGGAATTAAAATTCCAGCCTAAGAGACATCTCAAAATCCATTCTCAGGCCTTGGTGAATATCCCGATGATCCATGAGAAATGTCAGAATGATCCGCCGTTTCCACAGTGGATTACAACTTTGAGAACAGTACCCACCACTGCAAGGATAAATCACTCTTCAGGCTTAATCTCTTTGAAAATTCGGTTTATACTAAAAGAAAAACACTTTGCTATGTATTTGTACATTAAAAAAACAGGATTTAACATGGAGCTTTAATACTTTATCCTGTTTAATCTTCACAACAATCTTTGGTGGTAGGTATTACAATCACCACTCGAAAGATGAGACGCTTGAAGCTCAAAAAGACTAAATGACATTCCCAAGTTCACCCAGCTAATAAGAAGTAGACAGGCATTAAATTTAAGTCTTCTGGCTCTGAGCCAATAAGTTAAAACAACAAGCGTACATTGCTTATCATGTACATAGACACTCCTCTTTTTTCCTTTCCCCCAACCTTTATTGAGATATAATTGACAAAGACCACAGCGTAAGTTTAAGCTGTACAACAGGGTGATTTTACGTACGTATATGTTGCAGAATGATCACCACAACAAGGTTAGTTACCATGTCCATTGCTCACACAGCTAGTTTCTGTGTATACGGTGAGAGCTTTAAAAACCTATCCTCTTAGCTTTCAAGTTTCTAATATGATATTGTGCTCATTCTCTTCATTCACATCCAACTCTTTGCAACACTATGGATTGTAGCTGGTCAGGCTCCCCGGTCCATGGAATTCTCCAGGCAAGAATACCTCCTCAAGGCGATCTTCCCAACCCAGGGATCGAACCTACGCCTCTTAATATCTCCTGCATTGGCAGACAGGTTCTTTACCGCTAGCACCACCTGAGACGCCATTAGTAGCTATAGTCACCGTGCCATGATCTTTATAATTAGACGTTTGTACCTTCTGACCACCTTCACCTGCTTACATTTTGTCTAGCAGCAGCTTTGCATTATAAGGACGGAACTGGGTAGTTGCGACTGAGATTGTAGAGCCCACAAAATGGAAAATACCTTTGTAGAAAAAGTTTACTGATGGCTCTGCTAAAAATAATGGCAAAAAATGAAAGTCAACTTGTAGCCCTACTGAGAAGCGGGGGGGAAAAGTCCTATGGAATCAGGGACTTGCGCTCCAGTCTAAGCTATGGTACAGGCTTAGTCTTATCACGCCTGTGCTCCGCTGCTTAGTTGTGTCCCACTGTTTGTGACCCCAAGGACCGTAGCCCACCAGGCTCTTCTGCCCATGGGAATTTTCTGGCAAGAATACTGGAATGGGTTGCCATTTCCTCTTCCAGGGGATCCTCCTGATCCAGGGATTAAACTCATGTCTCCTGCACTGGCAGGCAGATTCTTTACCACTGAGCCACCTGGGAAGCCCAGCTTAGTCTCATATATTGGACAAAGCAGTTCCCTGTCTGGACCTCAGTTTCCTTATCTGTAAGATAAATTAAACTAAATCATGATTTTTAAATCAAAGCTCTTTCCCTCAAAGCTGTCTATAGTAAGTGCTGTGTGTACAGCAGACACAAACCCGTCTATTTGGAAAAACAGCTGGGGTTGGAGGCTACTGTCCTAACCTATCACCTCCCAACCTTGCCCATGTGCTCAGAGCTTTGTGGGGGGCGGGGGAGAGGGTGTGTTTCACAGCCCACCACAGCCACAAACACAAAGGCCACTGAGCTAACCACTCTCTGTGTCCCTTCCACAGTCGATGTTCATGGTGTGGAATCCATGCCACCTTGTAAAACTCTCAGATTTAGAACCCTCCAAAACTACACTTCATCTTTGAGAATTGTCTTCGTAACCAAACCGCAGCTGAGATAGAGTGAAAAGGAAATGCATGCATACATATATGCCATTTCCCCTACTTAGCCATAGGACAGCCTAAAGTGTATCTTTCTGCTTTCTGGAATGAGCTGGCTCTCTCTCTGATCTGTCTTGAGCATTTTAACACACAAAAGCAGAGTGTCAGCCTTGGGGAGCTATACAACATGAGGAATTGTCACTCCAGTGACAGCACTCCTGGGGACAGTGCTGCTTCAAAAGGCATCAGGCAGGTAATGACACTGTGAATTATTTGTTGCCTGAGCAGGGACTAGTTTGAGCAGCTCACAGGTACATTGGAACTGCATCAAAAAGTGTTTTGGTCCCAAGGTAGGGGTCTTTGGAGAAAGAGAGCTGGTCAGAGGTTCTAAGAGCCCAGAGCTCTGGATGAGAAGTCAGGGCATTGGCACAGCCTTCCCTCTGACACTCTCCTCGCACCCGAGTCAAGTTTTCTGGTCTTTCTGGGACTGTGACGTGACTGGCTGCACAAAAAACTAACTGTGGGTCCAGCTTTGTGCATACACAGCTCAATTAATCCTCACATACTCTCCACACACATCAGATCTCCATTTCATGACAAAGGTAGGAGATTGAGTTTTACTAAGTTAAGTAACTTACCCCAAATTATGCAGCTAGTCAGTTGGGCAGCAAGGCTTTAAACTAGCTATTGGAAGCAATTTGTAAAAAATGGTTCAGGTATATATGTGCAACTGAATCACTTTGCTGTATACCTGAGACAAACACAACATTATAAATCAACTATTTCAGTGTTGTTGCTATTTCGTTGCTCAGTCATGTCCCACTCTTTGTGACCCCATGGACTGTAGCCCGACAGGCTCCTCTGTCCATGGGATTTCCCAGACAAGAATACTGGAGTGGGTTGCCATTTCCTCCTCCAGGGGATCTTCCCGAGCTAGGGCTTGAACCCACATCTTGTGCATAATAAGCAGGTGGATTCTTTATGGCTGAGCCACCAAGGAAGCCCCTATACTTCAGTAAAAACATTTCCATTAAAACATGTTAACAGCCAAGGTGCGGCTGTGAAGTCAAATAGCTTCTGTTTGAACCCTGTTTTTGCAACTGACAGGTGTGACACTGGTCAGCTTGTTTAAATACTTTGATTTCTTTATCTATAAAATGAGCCTGATGGTGCTACCTGCCTCATAGAATTTAGAGGATGACAGGATTCTTACAAGATGCCTGGTAAAGGAACTTCCCTTGCGGTCTAGTGGTTAACATGTCACCTTCCAATGCAGGGGGTGCAGGTTCAGTTCCTAGTTAGGGAGATAAGATCCCACATCCCTTGCAGCCAAAAAAATTACATAAAACTGAAGCAGTATTGTAACAAATTCAATAAAGACTTTAAAAATGGTCCACATTAAAAAAAAAAAAAAACCTTAAAAAAACACCTGGTAGATATTGAGTCATAATTATGGTCACTATTATTTGTTGTTCAGCAGCTCAGTTGTGTCCAGCTCTTTGTCACCGCATGGACAGCAGCACACCAGGCTTCCCTGTCCTTCACTGTCTCCCAGTTTACTCAAACTCATGTCCATTGAGTCAGTGATGCCATCCTACCATATCATTCTCTGTTGCCCCATTCTCCTCTGGCCCTCAACTTTCCCAGCATCAGGGTCTTTTTCAGTTGAGTTGGCTCTTCGCATCAAGCGGCCAAAGTATTAGAGTTTCAGCTTCAGCATCAGTCCTTCCAATGAATATTCAAGATTGATTTCCTTTAGGATTGACTGGTTTGATCTCCTTGTAGTTCAAGGGACTCGAGTCTTCCCCAGCACTACAGTTTGAAAGCATGTATTCTTTGGTGCTCAGCCTTCTTTATGGTCCAACCTTCACATCTGTACATGACTACTGGAAAAACCATAGCTTTGACTAGATGGACTTTTGTCAGCAAAGTGATGTCTCTGCTTTTTAATATGCTGCCTAGGTTTGTCATAGCTCTTCTTCCAAGGAGCAAGCATCTATCAATTTCATGGCTGCAGTCACCGTCCACAGTGATTTTGGAGCCCAAGAAAATAGTCTGTCACCGTTTCCATTGTTTCCCCATCTATCTGTCATGAAGTGATGGAACTGGATGCCATGATCTTAGGTCACTATTACCATCACCTGGTTAATTCCAAAATCCATGTTGCTAGCCACCCTGTAAAAATCAAGCTTCCTCCCTATCTCCTCTCCAAGAGGACTCTTATCAATGTCTCTGATGAGCTACGTCAGGTCAGGCCAGTGACAGGTCAGTTTTTCTTCCTCATTTCACCCCTAATCTCTCAGTAGCATTTGATGTTGCTGAGCACTTCTGCCTTGAAATATTGATAGCTTCTTGTCTAGCCTTTGGGACACCACATTCTTCTGGTTTTCCTCCTTCCTTAGAGGTCACTCATTCTCATCCTCCTATGCTAGGTCCTCCTCCTTTCCCAGACTTCTAAAGGGAAGTGAACCCCAAGCTCTCATTCTCATGCCCTTCTCTTCCCCACTGACACTCCTTTGTTGGGTTATAATGTGTGGGCCCACACCTTCAAATGAGCTGGCAACTTTCACATTTCTCTCCCCACCTGGAACTATTGGAGCCTCTGAGCTCCAATAGCCTTATGTTTCTGCTTGGATGTCTCAAAGGCACCACACACTTAATGTCCTAAACAGAAATGCTGGTTTCCCCTCTATTCAAACATCTGTCCTCCTTCCAATCCATGTCAATAAAGGTGCCACCATTGGCCCTGTTATTCAGGCCATAAACCCATTAATTCCTCTCTTTCTCTCACATCCATATCAAGTTCATCAGTAAATTCTCTTTTTGTACCTTATATGCTTCCTTTTGAGTGTGTTTTTTTTTTTCTTTTAAAAAATGTCTTTAATTAATGTATTTTTAAGCATCTGTGCTTAGTTGTGTCTGACTCTTTGTGACCCCATGGACTGTAGCCCCCCAGGCTCCTCCGTCCATGGGATTCTCCAGGCAAGAAGACTGGAGTGGGTTGCCATTTCCTCCCTCAGGGGATCTTCCCGATCCAGGGATCCATCCACCTCCTCCCGACTCTCCTCCACTACCTGACGCTAGTCAATCAAGGTATAGGCTGAGCGTTTCTGGACTGGCTAACATTCATCTATTCACAAATGGTGTGTCCTAATGACAGTCCATGCAGGAAACTCTGACCTGGGGAAAAATGGGTGACCCAGAATCCATCAAAGACTATTCCAGGACAGAGAAATGGACCCCATGTGACAAAGCAGACTAACAGCACATGTCCCGGGAGGTACAGCAAACTCAGCTCCAGATGAGACGAATGGAAATGCCAAAGGCTCCAGCGAGAAAAGCCTGGGAGAACCATGACTCAGGCTTCGAGAATACACCCATTCTCTGCGTTGACATTCAGATATTTTTAGGATCCAGGCTTCTCTGATGGCTTAGTTGGTAGAGAATCTGCCTGCAATGAAGGAGACTACTTTTTTCACTTTCATTTTTAGGATCCACTACCACGGAGCCATTTCATATCTATGTTTGGTTATCATAGAATCAAACCACATCAGGTCAAAGGAGACTAAGCTTCAGACCTCACCTAGGATCAGAGGATTCTCATCTGAAGACTCAAAACCTCTAGATGGTTCATGAAGGTATTCTATGCGTGATTTGTTAATATATGTTTCAGGAAAACTTGGTCGAACTCATAAGACTGTTGCAAAAACCAACAGCTTAAATATCTTTGCTTTTTTTCTGAAGTTGTATCAACTCAGTTATACACCACATACATCAGAATCCCTTTCTCAATTTCTGAGATTAATAAAAATGAAAAGACAAATCTGTATTTATGGTAAAGTACAATTTTCAGGATTTTAAAAGCATAACTCATGCAAATATAAAATGAATACTTGTCAAAGATTTTATTCTACTCATTAATTACTGAGGGAAGCAGTGAGATGTTAAGACTGGTTCAAATAACATTTAAGGGACCAGGTCTTTATAGGCAATTAAGTAAAGGGCTATTAGGATAACATTTCTGGACTAGATACAAATCCTTAAATGTCCACTAGGGCAGCAAGCTATAAACTACAGATTTTCTGTTCCATTGGATACAAATCATTTGCATCTATCCTGGACAAAAATCTACAAAAGTTAACATGTAACTTCACTAAATTTGAAAACTTGAATCAATATTCAACAATAAGTTGAACAAGATAAACTCCTCTAAATTTAGATGGGCCTGTGCTCTATGTATCAGTCCATTTTTACCTTATTTTCAAATTATAGACAACTCAGAAGTCTCTCTACTACTTCATCATATCATACATAATCTCCAAAGTGGCTGGCATCAGTATCTTTGGCTTGCTTACTCATATATGTGGGGGAAAAGAAAGGTTACCAGACATGACTCCTTGAATGTGCTTCAGAGCCCTTCAGAATGGAGCAAACTTCTATGTTGAAATTTTTATAAGAAATCCTGGACTGGACTTCTGGAAACCTCTATTATTTTTCATCTGTCCTAAGGCTAGGAAAACAAGTGCAAGACATTTTCCACCAGATTTCACCTGGTGGTATATGTGCTTATATTTGGGGATGAACTCCTCTCTTCTTGATATCCCCCAAATTTGTGACATCCCTGCCCTGGCAGGGGCCTCAGATGTGCAGATGATACCACCCTTATGGCAGAAAGCAAAGAAGAACTAAAGAGCCTCTTGATGAAAGTGAAAGAGGAGAGTGAAAAAGGATCCCAAATGCCATGGGTGACTAAGGCTTTGTGTCACAAGGAAAGATCTCACATACATGATGCAACTAAGATCTGACAAGGCCAGATAAATATATTTTTAATTAAAAAATATGGAAACTCAGTAAAAACATTTATTTTTGAATGCTATGGAGTTAGGTAAGAATCAGATATCATAAAAAGTTTTACTTAGCTTAAAAGGAAAGTCAACTAAATTGAGGGTTAGTGAAGAAGGAAGAAAGGCTGTCTCACATTTTGTTCCATGTCCATAAAATGAAGAACATGAAAATATCAACACTACTGTATATAAAATAGATAATCAACAAGGACCTACTGTACAACATAGGAAACTCTGTTCAATACGTGCAATAACCTACATGGGAAAAGAATCTGAAGCATGGATTATATGTATAAAGAATGGATATATGAATATATTGATTATGGACATGGATTATTATGATTATTTATATAGAGAATATATATATATCAATATATATATATACATATATATTGATATATATATATATATATACATATTGATTATGCCAAAGCCTTTGACTGTGCAGATCACAACAAACTGTGGAAAATTCTTCAAGAGATGGGAATACCAGACCACCTTACCTGCCTCCGGAGAAATATGGTCAAGATTTTGTCTTAGAATATAGTTGATAGTCAATAGTTGAGAACACATTATGGATTCCGAGTGTTATTGATCAGTCTCCAAGGCATTCTTATAACATGTAGGACTTCTGAAATATTTGAACTAATATCATTTTAACTATTGACTTCTTGACCATATTCAGGTCAAGAAGCAACAGTTAGAACCGACATGGAACAACAGACTGGTTCCAAATCGGGAAAGGAGTATGTCAAGGCTGTGTATTGTCACCCTGCTTATTTAACTTATATGCAGAGTACATCATGTGAAATGCCAGGCTGGATGAAGCTGGAATCAAGATTGCCGGGAGAAATATCAATAACCTCAGATTCCCAAATGACACCACCCTTATGGCAGAAAGTGAAGAACTAAAGAGCCTCTTGATGAAAGTGAAAGAGGAGAGTGAAAAAGTTGGCTTAAAACTCAACATTCAGAAAACTAACATCATGGCATTTGGTCCCATCACTTCATGGCAAATAGATGGGGAAACAATGGAAACAGTGAGAGATTTATTTTTGGGGGTCCAAAGTCATAGCAGATGGTGACTGCAGCCATGAAATTAAAATACACTTGCTCCTTGGAAGAAAAGCTATGACCAACCTAGACAGCATATTAAAGAACATTACTTTGCCAACAAAGGTCCATCTAGTCAAAGCTATGGTTTTTCCAGTAGTCATGTATGGATGGTCAAAGTTGTACCATAAAGAAAGCTGAGTGCCGAAGAATTGATACTTTTGAACTGTTGGAGAAGACTCTTGAGAGTCCCTTGAACTGCAAGATCAAACCAGTCAATCCTAAAGGAAATCAGTCCTGAATATTCATTGGAAGGACTGATGCTGAAGCTGAAGTTCCAATACCTTGGCCACCTGATGCAAAGAACTGACTCACTGGAAAAGACCCTGATGCTGGGAAAGATTGAAGGTGGGAGGAGAAGGGGACGACAGAGGATGTGATGGTTGGATGGCATCACTGACTCGGTGGACATGAGTTTGAGCAAGCTCTGGGAGTTGGTGATGGACAAGGAAGCCTGGCGTGCTGCAGTCCATGGGGTCACAAAACTGAATTGATACGTATATAAAGAATGGATATGTATATATAGAGATAGAGAGAGAACCTAATCACTTTTTTGTATATCTGAAACTAATACAATATTATAAATCAACTATATTCTAAGACAAAATAAAAATTAAATTTGAGAAAAAACTACTATCAACAATATTCCAAACAAACAGTCCGAAGTAAATTTCCCTCCTCAGTCTATTCCATCCCGTATCATTAATTTCCTTCCTGCTGGTGTGGGTAAGCAGTCTGCTTTCATATGTTAAACTGAAAAGAGTCCTTGAGATCCCGACTCCATCTCCTGATGCAATCTGAAAATTGGTTCAACTATGTCAGATCAGAAGCATGTGCCTTAGAGTCTATTCTTAGCCATATCAATACTTTAGAGTATTTGGTATAATCACTTTCTAGGAGGCTCTGAGGTTACCTTTTTTGTTGAAGAGACAAATTCTAGCCTGTAGAACCTATGGCCAAGACTCAGAAGAAAGCAGAGACCTCTTTGATTATGAAACTGAACGACCCTGGTTAATGTACTACAGCAATCAATAATATCAGAACGGAGAAGAAAATTCTATATTGTGGTAGAGTGCATACCCATTTCATCAGAATCTGATGGCTGTTTCCCCTGAGGGTGAGAACATATTAAGGATACTCAGCGTTACTGACCAGTCTCCAAGGCATTCTTATAACATGTAGGACTTCTGAAATATATGAGCTAATATCATTTTAACTACTGCAACTTAACCGAGGGTGAGCTGAACGTCTCTTTTGATTTGATAGTTTTTCCCATGCAACTTATGTTAATGTAAAACTGATTTAGAGATTTGTGTTCAGTGCTCGGTCATGTCCAAATCTTTGCAACCCCATGGACTGTAGCCACCAAGGTTCCTCTGTCCATGGAATTTTCCAGGCAAGAATACTGAAGTGGGTTGCCATTTCCTGCTCCAGATTTAGAAATATGGAGACAACCCCCCCCCTCAAAAAAAAAAGAAACCTAATTATTTTGGAATGTGAAGTCAAGTGGGCCTTAGAAAGCATCACTATGAACAAAGCTAGTGGAGGTGATGGAATTCCAGTTGAGCTGTTTCAAATCCTGAAAGATGATGCTGTGAAACTGCTGCACTCAATATGCCAGCAAGTTTGGAAAACTCAGCATTGGCCACAGGACTGGAAAAGGTCAGTTTTCATTCCAATTCCAAAGACAGACAATGCAAAAGAATGCTCAAACTACCTCACAATTGCACTCATCTCACATGCTAGTAAAGTAATGCTCAAAATTCTCCAAGCCAGACTTCAGCAGTACGTGAACCGTGAACTCCCTGATGTTCAAGCTGGTTTTAGAAAAGGCAGAGGAACCAGAGATCAAATTGCCAACATCCACTGGATCATCAAAAAAGCAAGAGAGTTCCAGAAAAACATCTATTTCTGCTTTATTGACTATGCCAAAGCCTTTGACTGTGTGGATCACAATAAACTGTGGAAAATTCTGAAAGAGATTGGAGTACCAGACCACCTGACCTGCCTCTTGAGAAATCTATATGCAGGTCAGGAAGCAACAGTTAGAACTGGACATGGAACAACAGACTGGTTCCAAATAGGAAAAGGAGTACGTCAAGGCTGTATATTGTCACCCTGCTTATTTAACTTATATGCAGAGTACATCATGAGAAACGCTGGACTGGAAGAAGCATAAGCTGGAATCAAGATTGCCGGGAGAAATACCAATAACCTCAGATATGCAGATGACACCACCCTTATGGCAGAAAGTGAGGAGGAACTAAAAAGCCTCTTGATGAAAGTGAAAGAGGAGAGTGAAAAAGTTGGCTTAAATCTCAACATTCAGAAAACGAAGATCATGGCATCTGATCCCATCACTTCATGGGAAATAGATGGGGAAACAGTAGAAACAGTGTCAGACTTTATTTTTGGGGGCTCCAAAATCACTGCAGATGGTGACTGCAGCCATGAAATTAAAAGACACTTACTCCTTGGAAGAAAATTTATGACCAACCTAGATAGTATATTCAAAAGCAGAGACATTACTTTGCCAACTAAGGTCTGCCTAGTCAAGGCTATGGTTTTTCCAGTGGTCATGTATGGATGTGAGAGTTGGACTGTGAAGAAGGCTGAGCGCTGAAGAATTGATGCTTTTGAATTGTGGTGTTGGAGAAGACTCTTGAGAGTCCCTTGGACTGCAAGGAGATCCAACCAGTCCATTCTGAAGGAGATCAACCCTGGGATTTCTTTGGAAGGAATGATGCTAAAGCTGAAGCTCCAGTACTTTGGCCACCACATGCAAAGAGTTGACTCATTGGAAAAAACTCTGATGCTGGGAGAGACTGGGGGCAGGAGGACAAGTGGACGACCCAGGATGAGAGGGCTGGATGGCATCACGGACTCGATGGACGTGAGTCTGAGTGAACTCCGGGAGATGGTGATGGACAGGGAGGCCTGGCCTGCTGCAATTCATGGGGTCGCAAAGAGTCAGACACGACTGAGTGACTGAACTGAACTGAATTATTTGCAGTATCTTTTTTTATAAGGCACAAAATCAAATCTTTATGGTTTTCAAGGGAACTCTTGAAAATCTAAAATATTGTGCTAGATGTAAAAAATATCCTGGGAATGTCATTTTATTTTTCTCAGTTTAGGATCCAAACTTGGGAAAAATCAAAAGAGCTATCAGAGGAGATTTAGTCACTTGATTGAAACAGAATCATGGTTGCCTGAGGGAAACAACTTGGTTACCTATTTAATCAAATTGACAATATAATATTTTAAAGACAACATGATTATAAAGAACCTGAGCTTGTGTGTATGTGGGAGAATCTTTGTTCTTCATTGCTCTTGTTTTTAAATAATGAAAAACATGATAAAGTCAACACAAAGACCAGAAAATTATCCTAGTGAGATACAGCATCCCTCAGTCCCTATACTTTCACCTATTCCAGAATGTCTTAAAAATGGAAGCCTCCAGCACATAGCCTTTTAAGTCTGACTTCCTTCACTTATAAGAATGCATTGAGCTTCATCCACGTAGTTGCAGGTCTCAGGAGTTTGCTGACAGGGTCCCACGGCATAGATATACAATAGCTTGTTTATCCATTCATAAGTTGAAGGATGCTTGGATTGTTTCCATTTTTGAACAGTTATGAATAAAGATTCTATAAATATCTGTGTACTGGTTTATGCATAAACATGAGTTTTCATTTCACTTGGGCATATCTAAAGGGAGGTTGCTGGATCTTATGGTAAATGAATGTGGAACTGCCAAACTCTTTCCAGTGTGACTGAACTATAATCTTGCATGCTCATAGGAACACATGAGGGTTCAAACTGCTTCACATCATGGATGGAGAGTCATTCTTTTGCATGTGGGTGTCCAATTGCTACAGCATTTGTCAGTATGACTGTGATTTCCCTAGTGTTCCCTTTGTGCCTTTGTCAAAATCAACAGACCGTATATGGAAGGGTTTACACCTGGATTCCTCTCTGTTTCACTGACCTATGTGTCCATCCTTTTCGACAATATCAAACTGGTTTGAGGTTTTTGGTTTGTGTTTGGCCATGCCTTGCCGCAGGCGGAGTCTTAGTTCCCCAACCAGGGATCAAACCTGCATTCCCCGCATTGGAAGCAGAGTCTTAACCACTGGACCACCGAGGAAGTCTCTAGTATATTTTTACAATAAGTGTTGAAATCAGGTAGTGTGATTCTTTCAGCTTTGTTCTTTTCTAAAAATGTTCTGGCTCTTCTGTATTCTTTGCCTTTGTTAATGTTAGAATTAGCTTGACAGCTGCTACAGAAGTCTTTCTGGGACTGGCTGGGGTTGACTTGAATTTATGCATCAATTTGGGAAGAATTGGCATCTTGACAATATTGTGCCTTCCTATCCACAAACATAAATCCACTTATTTAAACCTTCTTTTATTTTATTGACAATTGTACCATAATTTACAGCATAGAGATATTCTACATAACTTTTTAGATTTATACCTAAATATTTCATGGGGGTTTTTTGGTGTCATTATAAATGGTATTTTTTAAATTTATGAATGTTCATTGCTAATCCACATAAAAATACACTGATTACTATACATTAACCTTATATCCTGTCTCCTTGCTAAACTAATTTATTAGTTCTAGGAGCCTCTTTGTGAATTCTTTAGGATTTTCTTTATAGACAACTATGCCATCTAAGAGAAGAAGCACTTATTTTTCCTGACAATCTATATGACTTTTATTTCTTTTTGCTGCTTTGCTTTTTCCTTATTGTGCTGACTAGCACATCCATGACGATGTTGAATAAAAACAATTAGAACAGCCCCCACCAATACCAATCATACCTTTTAAACAAAAAAACTCACTTCAACCAAAATAATTTCACAGAGAAAACTAGGAGGAGGGAAATTGAAAAGTCACTCTTGCACACACACATTTCAGTAAACTGTCAAAGTTCATGAACACATAGGACAGAACTAACTAGAGCTTCACACCTCTGTGCTCCTCATCAATGGGATAAAAATGAACAAGGTTTCTTAATGGGGCCACTCAAATACAGCCACTCTTTACTACATAAAAGTAATAAGTCAAACATGTAAATTTAAAATTATGCTTAGTCATCAATGTTTCATTATCCAGTCTTAGGAAATACCTAGGTAAACAACAATTATCAATTAACTCAATTTAATATTAATTCAAGGTTTCAAGTTACCTGAAGATGTTGGAAATTATGTCCAAGCTGACAGGCCACACTGCATAAATACTGCTATGAAAACATTTTTCACAATTATCACTTCAATTTAGTGAAAATTTACATTTTTTTATAATCTTAAACTCCTATGTATGGGTAATGCTAGCTTATTTGATCAGCAAACTAAGTTAGAAAGTCCATGAGAAAAAAATACCAAGATCTTCATAATTATAAAATCACGCAAAAGATATATATACAGTTATTGCTTATAAATTAAGCCAAAATTATTGAACCAGTCTAATTTTTCCAAAGATTTATCTTACCTATGTGAAGTTGAATTCTTATACTAACATATTTATTAGCTAACATTTTCATTAGGAAGCATTTTAAAAATCTACTACTTCAATTGGAGGCTAAAAAAATAAAAGAATAAATTAAAAAATCTACTACTTTAAAGTGTAGTTTACCTATTTTCTGTATTTTTGGGGAATATGAGATTTATATGAAATTTATCTATTTCTTCAGTTCTCCTATTTTAAGACAGAATAATCTAACCTGGGGATAAGAAAACACTTCCTATGTGTAAAATGAGCCTTTTCTGAATCATAGATACACAGACAGCTCATAGCTTCAGTTCTATAGCTTCAGCCTCAAGTCAAAAATAATCACAGAAACAAAAATTCACCAGTTCAGATCTCAAAGAACTGCTCTTTCTAGTGAGCATGAAATGCTTAATTGATTGTGCTCACAAGTAGACAAACATAAAAGCATCTCAAACCAGAATGTATGTCTCCCCAGCAGAGAATAGATAGATCTCCATCATTTATTCACAAGAGATAATAAAACCAAATTCCCAATTCTTGTGAACACCAAGAGGAATAACAAACCAGAGACTAAACAAAAATGTAAAATCTATAGACATGAAACAAGCAGAAGAGATCTAGAGAAATAGAAAACCAGAAAAGTTAGAGTTCTGTTGCCACTGAGATTCACCCGGCAAGCAAGAAAAGATGTTTCTTGTGATCAGCCTTTGAAATGCATTTTTCAAGCAACAAGGTTTAATCAGCTCTGTCAGGTTAGTCCACTTGGGCATCTCTGCAGAGCAACCTACAAAAAGCATAATTTTCAAAAAGACAAAATCTTGACTCTTGTGTAAATATAAAATGAACTCATGTCAAAGATTGTATTCGATTCATTCATTAATGAAGGAACCAGTAATGTGCTAAGACTTGTTCAAAGAATATTTGAAGAGCTAGGTATTTAAAGATGATTTACTACAGATATGTTAAGATATGATTTCCAGGTTAGATACAAAACCATTTGAAGTTCAACAGGATAATAAACTGTAATATTTGGGGTTATCAGTTCAATCAGATAGAAATTACTTGTATCTATACCGGATGGAAAAAAATCTCCAAGTTAACATATAATGTCAAGAGTCTGAATCTTTAGCCAATACCAAGCAGAGAGTTAAACAAAATACATTCCCCACCTTGGGTGGGTGTGTTCATGATGTTCAAGGAACATGCTACACACTTTATTTTGAAATTCTGAATAATTTTTCTGAGGGCTCTTCCCTGGTGGCTCAGATGGTACAGCGGCTGCCTGCCATGCAGGAAATCCAGGTTTGATCCCTGGGTTGGGAAGATCTCCAGGAGAAGGGAATGGCAACCCAATTTTTCTGAACACTAAATAAAAGCTGTCCTACTTGGGAGTTGAAAGCTTAATGCCATAGTGTTCTTGGAGAGCAAAAATATTCAAATTGATTGTTCTTGACTGATGAAAAAACATTCCCTTCCTTTTTGCCGAAGACCTCAAAGCTACTACAGGTCATGGCTGAGGCTAGAACCCAGCATTTCAATGCCCTCCATTCCACATCGTTTGAAATACTCTCTCAAGAAGGTCGATGGGTTCGTTAAGATGCTTTTGAGACAGCAAATCAATAAAATGAAGGAAATAGATACTCAGTGTTAACCCACAGGCATCCATTAGAAGAAACTGATCGAGGTAGAGAAGATTAAAGAGATCTGACCTCTTTCTGAAAGGATGGAAAGAAGTTCATAACAGTAAAACGCCGTGCCATCCACCCCCCTCTCCCCTCTGGCCCTGAATGCCTCCTTCCAAAGATACTATAGATCCCAGCCTGAGGCATTTCCATTCAGCCAAGTCCCTGGCCTGGTCAATGATCCCGGAAAGCCAGTGTGAGATAGATCTGGATCCCAAAATGAGTCTTGTGGATTGGGTTCTGGAGCCCTCCCCGTCCACCCTCTGCAGCATGGCCCAAGGGGTGGGTTTTCTGATCTGCTTGATTTCTGCTGCTGCTGCTAAGTCGCTTCAGTCGTGTCCAACTCTGTGCGACCCCATAGATGGCAGCCCACCAGGCTCCCCCATCCCTGGGATTCTCCAGGCAAGAATACTGGAGTGGGTTGCCATTTCCTTCTCCAAAGCATGAAAGTGAAAAGTGAGAGTGAAGTTGCTCAGTCGTGTCCGACTCTTCGCGACCCCATGAACTGCAGCCCACCAGGCTCCTCTGCCCATGGGATTTTCCAGGCAAGAGGACTGGAGTGTTAATACTCGGCCACAATTTCTCCCTGCAGATCACAATCAAAAAAAGTTTGATAGTCACTGCCATTGGTATCACCCTGCCTACCAGATCACCAGCAGAGAAAAGAAAATACTGCAAATTTTGTCAGCTCCCCCCAGAGCAGAGGTAGGTACAGGCTTCACTTCATTTTACAATGACTGTAGCATTTTCTTTTCCTACCTATCAGAACATTTCAGAAAAAAATAAAATATTTTTAAAGAAGATAAAATATCTGTCTAAGATATGCAAAAAAACCAAATTTGGAATATTATAAAGAAAGCAATTAATCCACACTTAAAACTAATTGCCTAACCCACTGGGTCTTTAAATTATTCATTAGTGCTATTTAAAAATAATTGCAGTTTATGAGGAAAACCCATTATGGATTTCTTTTAAGAACTAAAAAGAAAGGGTTTCCTTTTTTATTTACCAACTGCTTACGGCCCTTGAAACCAACCCATTTTTTAAGCCAGTTTAATAGTCGCATGATCCCCTCCTCAGTCTAATCAGCTTCAACATTTATCACAGCAACACTTTGTGAGGGTCCCTGTAATAGATTCTGAACTCCTGGACAGGATGATGATATTGTTCTAAAAGAATATGAAAGATAGGTCTGGAAAGGAAGAAAGGAAAAGGACTCAGAGAACAAAGCAGGAAACCAAGATGCAAGCGTTTTCGCAGGTGGTTCAAGCTGGTCCCTCCACTTCCAGCCAAATGGCTGAGATTTCCCACCGTTTGCTCCTGTCAGCCAGGACTTGCGAGGCCTCCCTCTTCTCTCCTCATTTACTTGTTGCCTTAAGTTCCTTAATTTCTCCATTTCCTTCAAGGAACACTCAGAACTATGGCCATGAAAAGGCAGGACTACAAAGGACTTCTGTCTAGTCTAGTGGCTTTTACTCTGTGTTCACAGCACCTCAGAAGTTCCCAGTAGGAAAGGGCTGATGAACCAACAGGGCCCATGATTCCCAGTTTCGCACTGACTCCCCACTCCCCAGGATCCATCACAAGAGCCCACTTTGAGTCGTCTAAGATTCCACTCGAAGGAAGCATTTTTCTGCTAAAAACAAAACTTGAAAGTGACTCTCAAGGCGTCTCTAAGAATACCAGTGGAGAAGGAAATGGCAACTCACACCAGTATTCTTGGCTGGGAAATCCCTTGGACAGAGGGGCCTGGCGGGCTACAGTCTGTGGGATCACAAAGAGTCAGACATGACTGAGTGACTAAGCTACCAACCACTCAGAATACCATAGCCCAGAAGAGGAAGTGACTTGCCCAAAGCAGGACAGCCAGTCACGGAACTGGGAGCCAACCTGGCCTCCTGACTCCAGGTCTAATGATCTGCGCCCTCCATTAGGCAAGGTACACCAAAAAGAGCATGAGCTTTGGGTCCAGAATGATCTGGATATAAATCTGATCTCAGTCCCAGCTTTTTGTCCTTTGCTGCTGTTGTTGTTCAGTTGCTTAGTCGTGATCGACTCTTTACAACCCCGCGGACTGCAGCACGCCAGGCTTCCCTGTCCATCATTATGTCACAGGGTGTGCCCAAACTCATGTCCATTGAGTCAGTAATGCAATCCAATCATCCAATCATCTCATCCTATGTCACCCCCTTCTCCTCCTGCCATCGATCTTTCCGAGCATCAAGGTGTCTTCCAATGAGTTGGCCCTTCACATTAGGTGGCCAGCATTTTGGAGCTTCAGTTTCAGCATCAGTCCTTCCAATGAGTATTCAGAGCTGATTTCCTTTAACCCTGGCTAAGCTAGTATATATGAAAACACCTTGTATGTAATATGCACATACCAAGTGCTCAGGTGTGAGCAGCATCTTTATCAGAGATGTTCCTTAAGCACCCCACTGGGAATGTGCTTGTGACGGTCATCACTATACCAAAGGTGAGAGTGCACAGGCACACACACACTCGTGTGCACAGCTATATGACTGTACGCAGATACAAAGAAGATCTGTGGGCTGTAGCGTCACTGACCAACCCCTATCTTCACAGTGTGGGTCTGCGGGCACCGAATCCTCTTAGAGCCCTGCTACCCACACCAACACGCCTTCCTTCTTCACTTCCGTAAAAAATAAAAAACTAAAAATAAAAAAAAAAATAAAATAAAAAAAGCAAGCAAACTGGAGGTGGGGAGGGCAAAATAAGCAGAATGTAGTCTTTGGACAGTCATGATAAATATCAATTTGCAATAGTAAGCAAATAAACATAGTTTGGGGGGCCTAACAAAAAGATGGAATCTGGTTAATTAAACGAATGACTGTAAGTGACGTTTATCTTGCCATGCCATGCTTAGTCGCTCAGTCACATCTGACTCTTTGTGACCCCATGGACTATAGCCCACCAGGCTCCTCTGTCCCTGGGGAATTCTCTAGGCTAGAATACTGGAGTGGATTGCCATGCCCTGCTCCAGGGGATTTTCCCAACCCAGAGATGAAACACAGGTCTCCCGAACTGCTGGCAGATTTTTTACCATCTGAGCCACCAGGGAAGCTGGTATCTTACTGACACCTAAGATTTATGCTTCCTTCTTATGTAACAATACTCTGACTTTATGGTCTTTCTTTCTGGAGCCAGCTCTCTCATTCATTGTCCTTTTGTTTGAGTAGGAGTGGCCCCACCCCTAATTCCAGAAGGGGACTCTGATTAGCTGAAGCCAGTGGGCATATCATCCATGCTTCTGGCCATAGTAATTGGTTCTGGGATGGGACAGAACTCAATCAGGGCATAAGGCATGGACAGGCCATGGACATAACTCACTCAGAGAGAAAAAGGATGTTTGCTGGAACTACTGGGGGAAAGCATCTTTCTTCAGCTGATTCTGAGTTTTCCTTTTATTTGAATATTGATATTCTGTTCATCATGAATTTTTGCATTTTTTTACACATAGTATGAAAACATTATGTTTCTTGATTAATGAGTTTTTTTTTTTGATGTACACTTAAATTTTGCATCAAGGCAAAATTGCCTCAACCCTCTCAGCCTTGTCCTGGCCCTGGAGGGATACTGCACTCACAGCTGACATAGCCGTTCTTTTTTTGCTTGAAGAGGGACCAGGGAGGTGAGAGGGGGCCACCACATGGAGCTTTGGGAGGAAAGCATGGGAAATGCATGGGATCAAGAGAAACCCATTCCCAGTGATCTGAGTTACCAGATCCAGCTTTGCCTAAAGCTTAGCCCTCCTGCTTGAGAGTTTACAAGCACCAGTAAATTCTCTTCCCTCTGACTTATAACCAAAATAATGCAAACTGACACAATGGCTAATTACAAGGAGTTCACCTCTGGATGTACTGGGGGGAGTGTTTCTAAAAGTCCGAGTAACACTTCTACCTTCAGACACACGATCGATCAAACGGAGCCAAGTGTCTTCCTTGGCCGTGGTCAGTTTCCTGAACAGCAGCTGTCACTTGTAGTACGTATAATTTCTTCTATAATTTATTAAGTCCCTTTTACATGTCAGGTACTGACATGTACCTGACATGTATATATGTGTGTGTGTGTGTGTGTGTTAGCGGCTCAGTTGTGTCTGACTCTTTTCAACCCTATGGACTGTAGCCCACCAGGCTTCTCTGTCCATGGGGATTCTCCAGGCAAGAATGCTGGAGTGGGTTGCCATGCCCTCTTCCAGGGAATCTTCCCAACCCAGGGATCGAACCCAGGTCCCCTGCATTGCAGGCAGACTGTTTACCATCTGAGCCACCAGGGAAGCCCCAGGTACTGTACAAACACTCTGTATACGTTATTTCCTGTCATTCTTACAGCCCCTCAAAATGGTATTGGGTCATACTATTATTACCCATATTTTACAGGAAAGGAAGCCAAAAATGAAAGGAAAAAAAAAAGAGTAGGACGTACAAGGTCACAGGAAAAGAGGCAGAGGCAGGGTTCACAGCCAAATCCGCTGGAACCAAAGCTTCTGTTCTTAATGACCATCTGATACAGTCCCAAGATTTACAAGAAATACCTGTTACAGATGCTCCATGTGTATTTGAGAAGATGAATAAATTTGTTACTTAATTAGCTGAAAGGTGAAATGTTAGCCATTTCGATATCCACTCATTTCATTTCAATTTACCTCCTTCTATAAATAGAGTGTGAGACACAGCCTCTTTAGGTTATGTTTGGGTTAAGAGCAGTTTTTCTATTAGGGATACTAGTCTCAGGAGTTACACATCGTCAACATTTTTTAATACAAACTGATGAAAAAGCACACACAGATAGAATAATGGCTCTATATCGAAAGAAATTATGTGGTGAATTTGGTCTCCTTACTTCAAAGATTCGGTGTGCGTGTGTGTTTCAGGGAGGGATGAAACCAGGTCAAGGACTTTAAAATGTTTTCTAAACTCTGAGACAAATACACAATTCATTATTACTATCTTTTTATGTTTATTTTCTTGAAGTAGGGACTCAGTATCCAAAATCCTAATTGAATGTTAAATTTCTCTCCCTCTATGACTGAGAGCAGTCATTCAATGAGTATGTTTGCAAGACAAAATCAATACAATTTTAAGCAATAAATTTATCTGATGAAGGTAAGTATCACAGCACAAGAGTCCCGGGTTTTCAGCACTCTTAACCAAAGCAGTAAATAAACAGACTCCTCCCAAAGCAAAGATGGAAATATAATTATTCAGTCTCTCCATGTCAGATTTGCCCAGAAATTGAAATATTGTTAGCAAACACGGATTTAAATTTTGTGCTCCAATGAATTGGTAGATCTCTTAGTTTATTGTTTTGATTTCCCTGCATTCTAGCACAGGGAAATTATGCAAACTCTCACTACATGAAAAGAATACTGATAATTACAGAATTTGCCGCTTAGCTGGAAGATCATTTTGCAAATCTCTTCTGATCTATTGGCACGGTAGCCTGTGTACATTTGTGTCACTGCTGTTCTTGAGATTCGTGATCCGATACACGTGTTAAGTGTGCATGAGCTGCAATGCACAGCCAACTGTTCAATTCAGCAAATAAAAATCATTGTAGCTGGTTTTCTCTGAGGGGCTGGTTGCTTAACAGACTTAAGTTATCCTAGAGCCCAAGGTTGGAAGTCCACTGTCTGCTTCCAACTCCACCTGCAGATCAGAAGCCCTTGGAAAAGCTTCACGAAACACAAACCCCAGGTCCCACTCTAGACCGGCTGGGTGATCATCAGAGCCCAGAGAACCTGCCTTTAAATACACAGTGAGGTGAGGTGAGGTGACTCCTCTGCACTGCCAGACGGAGAGCGCTTCTGTGTCCATGACCCACAGAAGAGGTGGAAATAATGCCATCCGTTGTTTTGTCTGCATGACACTCAACCTAACTACTTTTTGTCGTATTTATTTACTTATTTATTTTTTAATAAAACCTGTTGGACCCCACCCCCCTTCAACCTTTCCCCTGACTGCTATAATGTCATGGAGATACAAGCTCACAGGCTTTGTTTCCATCTGGAAAGTCTATGCTGCTTAGAAGCTGAGAGAAATGTATTTATCATGGAGCCTTAGAGGGTGTCTGTTTCCAGTGTTCCATCTGCATTCTCCACGGTAATTCTCTGTTGAGGTTCAAAGTCTTCTCTCCATTATAAATAATAACCCTTCAACTTTATGAAAGCAGCAAGTCTTTCAGTTAAACATCTCTTTTCACCTGGCCATCCTAAATCAAAAAAGTAATGGAGTGTAGAAAAAAATACACGGGCTTTTAATCCTGCACTTACTACCCGGCAGATTGTTGAGTCCCATTGTGCCTCAGTTCCCTCATCTGCAAAATGGGATTTAATGGCATTATTATAATATACATACCTCATGGAATTATAAGAATTAAATGCGATAGCTCATGTAAAACGTGGGCACTAAATGTTGTTTAGTCACTAAGTCATGTCCGACTCTTTGCTGCCCCCATGGACTGCAGCCCGTCAAGCTTCTCTGTCCATGGGATTTCCCAGGCAAGAATACTGGAATGGCTTGCCCTGTCCTTCTCCAGGGCATCTTCTCAACCCAGGGATGGAACCTGCATCTCCTGCATCGGCAGGCAGGTTCTCTACTGCTGAGCCACCAGGGCAGTCCATGATTAAAGAGACGGTAGCTCTTACGGTAATCGGGCTTCCCAGGTGGCACTAGTGGTAAAGAACCTGCCTGCCAGTGTAGGAGATGCAGGTTCCATCCCTGAGTTGGGACAATCGCCTGGAAAAGGGCATGGCAATCCACTCCAGTATTCGTGCCTGGAGAATCCATGGACAGAGGAGTCTGGCAGAGGAGCCTGGCAGGCCACAGACCATAATATGGAAAACAGTCGGACATGACTGAAGTGACGTAGCAGGTAGCCTACATTATGGTACTTGCTGCGACTAAACTTTGTTTTCCAGACTGCTGAACCCTGGAGTTCTGTATTGGATGTGGTTTAATCTACTGTTTTCTTACTAAAGATGGGAATATAATCCCAGTTATGGTTTGTCCCCAAGCAGTGTTCAATAGACAGATTAGTTTATTTAGGATCGGGGAGGTCATACTTGCCACATTCTTTTCTCTGGTCAGAAAATGGAATGATTCCATTATTTCTGTATCGTCCCCTTTCAGAAAGATATTGGTGGAGTTTCCCTAGTGGTTCAGTGGTTAAGACTTCACCTTCCAGTGGAGGAAGGGGTGCTGGTCCCATCCGGATAAGGGAAGTTAGGATTCCACATGCAAATAGAACATAAACAACAGAAGTAATGTTGTAACAAAAATTCAATAAAAACTTTAAAAAAGAAAGAAAGATACTAACAAACCACAGTGTCGGGGGAAGTGTCCAGGGAAGTGTTAGAAACCAAGACTGCATTCTGCAGGAAATGTTTTAGAATCTGGCATTCTCAGCTAAGAAAATAAAAGCCATCCGGGAAAGTATGACAATTGTCTTCAAATATGTCCATAGCTGTTCAAAGAGATAGAAGAGGCTTGCTGAGATGGTCCCAAGAAGTAGACTTAGAGATGAGCGGTAAGGCTTCCCCAGCACTCAGAATCTCAGGATTTCCCGTGACCTGAGCACTCTGCTTCTCTTCAAGCTAATGGGAAATGAGTGTTAATTTTTAAAAAGTCATATTACAGTACTGCCCTTTCTGAATATTCAAAAATGGCTGGGGTTCCTGCTGGGAATGGTAGCCTGCAAATTAGAAAGGAGCCGCTATAATTCACATGAGAAAAACAACCCCCAAAGCATAGACATATGAGTCACAAAGGCCAGCTGGCTGGCAAATGATTTAAGGGGGTCCAGAAGCCCCATTTACAGGCGTCGGGCTCTCCAGACTGTTTAGAGCTCTGGAACATCATGATTACTGGTACAGGGAGAGAGGGTTACTCCACAAATGTCCCTGGCTGCTCTACAAAGCCCTGGCCACAGGAAACCCATCCAGAGGGGGCGGGTGGGGACTTTCCTTAATCTGGAAAGCAGACCATTGTTTAACAGGACCTGAAGCCCCTGAATAAGGAAAGAACAGGAAAGCTACTTTTTCTTCAACTTGATTTTCGTGATCCAAGGTATGATGCACTAGATAGGAAGCTCTGAAATCCCTAAGTTTATTCCATAAAAATATAACAACTTACGCTTTGTTTGGTAACAGTGCCATTGTAGGGAATTTCCTGGCAGTTCAGTGGTAAAGACTCCACACTCCCAATGTAGGGGGCACAGGTTAGACCCCTGGTTAGGGAACTAAGATCCTGCATGCCACATGGTAGGCCAAAAATAAAAAATAAGTAATATTAGAAAAATAAATAACATCACTATTAAAACCCTTCCCAGGTGGCGCTAGTGGTTAAGAACCCACCTGCCAATGGAGGAGACCCTAGTTCGATCCCTGGGTCAGGAAGATCTGCTGTAGGAGGACATGGCAACCCCTGGAGGATCCCATGGACAGAGGAGTCTGGCGGGCTTCCGCCCATGGGGTGGCAAAGAGCCGAGCATGGCTAAAGTGACTTAGCATGCATTAAAATACACCTTTTCTGGGAAAATCACAGTCTAACAAAATTGTTATGCCTACTATAAGAACAAAAGAGTTAGCCAGTCTAGATGATATACAAGCAAGCTTCTTGCAAATGAATGCCATGCCTCTTTGACTCTCAAGCATCATATTCTCTATACATAAACCATTTATGGGTACTGTGGTCCTTATGTGTCCCCCTAAAATTCATATGTTGAAACCTAACCCCCCAAAATGATTCTGTGAGGAGGTAGGGCCTTTGGAAGGTGATGAGGTCATAAGGATAGAGTCCTCGTGAATGAGATTAGTGCCCTCATAAAAGAGGCTCCAAAGAGCACCCTCATCCCCTTCAGCCATGTAAGGAGACAACTAGAAAGACAAGGAAGAGAGCCCCCATTTGACCATGCTGACACCTTGATCTCAAACTTCCAGCCTCTAGAACTATGAGAAATAGATTTCTGTTACTTTTAAGTCAGTATATGTATGGTACCTGGGCTTCCCAGGTGGCTCAGTGGTAAAGAATCTGCCTGCCAATGCATAGAAGATGTGGGTTCAATCCCTGGGTCAGGAAGATCCCCTGGAGAAGGAAATGTCAATCCACTCCAGTATTCTTGCTAGGAGAATCTCATGGAGAGAGGAGCCTGGCAAGCTACAGTCCAGCGGGTCCCAAAGAGTTGGAGATGACTAAAGTGATTGAGTATACACGCACGCATATTATAGAGTATCTTGTTTTAGCAGCCCAAAGGACAACATCAATGAGAGAGCCATCTAAGGAGGAAGACAAAGGGGCATAAAGGTTTACATTCATTGCTCTGGAAGGTGCAATGGAAATGGCAGAATTGGCACCAAAACTCAAACCTGCTTCTCCTACTGGTACGTTATAGGCTGAAGAAGCCAGAGACTCTGGAGAGGGCTATTGGGCAGTGTGGCCAAAATGCCAATCTAACCCAGGCTAATGCAAGGCACCAGAATAAACCGGAAGGGTGCTATGTTAAGACCCAAGGTTTGAAAGAGTGGAGCCAAGACCATAAATGCAGAATTGAAGTGGAAGATGGGATAGAGGCTCTTTGGAAAATCAGTGCTTTTCCAGATATTCTAAGAGGTGCTCTCATACTGAGCAGAGACTCGGCATTTGCAAAGTTAACCTGAGTTTCCAAATCTTAGGTTTGAAATCCTGTGAGCAATTGGAAAATCTTACATGATCGCAAACTAGACCTCCACAGGGAAAGGTAATACTACCATTTTGCACAACTCTGAGAGACACGATTTACAATATGGAACATGTCTTCTAGAGTTGTGCAACATGGCAGGCCTACAGCACAGCTGATATTTTAACAGTGTCTGAGCTAGTGACCAAGCCTAACTCACTGCCCAGCATGTGTATCTTAGTGTGGCCTTTTTGCTTTCTCTTCAGTGTAAAGTGACAGACTTCATTTTCTTGGGCTTCAAAATCACTGCAGACAGTGACTGCAGCCACGAAATTAAAAGACTCTTGCTCTTTGGAAGAAAAGCTATGACAAACCTATACAGCATAATCACTTCGCTGACAAAAGTCCGTAAGTCAAAGCTATGCTTTCTCCAGTAGTCAGGTATGGATGTCAGAGTTGGATCCTAAAGAAGGCTGAGTGCCAAAGAATTGTTGCTTTTGAACTGTGGTGCTGGAGAAGACTCTTGAGAGTCCCTTGGAAAGCAAGGAGATCCAACCAGTCAATCCTAAAGGAAATCAAACCTGAATATTCATTGAAAGGACTGATGCTAAAGCTGAAACTCCAATACTTTGGCCACCTGATGTGAATAGTGGACTCACTGGGAAAGACCCTGATGCTGGGAAGGATTGAAGGCAGGAGGAAAGGGAGATGACAGAGGATGAGATGGTTGGATGGCATCATCGACTCAATGGACATGAGTTTGAGCAAGCTCTGGAAGATAGTGAAGGACAGGGAAGCCTGGCTCACTGCAGTCCATGGGGTCTCAAAGACTCGGACACAACTGAGCAACTGAACAACAACATGGGAGGGTGAAAAAGGATGACACTTTTAAGCCAGTTGCAAATATCAAAATGGAAATAGAGAAGAATCAAAAGGAAATGCTGAATAAATTCAAGGATAAAATTTGAATTTGGTAGTTGCTTCAAGGCAGCCAGTACTCTATAAGGAATCAAGAAAAAGTAATTTCTGAAACTGTTGAGCGAGTGTTCCAGCAAGAATTTATTTTAATTGCTTTATAAATTGCTTTAATCCTATATTTAGGGAATCATTAGGGGCCTGAAAGGGTCACTTAAAATTTTCACTTATGCTTAACTAAGTTTTATAGAGAAAATTACATGTTTTAATAGTATTCATAGAATCAGGGACTTGTAAAGGTCTCGAGATGTGTCCTTTTAAAATAGCAAAGGTCTGTGACTCAATATCACTTAATTCTCACAATAGCCCTGTGAGATAAAGATAATTATTCTTTTTATAGATGAGGCAACTGACCCTCTGAGGGTCTGAATTATTTGCAAAGTAAGCAATTTGAAGGAAGGATTCTACCTTATTCATCTTTCCATCTCAAGGGTCTAGAATGTGGCAGACACTCAGCATTATTATTTTAAGGATTCTCAAGCATGGTCCCCAGACCAGTAGCAGCAGCATCGCCTGGAAACCTTTTAGAAATGCAAACTCCCAGGCTCCACTCCAGAGTTCCTGACTCAGACACACCCAGTACAGGGCAACCTACATTTTAACAAGCCCTCCAGGAGATTGAGGGGCTTCCCTGGTGGCTCAGTGGATAAAGAGTCTGCCTCCAATGCGGGAGACCCAGGTTCGATCCCTGGGTTGGGAAGATCCCCTGAAGAAAGAAATGGCAACCCACTCCAGTACTCTTGCCTGGAAAATCCCATGGACTGAGAAGCCTTGTAGGCTATAGTCCGTGGGGTCGCAAAGAGTCGGACATGACTGAGCGACTTCACTTCACTTCACTTCCAGGAGATTGAACAGAGGTCTCAATAGTCAAAGCTATGGTTTTTCCAGTAGTCACATACAGATGTGAAGGTTGGACCATAAAGAAAGCTGAGCATCAAAGAATTGATGTTTTTAAATTGTGGTGCTAGAGAAGACTCTTGAGAGTCCCTTGGACTGTGATCAAATCAGTCAGTCCTAAAGGAAATCAACCCTGAATATTCATTGGAAGGACTGATGCTGATGCTCCAATATTTTGGTCACCTGATGCAAAGAGCCAATTCATTAGAAAGACTGATGCTGGGAAAGATTGAAGACAAGAGGAGAAGGGGGCAACAGACGATGAGATAGTTGGAGGGCATCACTGACTCAATGGACATGAGTTTGAGCACACTCTGGGAGACAGTGTAGGACAGGGAGGCCTGGCGTGCTGCAGTCCATGGGTTTGCAAAGAGTCGGACGTGACTTCACAACTGGACAACAACAACCAGGAGATGGTGGTGCACATGAAAGTGTGTAAGAAGACTGGTGTTCAATGAGCAGTGAATGAAGTGTATTCAGGTGAGACGGTGTGTATCCAGGTTCTTCGGAGCCCTAGAAGACACGGAGGAGCAAGTGTCAAAGAGCTAGGATAGTAACATCCCAGTTCTGGACTGATCTCTGCTGGAGTCTCCCTCGTTCTCATTCTCAGAAGAGCCGTATGCCCTCAAACCACAACGTGCCAGGATCTGCTCACAGCTGCCATGCCCACACCTCACCTCGCCACCAGCAATGTGCACAGAATCCCAGTCCCTTCCCTGCAATGAATACAATTAGTCAAGTTTCCATTTTTCTTTCTTCCTCCCAAATTCCCCGCAGTGAGGGCCACCTGAGGAAAGAAAATTTCATCTTGCACAAAACCAGATTTATCTCTGTTCTTTGCACAACAATACAATGAAAGCCCAAATGATTTCTCCACATTTGGTAGCACTTAGAAGCTTTTCATCAGCGCAAGAATAAGGAGTACAACTATTTTCCTCATTTCTGTTTACGGCAGCGATACAGCTGAAAGAAAACAATTTAAATCTATCAACCGCAGAGATGTTTTTGACTTAAGACAAGCACCAAAGTTTCAGCATTTATCTAGCATCACAGCTTGTCTTGAGATGAAAACAGCCTACGAGATCATCTATCTAGTCCCTGCAAGATGATATACAGTGGTACCCAGGGCAGTTTCTGTTAAAGAATTACGTATATATTTTATTACGTATCACGGAAAAAAACATGTAACTTTCATATCATACCCGCAATTTCACGGATATTACTGCTTGTGGTGGTGATGCACTTCCTTCTTTGTGCTCATGTGTGCAGTCATGTCCAGCTCTTCGCGACCCCATGGAGGAGCCCACCAGGCTCCTCTATCCATGGGATTCTCCAGGCAAGAATACTGGAATGGGTAGCCATTTCCTTCTCCGGGGGATCTTTCTGACCCAAGGATCGAACCTGCATCTCCTGCATTGCAGGTGGATTCTTTACCCCTTGAGCCATCAGGGAAGCCCTTATTATCGCTCAGAGTAAAGCTAAAGTAACTAGGGAGTCAAAAACAAAACTGAAATGATTTCAGAAAACATCTGTAAATAAGCAATAGCCCAGGCGTGGTGCAGATATGCCAGAAATCATGAAAGTGATACACAAAGTTTGGGGATTAGGTAATCATCCCTAATAGGCTACTGGGAGGAAAGGGAATTCACCTCCCTCCAGATGGTTCAAATGGAGCATCCTCAATGAAGGAAATTCTTAGGGAGTTGTGGGCAGTGTTAAGGGAACTGAAGGTGATGCTGAGGCATCTGGGAATCAATCAATGGGTGGAGGAAGTCATCCCCACCCCAAGGCTGAAGAGACAAGGGAAGGATATAGTGCAGCTGGAGCTCTGGAGGAGAAGTGACCTGGAAAGAGCCAAGACAGAGTTCTGGAGCAAAGAGGCGTGAGAAAACAGCTCAACCTTTCCTCCTTCCTCTCATCTGCCTCTTCTTCCCATTGGCCAAACCCAACTGGAAGCCAGAGGCAAAGGAACCAGGCAGTCCCTATGGTAGAGGCCAGGCTCCAAGACACAGGTGGCACAAAGGATGAGCATAGTGATGGGAAAGACAGCGGCTAGTGACAGGGAGACAGGAGTCTGTGGCACTTGCCTCTTTCAGACGTGCAGACCTGCCTGCCCAGCAGGAAAGGCAGGCCAAGGGGGCTTCAGGAAGACTCACTGGCCAGAAATATGACTGCAGAGATTGGTAGATCTCAGAGAAGTTCCATAAGGTATCTGCACCTCAGTTTCTTTACCTGGAAAATGGGAAGGTTATCTCTGCATTGCAGGTTGGTTGGGAAGACAACAAATTACCTGTCACATTGCTAGTAAACACAAGATGCTCAATAAAAAGTAGCAACTTTCACGCCAAATGAAAGAAGCAAAACACAGAAGTCACATATTATATGATTTCATTCACATGAAATATCCAGAATAGCTAAATCCATAGAAACAGCAGATTGGTGCCTGCCTCAGGCTGGGGGGAAGGGAAACTGGGGAGTGACTGCTTAAGGAGTTGATTTCATTTGGAGGGTGCTCAGAGGGGGATAGTGAACCTGTGGTGGAACTAGACAGCTATGGTGGTTGGACAACATCATGAATATACTAAATGCCAATGAATCACTCACTTTGAAATGATTATATTTAATACTAATTTGCTAGGGCTGCCATAACAAAGTACCATAACCTTGAGTGCCTTAAATAACTGAAATGTATTGCTTCACTATTCCTGGGTCAGGAAGATCTGCTGGAGAAGGGATAGGCTACCCACTCCAGTATTCTTGGGCTTCCCTTGTGGCTCAGCTGGTAAAGAATCTGCCTGCAATGTGGGAGACCTGGGTTCAATCCCTGGGTTGGGAAGATCCCCTGGAGAAGGGAAAGGCTATTCACTCTAGTATTCTGGCCTAGAGATTTCCATGGACTACAGCCCATGGGGTTGCCAAGAATCAGACATGACTAATCGACTTTCACTTTCACTTTCTTTCTGGAGGCTGGAGGTCCAAGGTCACGTTGTTTCATGGTTAGTGCCAGGCATCTCTCCTTGCCTTGGAGATGGTCAACTTCTGTGTGTCTCTATGTCCAAATTCCCCTTTTGTAGAAGGGTATCAGTCATGTTGGATCCAACATGTAGGACTGTATCATAACTTCACTAATCTGCAATAACCCTGTTTACAAATGAGGTCAGTTCTGAGACTCTGGGGACTTCAATATAGGAACTTAGTGGAAAGGGGAACAATTAAACCCTGAACAACAGTTAATTTTATATTATATGAATTTCACCTCATTAAAAATATGGGAGAAGAGTAACCAGTTATTATGATCATTATTATGAAAGTCAGTGGCCCATTATCTCAAGGTCAAGTGTAGCATAAAAACCCCTGTCAAGAATTAATTCTTTGCTGGGCAGAAACAGAGACAAAGACATGGAGAAACAGACTTGTGGACACAGTCGGGGAGGAAGAGGGTGGGACGAATTGGGAGATTAGGATTTACATATATATACCATATATATACCACCTACCGGGATTCCCAGGTGACACTAATGGTAAAGAATCCCTCTGCCAATGCAGGAGATTTAAGAGACACGGATGCAATCCCTGGGTTGGGAAGATCCCTTGGGGGAGGGCATGACAACCCACTCAAGTATTCTTGCCTGGAGAACCTCATGGGCAGAGAGAGGAGCCTGGTGGGCTACAGTCCAGGCGGCTGCAAAGAGTTGGACGTGACTGAAGTGACTTAGCAGGCATGCATATACAATATTGTTTGTAAAATAGCTAGCTAGTGGGAAGCTGCTGTGTAGCACATGGAGCTCAGCTCGGTGCTCTGTGCTGACCTAGAGGTGTGGGATAGGGGTGGGAGGGAGGCTCAAGAGAAAGGGAATATATTTACACATATAGCTGATTCATGTTGTTGCACAGCAGAAACTAGCACAATATTGTAAATCAGTTGTACTCCAGTGAAAAAATAAATTTTTTTTTAAAGAAAGTAGACTGCAGCCTAAACATTTAAGGGGTTTCCAATTTTTTTTTTTTTAAAAAGAGAGAGAATAAATTCTTCATGGGCCCTAATGTAGTCTCTTCCAGATATCACTACTCTGATGGTCGTGGGTAACGCCCACCCGACCCACGCACCTTCAAAAGTGCCTGGAGCTATAGACAATGAAGATGCCATGGGGATATCAAGAAGGTAATTAGAATGTTTGTTGAAGACACCAAACTCTTACCCTAGAGTGAGAACGATACACAGCATAGCATGTTCTAGCAAACATGAGCATGCCACAGCAACCTACTTGGCGAGCTCACTGTCTATTAACTCCTTGCTAGAGACTTTGTTGGAGCAGGAAATGGCAACCCGCTCCAGGATTCTTGCCTGGAGAATTCCATGGACAGAGGAGCCTGGCGGGCTGCGGTCCATGTGGTTGCAAGAGTCGGACACGACTGAGCAACCAAGCACAGTGACATTGTGGTAACACTTACTACTCGGGGCTCTCCTGCTCCAGTCCACCCTGGCCTCATCTCCACCCTGTGCTGGCTGAGTCCTGCCAAGTCCACTCCCTCCTTGGGGGGGTCTCATGAGACCCCTGCACCTTGTCACTCTGGGCTGTGGCTGTTGCTTACATGTCGCCTTTATCATCGTCCGCAGCCAGATGTGTGTCACTGTTAATGCTCAGAGTTCCCCTTGAGCATGGACCTGGCCTTCCTCCCTCCGTGCTTTGTCAGGTGAGACTGATCTGATACATCTGTGAGTCCTGGAGATGGCATCTATTTGGCCCCAGAGTCTGCTTTCTAAACCTAGGCCTCTGTCCCAAGTTGGCATGGTCTCCACCTGCTCCACTGGCCCTCCTCTGTTTTCTTGTAACAACTGTTAACACGTATTGAGGACTCACTGTGTGTCCAGAGCTGTTATTATCTGTATGTCAGAGATGAGGAAACTTGGACCCAGTAGGGTTATAAGTCCCAAATAACAGAACCAGGACATATCAGAAGGAAATGAACCCTGACTCCAAAACCTCTGTTCTTACCCACAACACTGGACTGTCTTTCAACACCACGAACACCATTAACATTGCTACCCTACTAATACTTTAAATCTGAATAGTGATCGCAGTTTACACAACATTTTAACAGAACTAAGAAAATGTATCATTGAATCCAGTGTTGAAAGAGCATCAGGGGCTAAACTCAAATTCAACAAGTATTTATATACTAACTGATTTTAACATTTTTCCTCATCTACAATTTCACAAATACTGCCTAAGACTCATTGTTTGAATCAAAGCAAGAGTATGCCTTATTTCACTTCGCAATTTTACAGTTTTCCAAACATCTCCACATATACTACAATATTTGAACTTTACAAAATTCCTTGAAGCAGAAAAAAATGGAAACAATTATTCCTATATTTCAGATGATAAAACTGAGGCTGTAAAACGTTGAGACACAGCTTGAACTAAGGTCTCCTGCCTTGTAATCTTCTATATAGCATGCTGTCTATCAATGGACTCATTTGGGGATAATATATTCATAATAATTCAGCCAATTTGGCAAGTGCTGTTCTGTAATCTCTGTTATAAAAGGCAGCATGCCACTTTTCCTTCATCGAGCTAGAATCAATTTCTAACAAGACTGTTCTCCAACAGAAGTGTTTCTGCGTTGCTTTGAATGATAGAATGAAATATTCAAGCAACTGGCCTTACGTGCAACACATATGCAATGAAGGTGAGGAAATGACCCCAGACTCTTTTCGGTATCAACGTTCTTCATTTAATCAGGAGATCGAGATGGTCATGGGGTGAGTATTTGGACTAGATCCCTGTCTCCAGAAACAGCACGGTCAAGGCAGGAGATCTGCTCTCCTCCTCGCTAGAATTACAGGAAGGAAGGAAGATTTCAGCTCTCTGGTAGGCATCCATCCCAAAGACTTCACTTCCCTTTGTGTTTTCACAGCCAGGAAATCCCTCATCAGATTGAAACAAATCCCTTTCTCTTCTCTAAGCCCTCATCTTGCTCTGTTTTCTAGGAGGAGAGGGAACAGCTGCTTATTCCTAAGAAGCAGCAACCAACCCCTGAAATCTGTCCACCCCAGCACGCTGTGGGATTCCAAATATTTTAGTGTCAGACATCGGAGTGTTAATTACTTTACCGTGGCTCCCACATCCAGGCTGATGGGTGCAAAGCCAAGCTGGCCCGAGCTAAGCATTGCAGGAAGAGAAAGCAGAAAGCAGGTTCTGGCATCGCCGGAGGGTCCTAACATCACCCAGGTTCTCACACATGACTTGTTTGTTACCATCCACCGCTCTACTCCAGGGCTCGGCACCCACCACCATCCACCCCCAGACACCTGTGTCTGCAAAGACACGCTCAGGTACACAAAAAAGAAACTCTAGGTTTGACCTTTCACTCACTCTCTCAGCTCCTCTCCCACCTCATTGCATCCCACCTTGATCCATTAATTTCCTCTTGGATGTTGAAATGTTCCCTTAGTCTAAAACTTGTCTTATCTAGTTTCTTTCCCATAGCCAGGGGTTTTGGGGTAACAGCTTTGCACAATAAGCATAATACTTTCTCACATAGCCCATGTCATTTCCCCATGGTGTACAATGACTGGGAGAAGCACAGTCTGTATCATACATTATTAATAGGAAGACTTAGGGAGTAATCATTGCAAGACAAACACCCCATAGCAAAAGAAAATCTTAGAAGTTGGTCCTTGGTCCCCTCAGTGGGTGGGCATTTAGCTGGAACTAGCATTCTTGCCTCAGAGAAGGCACTGGCAACCCACTCCAGTACTCTTGCCTGGAAACTCCCATGGACGGAGGAGCCTGGTGGGCTGCCGTCCATGGAGTCGCAAAGAGTCAGACATGACTGAGCGACTTCCCTTTCACTTTAAACTTTCATGCATTGGAGAAGGAAATGGCAACCCACTCCAGTGTTCTTGCCTGGAGAATCTCAGGGACGGAAGAGCCTGATGGGCTGCCGTCTATGGGGTCGCACAGAGTCGGACACGACTGAAGTGACTGAGCAGCAGCAGCAGCAGTATTCTTGCCTGGAGAAACCCATGGACAGACACCTGACAGGCTACAGTCCATAGGGTTGAAAGGAGTCGAACACAAATGAAGTAACTGACCACACACAGAGCATAAATATAGTTGTCATAATATCCGTTATAGTAAAGATACGATCTAATTTTATCATATGTAACGATCTAACAAATACAAATGATAAAAATAAAACACTAGATCATTAAAAAATAAGTCTCATTAACCAGAGATAGTTCTGGACCCCAACTACTATTTCTACTGGGGGACTAACAGTACTTGAATCCTTGTCTCCCTGTTGGGAAAGTGACAATTAATAAGATGCGTGCTCTGTCTTTTGGAGAAGGCAGTGGCCCCCCACTCCAGTACTCTTGCCTGGAAAATCCCATGGACAGGAGCCTGGTGGGCTGTAGTCCGTGGGGTCGCTAAGAGTCAGACACGACTGAGCGACTTCACTTTCACTTTTCACTTTCATGCATTGGAGAAGGAAATGGCAACCCACTCCAGTGTTCTTGCCTGGAGAATCCCAGGGACGGGGGAGCCTGGTGGGCTGCCATCTCTGGGGTCGCACAGAGTCGGACACGACTGAAGCGACTCAGCAGCAGCAGCAGCAGCTCTGTCTTTAACGCTTTCCGTTGTGTTCCTCTCCATCTTGCCAGCAACCTCAAACACAGATCCGACGTGGTAAATTTTGGATTTTAGACTCGTGCATTCCTCCTGGGGGACTTGAGGACTTCAATCCACATACTCCTGCTCTCCGTGCTCCTCTGGAGTTCTTTGTGGACCTTAAGAAAATCTGTACTCTGCTCCTTCTGCAAATGAAACTATCAGGAATACGCAGATCCTGGGCTCCTGTCCCTCATCACCTGCCCCCCACACACTCCCAGTGAGAGCTCTAGATCAGGGGCTGTCCAGTGGGACTTCTAATAGGCTTTTCGGTGGCTGTTGTTTTTTAATGTGGACCTCTTGTTCAACATTGTAAATTTGTTACAACATTGCTTCAGTTGTATGTTTCAGCTTTTCGGCCTCCAGGCCTGTGGGATCTTGGCTCCCCAGGGTCAGCCCAGCACCCTCTGCATTGAAAGACGAAGTCTTGACCACTGGACCGCCAGGGAAGCCCCTCTAAATAAGGCGTAGACCATTCCACAGAAGAGAGGGGCCATAACCTTCTAATCACACACACAGCAGCCCTCAATGGGGGAAAAACTCCCCAGAGAGCCACCAAAACCTGTGTGTATCACCGACTTGAGCAATTACTTACTGTTTTGCAATTAAACTCACTCAGGAAAATGGAATCATTACTGTGAGGAGCAGCTAACCAGCAAAGGGCCAGAGTGTGCTTTCAGCCATATGGCAGGCAATTCCCAATGATGTCGACAGAGAATTGCGCATGAGCGACTGAGAGGCAAGTCTCATTCCTGGGAGAAGCTCTGAAGTTTCACTATCGCAAAGGGAAGCAGGAAAGTGTAGGGACTGAGTGTGGCTGTATGAAGCCATCATTTTTATGCAAACAGACAGACTAAGCTCGCACCCAGTTCATTATAGTATATTCTTTTATCCTGTCCAAGTTTTAGGGGAGGTAGGAGAGAGTACATCTTCTGCAAAAGCTTCCTTTTAACATTTCTTTCAGCACATTGATATTCTGCTCGCAGCAAAGAAACACTCAGGAATAGTATCTGTTTTGAATTAGTGAGTAAAGATCCTTAATATGCTAAGAATCGTGCTGATGGAATGCACAAGGTCTAAAATGCAAAATGTAACACATGGGCTCCGTGTTTGAGGTTGTTGGTAAGATGGAGAAGGAACCCACGGAAAGCAATAAACACATGTGCTCTTAACTGGTGTCACTTTCTCAAGAAGGAGACAAAAGGATTTCTTAGAACAAGTCTTGCCATCAGCCTCCACACAGACAGGTAGGAAGGTATAAAGGTCAGAGGATAGTGCCAGCCCTGGTGCAGATATGCTTGGCCTGGGTCAAACCCCACACAGCAGGTTAAGTAAAAATCATCAGCCATGTGTCAAAACATTCCAGATTTTCACTCACTGGCATGAAACAAAGCCTCTGACGTAAGGGCTGGTTTTATAAAGGCTGCGTGTGGATTATAAACTCAGAGCGGAAAGACGTTGCTTCTTGCTTTTATTTCACTCCTGTAGGTTCCAAGTATGTGATTGCTTCAACCATCCCATAAGAAGGAGGGATCCCAGTGAGAAAGCAAGTAAAAGGAAACACAAAGTCCAGAAAAGGTGGGAGATACAGGAGAATCCTTCACTGGGTTCATTGCCTGGCGGAGAGTGAGCTAACCAGGGGTGACGACCACAATCAGAGTAATCCCAATAATAACAGTGATAATAACAGCTAACACCCACTGAGTGCTCTCCGTGAGCCATGCACTGAGTTAGGTGCTCTACACACGTTACCTGCTGATTGCATCCTCTCAAATTCATCCTATGTGAATTTCAGCTTCCCTGCATAGTAGGCACTACTGTTGCTTCCATTTTACAGATGAGGAAAGTGAGGGTAAATGATGCAGGAGAGGAGATAAAAAGTAGAGAGATCAGTTAGGAAGGAATGGGAATGGACAGGAAAAGTAAAGGATGGTCATTGAGTGGGAGAGTCTGGCCAAAATTTGCAGAGGAGGGGATACGTCCCCAAGGTCAACAAAGGCAGATGGGTACCACGGATCCCAGCAGCCAGGCAGGGTCCAGGGTCTGGATCATTAGTGGATGAGGCAGCCAGCCCAGTGATCCGTGGTAGCAAGCTCTAATCACAGGCACAGAAAACACACATATTGAGCAGCGGCTCTTTCATAGTTCCTGCTGCATAAGATTCTTATAACCACCCTGAGGTACAAACACCAGGACAGAGGTTCAGAAAGCACCTCACCTAAGCTGCCATCCTTGGGAATCCGTAGAGCTGTCACTCAAGGAACTGTTCAAGCTCAAGCCACCTGTTAAACGCAGCTGCCTCTCAGGGTTGCTTAACCAGCACCTGAGGTTCTTAGTTCTTGAAACATTCACACATTGACCACTTGGAGTATGAACCAAAGTCCCAGAGCCCAAGAGACCCACTGAATAAGGAGGGAAGACCATTTCCACGATGGGATGGACGGTTACCTCCAGTAACCGATTGATGGTGGCAGGGGCAGGCTTGAAGGACAAAGCAGAGGTCAAATCAGCAAACTGCAAGGAGTGAGACAGGAGGCATGCCGGGTGATGATCATGTGATAGAGGAAGAGAGGCCATAAGGATTGGAATGAAGCAAGAGGCCTGGTATTCAGTTGGCCCATCACACCCACAAACAGCCTCAGTTGCCTCTGTAGCACTGAACAGGCAGCAAAAATGGCACTGTCCGTAGAAAGGAAGGGGCTCTGTGTCCTTCAAAATTCCCTCCCTGGATGCTCCAGATGCTGGGATTGTAGACAACAAACTTGAGCCTCCTTTGAACTCTAACCCCTTGGGATGGTCAAGACTCAACTCAGTATCTTTTTCCTCTACCACTAACATCCTTCCCACTTAATGTGATGTGGTGTCATCCCCAGGACCTTATTCAGATGCTTCTTTTTAATTCACTCTCAGACGCAATCCTGAGGTCAGACACTTTGCATGCATCGGACTGCAGCTCACAATTCTCCTCTGTCCATGGAATTTTCCAGGCAAGAATACTGGAGTGGATTCTTTTACCACTGTGCCACCTGGGTAGCCCCAGACACTCTGAGGCAGATCCAAACATCTAGAGCATTCTATCATGTTATTAATTGTGTTATTAAAAGCTTCCTCCCAGCGATGTGTCCCCCAAATCCTCAGAGGCTTCCAGCCTCTGTCTCACCTCAGATATAGGTAGATGACCCTGTTAAACTGCCAGGTCTAATCACCAGTTCATATTCTAACCTCTTCTCTAATTTAAAAGATTGCTCATTTTGGTTCTTTTTTATTTCCCTGCTTCCATTCTTTCTTTTCAGCAAAATGAGAGGTTAAGGCCTAACCACCTTAGTGGTCTCAGTGCCGCTAATAATGAGAAAACCATTGGTTATTTTTTTTTCTAAAGATAAGAAGGGAGCAGTCTTTCCAAATAAGGAAACAGAAAGGCTTTCCAGAGGGAGCAGGTGGAAAAGCGGTAAACGGGACAACAGTGTAGCAACTCCACTTGGGTTTGCAGCTTCTTTCCTGTGTCCCTTTGAAGCCGACTGGACTGAAAGCATTTGTTTCTTCATGAGAATAGAATGTTTGACAACTAATTAAACCCAGGTTTTGACCTTAGGCTTGAACAAAGTTTGTGCTCATGGAGTACAGAGCTGGGTTTGAAACAAGGGGAGGGGAGTGTGGCTACCATAAACATGGTTGGGGATTAGAAATGGCTGTTGATGTTCTGGTTTTCAAGAGTGGACGCGTGCCATACACTAATGGTCAATTTGCCTCTTTTTAAAATGCACTGACCATACGAACCTTTTTTCACCTCATTTAATTGTGTGCTGGTGTTTCAAAAGGCACTTCCGAATGCAGTGTGGTTCAAGGTCCTGACTCTGAACTGTTTAGAAAGCTAACTCCCCCATCCACCTGTCCGCTGCCTCTGGCCTTGCCTCCCAGTAGGCTTGCTTCAAGCTGGCAGCCAGAGTGAGCCTTTTAAAATGGGACAGCTCAGGTCACTCTGTGCTCACAAATCAGCCAGCGATGTCTCTTTATCTGTCAAAGTAAAATCCAGAGTCCTGGCTAAGACATCTGTGGCCACCCAGTCTTATTCCCACCTCATCTCTCTCTTTCTCTCCCACTTTCTCTCTGCCCCTATACCTCCGCCTTGCATTTCCTGAAACATCCTCACTGCCCATTCTGTTGGCCTTCTGCAGGGAATGCTCTTCGCCAGGTTTCAATGTGATTTACTCCTTCACCCCTTTTAGATCTGGACACAAGTCCCCTTACTAGTGAGGCCTTTTCTAATCACTCTACTAAAAACGGCAAGCCCCAACCTTCCACAGCCCCTACACACACACACACACACACACCCATGCATGCACACACATACCTTTTTGTTCAAGATTCAGGGGTTCCAGTTGTGTGCCCCACGGAGCCCTCTGCACCCCTGTTAAAGCTCTAAAATCTAGAAAAGGCACCTTTGCAGAGCTCTTAGGGGCTTCCTGCTGGCTCTGTGGTAAAGAAACTGCCTGCAATGCAGGAGACCCAGATTTGCTCTCTGGGTCGGGAAGATCCCCTGGGAAAGGGAATGGCACCCCACTCCAGTACTCTTGCCTGGAGAATCCCATGGACAGAGGAACCTGGCAGGCTACAGTCCATGGGGTCGCTGAGGGTCGGACACGACTGAAAGACTTCACTTTCCCTTTTCACTTTCATGCATTGGAGAAGGAAATGGCAACCCCCTCCAGTGTTCCTGCCTGGAGAATCCCAGGGACGGGGGAGCCTGGTGGGCTGCCGTCTATGGTGTCGCACAGAGTCAGACACGACTGAAGGGACTTAGCGGCAGCAGAGCGACCAACACTTTCACTTTCCAGAGTTCTTCATAGCATTGGCTTAAAGGCTTCCCTTCAGGTCAGCTCCTCAAAGACAGCATCTATGGAGGGGACCCCAAAGAGCCATCTGCTTAGCCCCCCTCTTAGTCTCCTCTCCAGGAATTTGGATTTTGAACAACAAAAATAAAAAGCCCAGGCTACATTTGGGTGGCTGGGTCTGCAATATCATCTCCCACCGATTTGTGAGTAACAGAGAAGAACAAAGCTCATGCCCAGAGAGGAACAAAGAGGAAAGGCCGTTCCAAGGCATCACCCACCTTGCACGGGTGAGACACCCCAATATTCTAAAGGAAGCTTCTCTTTTCTGTTAAGTTAGTTTGAAAAAGACAGGCTATCTTTTTCATCTCTGCATCCAAAGTGCCTGACATCAAATAGATAATAAAATATCCAGAACAGAGTGCATGAGCAGATGAACGGATACATGAGCGGGGCAGTGCGGGCCGCGGGGCTGTCACTTACAGAGCAGGACACTGAGAGACATTGGAAGACAGCTCTGTGACGAGGCAGTGATACTGGTCTTAAGAAACCCGCAGAGAGAGGCTCACAGTAAATATCACAACGAGGGCAGTCCATGCAAGTGTGGGAGGACCTGACTGAGAAACAAGTTCCAGTCCCATCGGATGTCTTGAAGTCAGCCATGCTGCTGGCTAGCAGCGCCCCAAATGCAGCCCTAAACCAGCAAACCCCAAGTGAGAGCACAGGGCCCTACACGGAATTCTGTCCTGAATTTCCTTCTTCCTTTTTTTTTTTTTTTCTTTAATAATCAAGGAGTTACATTTAGAAACAGACACTTTCATTCCATTCATCTTAAAGAAGGCTGAGTGCCAAAGAATTGATGCTTTCAAAATGTGGTACTAGAGAAGACTCTGGAGAGTCCCTTGGACGGTAAGGAGATTCACATCAGTCAATCCTAAAGAAAATCAACCCTGAATATTCACTGGAAGGACTGATGCTGAAGCTGAAGCTCCAGTATGCAAAGAACCAACTCATTGGAAAAGATGCTGATGCTGGGAAAGATTGAAGGAAGGAGGAGAAGGCGGTGACTGAGGAGGAGATGGTTGAATGGCATCCCCAGCTCAATGGACATGAGTTTGAAAAAACTTCAAGGGATAGTGGAGGACAAGGAAGCCTGGTATGCTGTAGTCCATGGGGCCACAAAGAGTCAGACACGACTTAGCGACTGAAAGACAAAAACACCTTCCCTGGAGACCTCAGACACTGTTTATCTGAACGTGGCAACGATTTTTCCGTAAGTCAGCTAGTCTGTCAACAATAAGATTCAGTTTCTATTTTGCACCAACCATTGTGAAAATGTGTAAAAGAAGTAAAATATGTCCTCCTGTCCTGAATTTCAAGTGATGCATCACACTGTCCCGGTGGCCATGCCTCTGATGCAGGGACGCAGTCACTTGGAGGACAGTTGTCTCAGTAGCAGAGAGTGGATGGAAGTTGGAGGTCTCCTTTTAACCCTGGTATGTGGTACCCAGTACGTGAGGTACTCTCTGCAGAACACTTCGGGGAGCCCGGCTCCTAGTAAGTGCTCGATGAAGACGGCTTAGCCTGTCTCAGCCTTGGTTTCCTGTCAGTAGATTGAATTAAATTGGACCGGATGCTTTCTAAGGTTTTTCCCATTCTAAATGTGTATGATTTTTATCAGTCACAGCAGAGTTTGGGGGCATAGCTTTGGGGCATCCTCCGTTGTCACCCAATCAAGGCTCTGCCCAAATCAAAACCTGCCAAGGAAACAAACCCCCAAGGGGACTGAAGAAGCAACATCACGGATGGTGACAGTGATGGCAGTGTTCTTCTGCGGAGTTAATGGTCGTTAGCTGGTCTCCGAGCGTCCCCCAAGGACCTCTGCTGCTAATTAGGAAAGATGTAGCGAGAGGCGTTGGGGTCCCCAGGGCCCCCCTTTTCATAATTTCTCATGACTCCTGCTTCTTTGTGGTTGATGCTCCATCCCATTAGTGCAGGCTGCTCTCCTTCTTTCTGATTGATGGGAATAAAGTAGGACAAAGACAGCGAGAGGAGCCAGTGAGCCAGGGTCCCCGGGCAACACCTCAAGTGCCATCCCCCAAAGGTGAGCCCTTATCACCAGAAATCTCCCAGCAGAATCTAGGTGCTCACTGGGAAACCTGAACTTGACCCATCTTCATTTCCTCAGTATTTGTTGAGGGCCTCTCTGTGTGCCAGGCGTGTGTAACTAGGCACCAAACTTATAAACAAGCAATTAGCACAGCATAGTAAGTGCTTTCATAACTAAACAGAAGGGTGTTGAAATCTCCTTGCTCTACAGGAGAAGGTCACGTGCATGCATGCCAAGTCCCTTCGTCTTCTCTGACTCTTTGCGACCCCATGGACGGTAGCCAGCCAGGCCCCTCTGTCCATGGGATTCTCCAGGAAAGAATACTGGAGGGGGTTGCCATGCCCTCCTCCAAGGGAACTTCCTGACCCAGGGATCAAACCTGAGCCCCTTACATCTCCTGCATTGGCAAAAGGGTTCTTTACCACTAGCGCCACCTGGGAAGCCCGGAGAAGGTCCAGAGCAGGAAATTTCTGATCAGGGCTGAACAGGCTATCTGAGGACTTGATGAAGGCCAGCTTCATCTGGTCTGACTCAGTCTCCCTGGTCTACATACCAACTTTCTCCTTCTCCTTCTCCCTGCAGCCCTTGTAAACTGAGGTCCTGCCACACCTAGGACAGGAGCCCAAGCAGGGAATGACAGTGTAATGGTAAATACAGTGCTGCAGTCGCAAAGAGTCAGACACGACCTGGTAACTGGACAATGGTAACTGACCACTCCTCCCCTAGATCCGCTCTCCACATTTCTCCCCACCCCACCGCCTTTCCCAGGAGACTGGCCACCGTGGACTCCATCGATGGGGTTCTCTGGCTCCCTCGAAGTAAATCAGGAGCCTGCAGGGCAGGAGGAGGGAGAGGTCAGCTCCCCTGACCAGCTCCCTGCCCAGCTGTGTGCCTCCCCAGCACCCTCCATGCTGGGCGATGGTTGTCAGCACTGGTTCCTCCACCCAGGTCGTTGTTCAGTTGCTCAGCCACGTGCAATTCTTTGTGACCCTATGAAGTGCAGCACACCAGACTCCCCTGTCCTTCACCATCTCCCAGAGCTTGCTCAGACTCATGTCCATTGAGCCACTGATGTCATCCAACCATCTCATCCTCTGTCGCCCCCTTCTTCACCCAGGACCACACTCCTGTTGCACCAGCTCAGGAGTGCAGACTTCTGGGACCACCCTTGCCCCTGAGCCTTCTTTCTGCCGTCACCAGCCCAGTGTACCTGACCACCTCACATCAGTCCCCTTAGCCCAGCCTACGTCTGTGTAAATGGCCTTGTCACTCCAGTCTTTCTAGCTTCTTCTTTGGAGGGTGCCATCTGTTTCCTGCCGGGACCTTGCCTGAGACAGATGTTGACATAAATACTTTGAGACTAAAGGATTTAGATCAATCCCAGAGTTATTTCCCTGGTGGATCCAATGTTTTATGGAAGGTCTCATTGGTAAACTTAAAAAAGAATTTTGCAAATGAATATCTAAGAAATCTTTCGGTATTTTTTTCCCCCTAGAAGGCTTTCAGGAAATTTCAAAAATCCCCTGGAATTTGATCCCCCTAATTCTGGGAGGGAATCACTGTTCAAATTTACTTAGTAACTGCAAAAACTCACCCGCAAGAAACCAAGTACAAATGTCTCACTCGGCTATTCAGGACCCATTATAATTAGGCACTTACTGACCCACCTCCCTGGCTTGATTCTTTCCTCCCAGTCTGCCCCTCTCAGACCACAGTCCCTAGATACTGCCTCTCCCTTTGGCTCATCCTGGTCCCTTCGCCTGGCATATTCTGTCCCCTCCGAACATCGCTTGCCTCCCATTTCTCCTGTTATTGGAGTCCTAGCCATTCCTTGAAGCCCAGTTCAAATCTCCCTCCCAGTCTTGCCTAATTCTCTACTATTTCTGGCCTTCAACCCATCCACCTCTTGTTCTCTCTCTCCTCTGGGCTCCTGAAGCATCTTTATTTTATTTTTTAATTAACACTGACTAAAACTGGCTTTGGGCTTCTCTCGTGGCTCAGTGGTAAAGAATCTGCCTGCCAATGCAGGAGACACGGGTTCAGTCTCTGATCCAGGAAGATCCCACACGCCACGGAGCAAACCAAGGCCACGCCCCACAGCAGCGAGCGTGTTGCTCTAGAGCACAGGAAGCGCAGCTACTGAGCCTTCGCACCGCAGCTACGGAAGCCCACGCGCTCTGCAGCCTGCGCTCTGCAGCAAGAGCAGCCACTGTGATGAGAAGCCCACGCACCACCACTCGGGAGGAGACCTGCGCCCTGCAACCAGAGAAAAACCCACGCAGTGACAAAGACCCAGCACAGCCGAACAGTAAGTAAATACACATTTTTTAAATGGTCTCCCTTGGGCAAATACAGTTCTATTTTTAACACATATAGATTCACAAACAGCTCCATCCCCCACAAAACCCCTCGTGCTATCCCTTTACAGCCATGTATACATGTATATGTGTTTCTTCATACATGTGGAAGTAGTGGAAGTGAAAGCGTTAGTTGCTCAGTCGTGTCCGACTCTTGTGACACCATGGACTGCAGCCCGCCAGGCTCCTCTGTCCGTGGAATTCTTCAAGCAAGAATACTGGAGTGGGTAGCCATTCCTTTTTCCAGGGAAACTTCCTGACTCACAGACCAAGTATGTATATAGAGAAAGATTTATTATAAGGAATTGGCTCACATGATTCTGGAAAACAGCAAGTCCCTAAATCTGTAGGGACTGTCAGCCAGCTGGCATCCCAAGAGAGCTGTTGGTGTTCATCTCATCCAAAGACCAGTAGGCTCAAGACCCAGGAACGAGCTGTTATTTCAGTTCAAGGTCAAAGCAGGAAAGGCCCACATCTTAGTCCAAAAGCAATCAGGCAGGAGGAACTCTCCTGCTTAGAGGAGGGTCAGCCCTTCTGTTCTATTCAGGCCTTCAACTGATTGGATGAGGCCCACCCACAGCAGGGAGAATAATCTGCTTTACTCAGTCCACCAACTTAAATGTGTTGTTGCTGTTTAATTGCTAAATTGTATCGGACTCTTATGTGACCCCTAGGACTGTAGCCTACCAGGCTCCTCTGTCCGTGGGCTTTCACAGGCAAGAATACTGGAGTGGGTTGCCATTTCTTCTCCAGGGGATCTTCCTGACCCAGGGATTGAATCCGTATCGCTGGCCTTGGCAGGCAGATTCTTTACCACTGAGCCACCATTTAATCTCATTCAAAAACACCATCACAGAAACACCCAGGATAATGTTTAGGCTTCCCTCATAGCTCAGTCAGAAGAGAATCTGCCTGCAATCTGGGTTCAGTATTCTTGCCTAGAGAATCCCATGGACAGAGGAGCCTGGCAGGTTACAGTCCATGGGATCGCAAGAGTCAGACATGACTTAGCCACTACACCACCACCATCAATGTTTGACCAAATATCTGGACACCCTGCGGCCCAGTCAAGCTGATGCGTAGAATTAATTACTGTGATCGTCCAAGTGGAATCAGATAGTATGTGCACTTTTGAGAATGAGTTCACTCAGTGTAATGTATTTGAGATCCATCCAATCTGTTGAGTGTATCTATAGTTCATTCCTTTTCACGGCACAGTGGTATTCACTGTGCAGCCACGGCACAGAATGAATCGTTTTTCTCTTCATTTACTCATGCAAGGATATTTGTGTTATTTCCAGTTTGGGACAATTATGAATAGATTTGTATGTATAGATTTCTGTATGACTATAAATTTTAATTTCTCCATGATAGCCTGATGGTGGGATTGTTAAGTCATGTGATGAGCATATTTCATAAGGAGTTGCCAAAGTGTTTTCCAGAATGCCTATGCCATTTTGCAGTCTTACCAGCAGTGCATTAAAGTTCTAATTATTTCCCATCTGAGGTACCGGTATTGTCAGTAATTTGCTTTATTTTTTTCCTTAATCATTCTAATAGGTATACAGTGATAGCTCATCATGGTTTTAATTTGCATTTCCCTAATAGCTAATGATCTTAGACATTTCTTCAATGCTTATTGACTTCCATATATCCCCTTTGGTGAAATCTCTGACCAAGTCTTTTATGAATTTTCTAACTGGATTTGGGTTTCTTTGGTTGTTTTTTTTTTTTTTCACCCGAGTGTTGAAAATTCTTTATATGTTCTGGATACAAATCATTTGTCAGATATGTGATTTGCAAATATCTTCTGCCAATCTGTAGCTTGTCTTTTCCAACTTTACTTTTCACAGAGTAAAAGTTCTAATTTTACTGAAACCACATTTACCAGTATTTTTCTTTTTTTGAATCATGTTTTGGTGTCAGGACTAAAAACTCTTATCCAACCCAGGTAACAAGGATATTCTCTTATATTTTCTTCTAAACATTACACAGTTTTACAGTTTACTTTAAATAGATTATCTCTCCCTTCTGAGTTAACTTTTGTATAAGGTGTAAAGTTTAAGTCAAGACTCATTTGCTTAACTTTGTTTACAGATGTCCAATTGTCCCAAATTCATTTATTGAAAAAAAAAAAAAAAAAAGCTCTCTCTCACTGAATTCCTCCAAACAGTTATCCAAAATCAACTGGCCAAATTTGTGTAGGTTTATTTCTGTATTCTATTCCCTTTCATTTTTACATTTATATTCCTGTTTTCATTTTTCAGTACCTGCTTTGTCTGGTTTTGTATAAAGGTATTCCTGGCCTTATAAAATGAGTTAGCAAATGTTCCTCCCTCTCTGCTTTTAGAAGACATCATACAGGATGGATTTTTATTTCTTTACACTTTTGGTAGTATTATCCAGTGAAACCTTCTGGTCTTAGAGATTTCTTACAGGAAAATGCACTGCAGTTTGGAGCAAAGCTTCTTGGTATGAAAAGAGTGTGCGCTTGCCTGGCCCTCCACTCTGGATATGTTTCTTTCAGGCGTCTCATAGGGTAGGGTCAGGGGAGGCTGTGGTGGGAAAAACTTTTAGGGGTTCCGACACTGAGCCCCTAGCCATCATTCTAGACTCATGCAGAGCTGTGTTGCAGCCAGTGATCAAGAGGCCACCAGGAAGACTCCATAGTCTCCCAAGAGGGGCCATAATCTGGGTCACTCCACCCATCAAAGCAGCCAGGTAACAGGCCCCTTGGCTTAACTAAAATTTAAGCTTGTGGAGTTAGAGAACAGTTCAGCTGAAAATGTCTCAGGAGCTCCCGCAGTTTAGTCCATCCATGTAGCAGGCTTTCTGGTCACTGAGCCTATAAATGTTGATGTCATGATAACATGAGTCTTCTGAATGCAGTAGCAAAGCCTAGCTCAAGGCCCTGAGTCTCTGACTCTTCACCCGCTTCCCCCCCACCCCACCCGCTGCTGTCTCCTCCTTCTTACCAGATTGAGCCAAACCCTAAACCAAATCATACAAGCAAACCACAAACAGCTCAAAGAACTCTAAATCATTTATTTATTTATTTACTGGCCATGTGACATGCAGGGTCTTAGTTCCCCCACCAGGGATTGAACTCAGGCCCCTGCAGTGGAAGTGCAGACTCTTAACCACTGAACCACCAGGAAAGTCCCCCCAGATCACTTTTATCCTGATGGCTGTCATAAAATTATCAACAAAACTCTAAAGCATAATTTTAAATAAATTATCTTAAATTCCATTCAGCTTCTCTGAAGTACAGGAAGAAATTAAGTTAAAAAGTGAAGAAGCATTCTTAAAAAGCATCCCTACAGTGTTCTTTTTAAAGACTTGATCAAAATTTATTAAGTTTCAATTACCTGTGAAGCATATAACTGGTTCCTCTGATGGATACAAAATAAGCAACAAGCATGGTCAACCTTAAGAGCATTCACTCTGGTATGAGGACAGACTTGGGTCTTCCCTGGTGGTTCAGATGGTAAAGAATCTGCCCTCAGTGCGGGAGACCTGGTTTCACTTCCCTGGGTTGGGAAGATCCCCTGGAGAAGGGAATAGCTACCCACTCCAGTATTCTTGCCTGGAGAATTCCACGGACAGAGGAGCCTGGCAGGCCAGACAGTCCATGGGGTCGCAAACAGTGGGACACAACTGAGCAACTAACACACAGACTTGGGGCCAGTGCTTAAAATTCAGAGCTTGTGCTCACGCGCTGTGTGATTCAGGTTCTAGATATGAGGACAAGTTATTAAGAAATCTAAGGCTCAAAGGAAAATCTGTGAAACTGGGTGATAATCCCCTCAGGGTGTTTGGGGAAGAATAAAATAAAATCACTTGTGTGAAAGCAATTTAGCACAGTGTCTGCACATGGAGGGTCCTTGGTCAATATCAGCTGGTCAGATGGTTACATGGATGAAGGCTTGCATCAATCAGCTTAATATCCAGTTGGAAAACCAAGAAAAATCTAAATCAAACAATGAGGAAATAACCTTACATTATGCACTGGCTGTAGTACAAACTGCCTAGTGATAAGTGGAATAAAGTTAAAAAGGTAGCACTTGGCAAATTTGGCCAAGAAACACTTTTAGAAAGGAGGAAGACTTGGATAGGATCTGAAAAATGGGCACAGTTTGAATCTGTGGAGACAAAGCAGCCAGCAGTAGAACCACCAAGAATACAGGCAGAAACAGAACAAGAGGGAGCATGCGGCAGCCGCATCCATATGCAAGCCTTCACATGCCACCAGAAGTGGAACCAAACAAAATTAAAGCAGTGTGTGAAACTCAAGTGCTACTTGGCCTCTAGAGGTACCCTTAGCTAAGCCCCACGGCTCATCACACCAGGAATGACACGTATTCACAACTCCCAGCTTCAGCCTGTCTGCCAGAATCTCTCCAGGATTTCTGGCAGAAGAATCAGCCTCAAGACACAATCAGCAGGCATCCATGTGCACAGCATCTTCCGAGACTGCAAGTCTTCTCAGGCCTCTGTCTCCAACACACTCCAGAGGAAAGATTGCTTTCTCCTCTTCGAAATGGATAAGATCAATACACACAACTCTTCAAGTTAGCCAATGGAGGCAAACTGCCCTGGAGCACCCAGATAACACCTCCACTAGCACCTTGGGGTAACGGTTTGTTTATATGCCCCAGCAAGCCCTTTGCAATGGGGAAAGGAGAGGCCTTCAACCAACCTCTTGATAAATTCTAGTCATCAAGCTAGAGAATCTATTTCCTGTGGAATCGAAAAATGCTCTGTGTTAGAAAATGAAGCAGAAAAGATTTCACATTTTCAAGAGCACAGCCTCAACATTCTATAACAGACAGCATGCCTAGGTACTCAGTGTGTGTTACCTCCTTTGGCTATTACGACTTTAGGAGGTTGAGTAAATGTTCATAATTTACAGGCAGTGAAACTGATAGCACCTAGAGAGATGACATCGCAAAGCTGGAAAATGGGAAAATCGGAATTTGAGTGGGCTTGTCTAACTTAAAAGCCTGTTGGTTGCCAAGGGGGTGCGGGGAGGGGAAGTGAGGGATGGACTGAGGGTTTGGGGTTAGTAGACGCAAACTGTTACATATAGAATGGATGGAAACAAGATCCTATTGTATAGAAGAAGGAAATAGGATCAGAGTTCTAGGATAAACTGTAATCAAAAAGAATGTATAAAAACTGAGTCACTTTTGCTGTACAGCAGAAATGAACATGACATTGTAGGTCAACTTTACTTCAATAAATAAATAGATAGATAAAGAAATAAAAAGCCTATTCTGAATATGCTAAATACCAAAACAGATAATTAGGCCTGAGAAGGAGTAAGTTGCATTGCAGAGTCCCCGTCCATCCATGTCCATGAAATTTGGGGCAGTGATCTGTGAGACAGGAAGGGTAAATAAATAAATGAAAATTATGTGCAAATGTAAGCACAGGGAGGTGTGGAAGACGAGCGTTTGACACACACAAGAGGTTTGGTGACAGGGTTGTGAGATATCGTTCCTTAACATCATTACACTTCATTATTGATGCTTCACAGTCGTAAATTTTGTATTTATTTGTGGCTTTTTTTAAACACAGTCCCGTTTTGATATGAAAGTCATGCTGACAAAACAAGATTGATTAAAGTTTCTAATTATCTGTCATCACAGCATGACCAGTGGCAAATGGAATGCATTTTCTCATTTCTTCCAGAAAAAAAAAAAAAAAGAAGAAGAAAATAGAGAGAGAGCTCCTAATGCAAGACACAAAGCTCTTCTGGTTCACTCAAGTGCTGGGTGAAAACCCGCATGGCAGGACAATAAAAGGGGTAGGTGACAACCCATAGCCTTCCAGCAAAGCTGAAAGCAATCAACCCAGAGCCAAGACTAAGGACTCCAGAGTGCCCTATACAGACACCTTGTAGAATATTCTCTTCCTGTCTTTCATTTGGGTACCAAATATGGGCTTCCCTGGTGGCTCAGATGGTAAAGAACCCACCTGCCAATGCAGGAGATGTAAGAGACGTGGGTTCAAGCCCTGTGTCAGGAAGATACCCAGAAGAAGGGAATGGCAACCCACTCCAGTATTCTTGTCTGGAGAATTCCATGGACAGAGGAGCCTGGTGGGTCATGGGTCGCAAAGAGTCAGACATAACTGAGTGACTTACACTAACACACGTAACTCGGTTGAATCTGCCCTTCCTATGGTAGCCAGTCCTATTGAAATGGAAACAATCCTATTGAAATTCTACATGAGTGCCTGCTTATAGCAATACTAGTGGCTGGAACAAATAACTCAAATTATCAGTGGCTTAACACAAACAAATGTATTTCTTATCCAAGCATCAGTCCAATGCAGGAGTTCCTGACTGGCCAGCAACCTTTCACAGAGTGATTCAAGGATCCAGGCTTCTTCCATCTGTGGTTGCCCAACCTCTCCAGCCTCAGAATCCCTTCAATCCAGCCAGTGGATGGGGGAGAGATACAACTACTTTTAACCTCTTTAGCAGATAAAAGGTACTTTAGACACAATTCATGGCAGGAACACTGTGGTGCTGAAGAAGACACTTGAGAGTCCCTTGGACAGCAAGGAGATCAAACCTGTCAATCCTAAAGGAAATCAGCCCTTAATATTCATTGGAAGGACTGACACTGAAGCTCCAATTCTTTGGCCAACTGATGCAAAGAGCCAACTCATTAGAAAGGACCCTGATGCTGGGAAAGATTGAGGGCAGGAGGAGAAGGGGACGACAGAGGATGAGATGGTTGGATGGCATCACTGACTCAGTGGTCATGAGTTTGAGCCAACTCCAGGAGTTGGTAAAGGGCAGAGAAGCCTGGTGTGCTATACTCCATGGGGTCGCAAAGAGTCAGACACAACTCAGAGAATGAACAACAACAAAACATGGCAGGAACCACTCATGAAGCCTTTGGGGGCTGGTGGCCACTTCCTAGTAAAACTCTCATCCCTGGAAAAGCAGAGTTGGGTGGGTGGTGAGTCATCTTTCCACTGCCATTTCGTCTGCCCATCCATCATTTGCCCCCATCTCCTCCACACATGCATATACTGACTCCCTGCTTGCGCATCACCTCAGTACTATATCTAGTGCAAAGCACAGGAACTCAGAATGAAAACAGTCATCTCCAATCAATTTTTACAAAGTTCCTCATGGAACCATCCCCTTCCCCACCTCACCGAAAAGAGTTGTCTACCCACCATACACACAACACCTTGCAGGTAGCTCAGTGGTACAGGATCCACCCGCCAACGCAGGAGACACAGGAGACGTGGATTCAATCCCTGGAAAGGGAAGATTCCCTGGAGGAGGCAATGACAACCTACTCCAGTATTCTTGCCTGGAAAATTCTCTGGACGGAGGAGCCTGGCGGGGCTACTGCCCATGGGGTCACTAAAGAGTCGGCTGCAACTTAATGACTGGGCATGCATGCCAGCACACATACCCAGCCTACACAGTGGTGATAAAGCAGGAACCAGAGACTCACCCAAAAAAAGGAATAAACTTCCCATTCTCTCTGCTGAAGAGAGATCCAGCATTCACCAGCAATGTTCTGTTTTCTAATATTTTACACCACAGCTATAGCCCGAGAGGCAGTCTGCCTTCTGGGTAGTGACAGACAATGTTCTCTAGCTTGTCCATTGCATAATGTTTGAGTCTGGACCTGTTCAGCCTCAGATGTCCATGTTCTCACCTCACCACCCACACACAAAGCCCACAGTATATATTTCAGGTTTTTCCTAATGTTAGCACCCCTCCTTGGAGAGGACCTGATGCTGGGAACACATCCTTTTCCTCTCAGCAGAATTCTGAAAATGCTCTAAGCCAGTATCAGCAGGAAGTCATTCTAGAAATGCTCTGTGTATTTGGCAGCCTAGGTTTAAAGTTTTATAGAGTGTTTTTTATTAACTTCTTAGAGACTAAGAAGCTAGGAAACTGTATTCTTTCTTCTAGACTATGTTTGGACTATTTCATACGCATTCAAGGACTGATTAAAAACATATGCAAACATTTGGGAACGATTGGGAGCTTGGGATTAGCAAACGCAAACTAATATATATAGGATGGATAAACAAGTTTCCATTGTATAGCACAGGGAACTATATTCAATATCCTGTGATAATTTTTAAAAAAGAATGTATACATATGTGTAACTGAGTCACTTTGCTATACAGCAGAAATTAATACTTTGTAAATCAACTACAAAAAATTTTTAATTAAAAAAATGCAAATATTCTGGTAGCAAATTTCCTAGGCTCTATATGCTTATATTGCCCCTTGCGGTGGTCCCATTAAGAGTCTATGTTTGCACCTCAACTGTGTTCCTATTTATAAGCCACAATACCATCTTCTGATTTTCTTCATTGTGGCAAATCTTTGCTATTAGGCCTTTTCCCAAAAATCAAATCTATTTTCAAAGATATCCATTACCAAGTCTGGTGAGTAAAGTGGATAATCGGAGCACTGTCACACTGGGTCAAAATACAGGGTGTATTTCAGGAGGGGCACACAAGTAATCCACGTACAAGAATCCCAGGTGGAGCTCTGTAAAAATAAGCACCCCAGGTGGAAATGTGAGGATATGTTATGATACATTTATCATCTTTCACATTGTGAAAAAGGGTTTGAAGGATGCTATAACATATACTTGTGAACCCATCACACAGTTCAAGAAACAAAGCCTTATACATACATTTGAAGCCCCCCAGAGCCACTCTGCAGTGCCAGGGTCACCCCACCCCTCCACCCTCGCCCAGAGTTACCAATGTTCACCACCTGAGGTCTGTTTCCCCAGGGTGTCTTTATGCTTTTACTAGATACATATTGAAATGATACAAACCATTGTTTGGTAGATTCCTGAGCCTTAAGCAAATGATATACTATACTCACCCATGCACAACTTCCTTTTTTCAATCTTATATTTGTAAGATTTAATCATGTTGATAGATACCGCTGTAGTTCATTCGTTTTTCACTTTCATTTGGTGACCCACTGTATGAATATAATATATTTTATTTAATCTCTTCTGCTGTTGGACATTCAGTTTGTTCCTAATAGGTCATTATACATATCTGCTATGACCATGTTTGCATTTCCTTATCCTATCTATATATTTTAAGAATTTTACAGGTGTTCTTCCTGTCTACCCAGATCAAGAACTGATGCTCCAGTGTAGGATCTCAAAACGTGGTCCCTGGACCAGCAGCCTTCACATCACCCGGAAACTTGTCAGAGGTGCAGATTACCAGGCCTCCCCCCAGACTGACTGAATCAGAAACTGGAGGGGCAGAGGGTGATCTGTATTTTAACAAACTTCCCAGTTTGTAACAAGAGTCTAATGCTTGCTAACATGTAAGCAGTACTGTTCTACTCTGATGCAATGATGCCCTCGGTTTGCATGTCTTGGAACCCAAATTAAAATTTCTGAAATGTTTGTGCAGTGACTGAACATTGAAACAAATACAGAAACTCCCACTGACAGCTTCAAAGCACTAGATGCATTCTAATGTGATATACTAAGGTCTAAGGAAGAGCTTTGAAAATCATAAAGCATAAGAGAAGTTAGTAGTAGTCAATGTGGAAAATTTGTTTTAAGACATTGTTGTGCTGCTTGATAAGTCAGGACTCATGTAGCTATAGACAACAGCCAGAGAATACAGCAATACAAGGGCACAAAGTCATTTCAGTCGAGTATAAGTGTTTAAAATAACACTCAAGAGCATCTGAGGCATTAAATATATTTCTGAATGAGTTTCAGGATCATCACCCATCTGGCATGGAATTGTTTTCCTCTGTGTTTCAATGTAGGCTCTTGCTTGTCTTTTGGCTGTCTGGGCTACTTAAAATCCCATGCTCTTGAAACAAACAAACAAAAAGGCCAATCTCCAGATTTGTCGGTGAAGCATAATAGCTTTCCAGAGTAAGATGAAACAGTGAGAAGAATGGGGTTAGAACCATCTATCCACCAGGCACAGGGGCCAGGGAATTAGCCAGGTCCGTAATGAAAAGTCAGCAAACCAGTCACAGCCCAGTACTCAAAGGGCTTGGCATTCTTGTCACCAAAATTCAGGAAAACTGTTGACACCATGGGTCTTTGATGTAACTGGAGGTTCCCAGTAGATGAATAAGAATGACTTCAGGGGACTTCTCTGGTAGTACAGACAATAAGAACCCATCTGCCAATGTAGGGGACACGGATTTGATCCCTGGTCCAGGAAGATTCCACATGTCACAGGGCAACTAAGCCCACAACTACTGAACCTGTATGTTGCAACTACTGAGGCCCGTGAGCCTAGAGTCTATGCTCCCCAACAAGAGAAGCTACTGTAATGAGAAGCCCAGGCAACACAACCAAGAGGAGTCCCCACTCGCCACAACTAGAGAAAGCCCATGTGCAGCCACAAAGACTCAGCACAGCAAAAAAAAAAAAATCAAAAATCAAGAATGACTTAGGGTCACAAAAACAGAACATGGATAGAGAAATCCAAGAATCACCAGTTTTCATCTAGGGTAGGGTCTGGTCAAGACCAAGGAATGTCCCCATTCTCACTAAGGGGCTGGGATTTCTCAAAGGATTGAGGCTGAGAAGCCAGTGGAAGCTCAATTTCTAGGAGAGGGCACAGGGGGATCAAGCACAGGGACTCCGTTAGCGAATGGGAGGTGGTGTGACTCCGAGTCCAAAAGGCAGCCCTTGGTCATCCATCTAAGGATCAGAGCTGCCCACAGGATAAGTCAAAGGCAAGTCCTTGGATGGAGAGATGGGGCATCTGAGTGCTTCTGGTCTCAATCAGATTAGGCTCAAGACTGTGGATGGTGATGCAGCCTTGAGATTAAAAGACACTTGCTCCATGGAATAATAGCTGTGACAAACCTAGACAGCATATTAAAAAGCAGAGATATCACTTTGCCAAAAAAAAGTTTCTATAGTCAAAGCTATGGTTTTTCCAGTAGTTATGTACGGATGTGAGACTTGGACCATAAAGAAGTCTGAGCACCGAAGAATTGATGCTTTCAGATTGTGGTATTGGAGAAGACTCTTGAGAATCCCTTGGACAACAAGATCAAACCAGTCAATCCTAAAGGAAATCAACCCTGAATATTCACTGGAAGGACTGATGCTGAAGCTCCAATACTTTGGCTACCTGATGAGAAGAGCTGACTCAAAGGAAAAGATCCTGATCCTGGGAAAAATTGAGGGCAGGAGGAGAAGGGGGTGGCAGAGGATGAGATGGTTGGATGGCATCACCGATTCAGTGGACATGAGTTTGAACAAACACCAGGAGACAGTGAAGGAGAGAGAAGCCTGGTGTGCTGCAGCCCAAAAGAGTTGGACTCGACTTAACAACTGAACAATAACAACGGCTCATGAACATGGGCATATGAGGAGTGGACTAAGTTCTGAGTAGGAGCATCAGTAGACCCAGACGGGAGGAGCTGGGCAGCAGACCATGGGAAAACAAAGAGGAAGTCAACAGAAACTCAAAGAAAAAGATAAGTTGAATGTTTAACCTACTGTCCTATGCCTCCCTTTCCCCACGAATAGGACATCCAATCCCCTCCATTGAGGGAACAAGGTGAGTGGAGGAGAAGCCTCCTGAATTCAGGTGGTCACTGCAGGGAGCCAGGCAGAGAACAGATGTGGCAAGTCATTCTGTGCTAGAGGCTTCACAGTCAGAGCCAGGAAAGTAGCTTACTCCACAGTGAAGAATGAGATGAGGTGGCTTGAGAGAAAAGGTGAAGCCAAAATAAGCTGGGAGAAGGGAGAAGGAATAGGTTAAGGATCCAGGAAAGCCAAGAGTGAGGGAAAAGCCAGAGAAGGACAAACTGGAGAGGTGCTGGATAAACTCTGGCTACCAGAGTCTACAGTGTCACTCTACAGGAATGGACGGTGTCCTTCTGGGTCACATTCAACCAATGGGAAGAAATGGGCTTGGCGACAAAAATCCTGGGTTCAGAGAAGTGAAGAGAATAGAGTCCTCATAAGAAGCCTTCTTCCCTACCCCTCTCCCTCCACTGCCCTTGTCTCTAGGCAGGCTTCAGTTCCCAAGTAATCCAGACGGGACGGGTATACGGGACCCAGCACATCAGATACCGCTAAGAAGTTTGACAAGAGTGGAAAGGCCAGGGTTTCTTTCACTGAGTGGTAAATAAACAATGATCTAACTCACAAAGCAGATTCTCATTTATTTGCAAATCTAATTTATGCAAAACCACTAGTGACCAGAGATAGACGGTATCACCCACCCCTGAACCATTTTCTACTGTGACAACACCAGGATCTTTGGGCTCCTCTGTGTTTACTGAACTGAAATGAACCCACAAGTGGAGCCAAATGTTTGTTGAGAACTTTCTGAGTGTCGGGCCATGTGCCCTGAGGAGAGAAAAGGTGAATTAGACCCGGTTTTCTTGTCTAGACAAGGCAAGCATTGATGTCAGTGTCTTACTCCAAACTCCTCTGATTAACCAGGTCAATATTTATATCAAGTTTGGGATCTTCTTCCCTCCCTAAAAAGAGTTTCTGGTTCAGTAGTGGTTTCAACAAACTGTCAGACATTTAAAAACAGGGCAATTGCAAAAGGAGCATTTATTACTCTGTTGAAGCCTTAATAATACATTTGCTTAAGAACAAAACTGAACATTAAGTCAAGTACATTGTGGACTAGATGTAGTTAATGAACTACTAAGTGAATCCTTCCAACTGCATTTTTATCTTGAGCCCTGGGTAAACTACTTTGTATTCTTTAATCTTTTCCATCACTCACACACAGGGATTGTCAGCATGGGCCTCAAAATGGGAACACTCTCTTCCTCAATTACAAAAAAGAAAAGATTCACTCCTGTTGATTCACAACATTCTCTTTAGCACAATTCTCTAAAAGCACTTAAACAACAGTTTTGCTGCTTATCAGGCCAAATGGTTGTCTACTAACTGGCATCAATGTTTTTCCCACTTGTGCTGCCTGGCTTCCCTGTTGATAAGACATTGTGGCAAGAACCAGACCCACTGTGTGTTGAGAGACATTAGATGGGAAGTAATCCCATAACTTCTGCCATCATTTTACTTGTTAGTGAATAAGCAAATCTAAAACCAGAAAAAGAGGACTTCCTTGGTGGTCAAAAGTGGCTAAGTCTCTGCTCCCTAAGCAGAGGGCCTGGGTTTGATCCCTGGTCAGGGAACTAGATCCCACATGCCACACCTAAGACCCAGCGCAGCTAAATAAATACAATAAACAAAAATAAATATTAAAAAAATAATGAAACCTTTTACCAGCCTCTACTAAAACCAAAAGCAAGTTTATGTAGAAAGGATACACATCCTTAGATCATATGGCTAAGGAAGGCTCTGGGCTCCCTACGTAGGGGGCCTGGTTTTGTACCTGATGTGAAGAGCCAGCTCACTGGAAAAGACCCTGATGCTGACCCCATCTTCTCCTCTCTGTTGAATCTCCCTCTGCCTCCTTCTTGTAAAGACAATTTTGATGGCATTTAGGAAAGCCAGCCTGTAACCGTCTCTCCAGACTGCCCTGTTTCAAGGGCAGAAATTGGCTGGGCTGCCGCCTGTATTGGTTTGCTAGGGTTACCATAACAAAGTTCTGGGTGGCTGAAACAACAGAAATGTATTGACACATGGTTCTGGAGGCTGGAAGTCCAAGATCAAGGTATGACAGGGGCTGGTTCCTTCCAAAGACTATGAGAATATATTCCATGCCTTTGCTGGCAATCTTTGGCTCCCTTGTCTTGAAGATCTCTGCCTTCATCTTCATGTGGCCAAATTTTCCCTTTTTGTAAGAACACCAGTCTTACTCGATTGCAGGGGCTCAGCCATCTTAACAACATTTGCAAAACCCTGTTCCTAAGGATTTCAACTCAGGAATTTGAGGGGGACATAGTTCGACCCATAATAGTGCCCAAGAGCCTACTACCTTCTTGTAGATTTCTCTTTTGCTTATTCTCTGTCTTGACTTCTGTCCATCCTCAGCCTCTGGACAAGCTCTGCCTATCTTCCTGATGAGGGCAGTCCTGGCACAGATGCAGACCTGTCCCTGGCCTGCCTCCAACTGACTGCCATCTTACCCTTACCTTGTTCTGATTGCTGACCTGGAATTCTTCCCAGCTCTTGCAGCTCTCAAGCCAGTACGGAGCAGGGATTCCATACACAGTCGATTAGTTCATCGATTGGTTACCACCCAATAGGTGGATGTCCTTCTAGATCCTGACCTACCTGGGCTGCCACAAGTACGTGCATGTAAGCCCTGCTCAGCCACATCCTCAGCCATGACATTATCCGGAGGTGAGATACCAGAGAAATGACTGAGAATTCGTAATTCTTTAACTCACGCAGGGCAGGCCCAGGTTATACACGGCAGCCCAGGAAGAGAAGCACACAGTTTTCTGATCAGTCAATAAAAAAGATAAGATCACTTGCGGTCCCTAACTGACATGCAAGACTCCTGTTAGGAAAAGTAGACTACGTCTCTTTGTGGCTTCAAAGTCTGAGAAAGTCAACGTGATGGAACTCGAGGCAAGAATGCTAACAAGGAGTCCTGTTTCCAGTTTTCCTGAGGCTTTCCGGTTAAGTTCAGCTCCATAATTGCCTACTGCTGCTTGTCCATCTGCTCCCCTCCCCACTCTGTCCTTCCGTCCTTTCTTCTATCTTTATTTCAACACCATCACAAGAATTCTAGAAATCCTAACTTCAACACAGATAAATATGGGGGTGAAGATACAAGAATCACCATCCATTTTTGAGGTGTCATTATACACAAAAGGTCATGAGACAAAGATAGGATGGTAGGAAGTCCCTTTACTTCCTCTTTAAAAGATCATTTCCTTTTCTTTTTTTAACTGGTCATTTCCAATTCTTTTTACAATTGCTTTGGGCTTCCCAGGTGGTTTAGTGATGAAAATTCTGCCTGCCAGGCAGGAGACATGAGTTCAATCCCTCAGTCAGAAAGATACCCTGGGGAAGAAAATGGAAACCCACTCCAGTATTCTTGCCTGGGAAATCCCATGGACAGAGGAACCTGGCAGGCTATAGTCCTTGGGGTTGCAAAAGTCAGACATGACTTACCAACTAAAAAACAACAATTGCTTTATTAATAAAATCGCTTTGTGTTAGTTTTATACTACCAGGTGAATCAGCTATAAGTATACAAATATCCCCTCCCTCTTGCGTCTCCCTCCCACCCCAGTCCCATCCCACTCCTGTAGGTCATCGCAGAGCGCCGAGCTGAGCTCTCGGTGCTGGACAGCAGCTTCCCGCCAGCTGTCTGTTTGACACACGACAGTATATACATGTCAGTGCCTCTCCTCCAGTGTCCCATCTTCCCCATCCCCTCAGTGTCCATGTGGCGGTTCTCTACATCTGCATCTCCATTCCTGCCCTGAATGGGTTCATCTGTGCCATTTTTCTAGATACCACATATATGCATTAATACACAATATTTGTTTCTCTTTTTCTGATTCACTTCACACTGGGTGTATATCCTGAGAAAACCATAATGCAAAAGGCTATCTATCTTAAAGAATTAGCTCACGTAATTGTAGGGGCTGCCAAGTACAAAACCTGCAGGGCAGGCTAGCAGCCTGGAAACTTGGTAAGAGTTGATGTCACCGTCTTGACTGTGTATTCCAGAGGGCAGCAGGTCTGGAAACTCAGGTGCGGTTTCTCTGTCGCAATCTTGAAGCAGAATCCATTCTACTTAACTCTTCTCTGTTAAGACACACTGAGTGGATGAGGCCCACTCACTTTATGGAGGGCTTTACTGAAAGTCTATTGATTTAAATGTTATAATAGATAGATACTATGGATAAATAGGGAGATGAGATAGAGGTAGATACAGATAATGAATGATAGATGGCAGATAAAGATGATCACTAGACTGATGGACTGATAGGTAAAGATATATGACAGAGACAGATGATTAATAGATTAAAAACAGATAGATAGATAGATATCCCCTCTGGTTCTCTGAAGAGACCTGACTAATACACCTTCTAAATCACAAAGCTCTGGGGTGAGTGGGTTTAGACAGAGCTAATTCAAGACCAGCAGCAGCAACCACATTATGAAGGACAGTTGGGGGCAGGTGAAGAGCCCCCAGTGTCAGGCCCTCTGTGAGTGGCTTCACAAACACCAAGGGAGCTACTGCTCAGGCAATGTGAATAGGCCTCTCTTAAAGAGCAGGCAGTCCCCTGAGGCAGGCCTCTCAGGGACCCAAAGATGCGTTGCTAAGTGCCATCACCCCTGGGAAGGCACTCAGAGGCAGCTCCCCAGAGATCTTCCCTTGTTCAAAGGACTGACGGAGCTTCAGGGACTTGGAACTCCAGTGAGCAAGAGTACTTAGGAGCCAGGGAAAGGGTGGTGGAGAGAAGGAAGAGAAGTCACACAGTTCACATATGGAGCAAGGAAAAAAGTCTCATTGCAGGGAGGTGGTCTCTCTGATTTTTCATGCATGCCTCTGCTACCCTCTGGCCCCAGATAGAATCTGAAACACACAGTTCTGCCAGCCTCTGGGTGGGTCCCCCACGATCCTCTTCTATGCTCTCATCACCCCTCAAAAACGGGCTGCTTGTTTGATTCGAGTCTGCCTGTGTCATTGGATGGTCCTGGTTTCAGAATCTTGATTCCTTAAAAGAGGCTTAAATGGCTCCAGATCCTCAGCAGGGTCTCCCAGGACACTCGGGAGTTGACTCAGCTTCCCAGAAATGCTGTATGAAGTCAAGAGCTATTTACTAGAAGAGCCCACAAGATGGAGAAATCAGGGCTGGCTGAGAAGTCAAGCAAGTCTTCCCAAGTCACGCCTTGAAGAAAGGCTTCAATTGGAGCAGCCGAAGAATGGGATCACTGATGTCTGTTAAAGAGGCAAACGGCAGCTTGTAGGGAAAGATGGGGCAGAGAGAAGACCCACCTGCTAGGTCACAGAATGCAAGTCAGGACGTTGTCAGAAAAAAACGTGGGGCGAGTGAGAGCTCTGTCTCAGCTTTCACTCATCTACCATCACCACCTTCATCCTGAACCTCCCTCCCTGACCCTCACTTAGGCCTGATCTGGTCACTCTCAGAGTGACCTTGCTGACTCTGCACTCGCTGCAGCCTCCTTCTGACGTTTGGAATATTATCCCCGCCCAACCTCGGCTGCTCTCCATGAAAACCATGGCTCTTCATGCTGCTAGTTAGCCTCCATCTGCTTTCAAAATGCCCCTCCTGGTTCGACCTGACCCCACAACCAGGACCCCTCCGTCCACCCATGAGCGGGGGGCAGACGCCAGGGGCGGTTTGCCTGACTTCTCCACTGGACATTTTACTCCAAGCCTCCACCACCAACGGTGGGTCATTTGCAGTTTTAATAGAGATGCAAATCCAGATTATAAAAAGCACTTTTAAAAATAGAATGTCTTTGCCCGTAGAAGAAAGCATCGCACTCACACACACAGAGGGTTTGCGAAATGCCTGTTTGCAAAATAAAGCCACATCCTCCAGGCTGTGAATCATACCGTCCCCAGAAAGTGATGCCATTTTCTGTGACGGCGTGACAGGGTCCCTGAATCAGGCTGCTACAAGCCTGTTGAGAGAGTGCAGCCTTGCGGGATGAATTAAATGGTCGTTTCTACCTGTCACTAATTTCCCTTGCTGGGTGAGCAACAGCTCTATTAATCAGGAGAGACCTTGATTGGTGCGGCTTCTCTGTCTTCAGCCTCAGGTGTGCCCGGCATGGTTTGTGGAGCGCGGCAAGGGCTCTGGGGCCCGCCAGCCTGCAGGCAGCTGCTGGAGTGGGTCAGTGAATCTGATTACACTGCTGCTCTGTCCGGAGTGTCTAGCTCTATTTTTTTTCCCTCTCCCTAAAGAGTGGTGTGATTACTTTATGCCAAGCCACTCAAGGATAATTCATACTGTCAGGCAACCCTTGTGTTTGCCCATTATCCGACAGTTTGGGGCTCACTTCATATTCCAGAGTGGCGTGATATAATGTAACACGATTTGAAATACTGTAAAGCAATAACCAAAGTAACACAGTTTGACATCTTGAGTCTCAGAGGAGGCAGGCCCACGCTGGCTATGCTGGATTTCTACTTCCCGGTAGCTGCTACTTAATACTATTCGACTTTTTTAAGCATTACCTGTGCCTAAATGCAATTAGCAGGTTGAGGCATTGGAAGAGGAAATTCCTCAAACTTGATAAGAACCGTCAGTGACGCTATCAGTCCTAGGTGGAGTCTCTCTGGTGGGGATACCACATACCCACACGTATGACATGAACGGTTAGTGCGCATTTCACATCACGTGATGAGACTGCGCTCGCTCCTCTATGGGAGCTGCAAGGTTCTCTGTACGTCACACCCATCCAACCAAAGCACAACTATTTATTGTGCACCTACTATGAGTAAGATGTTCAGATGAAGGGGCTGGCATGAGAACAGGAAGTCAGACAGGGTGTGATGGAAACTATCAGCCAGCTTAGAGCAAATGTGGTTTAAAGCTTGGAGAATGAGCTGGATCAAAGCACCAAACTTGCTTGCCCCACTGATTTCTTTGTTCTTCACAGGAGCCAAAAGCAAGGGTATAGGGGCCAGAGGGGAGGTGGCTGCCTCAGCCCCTGCAGCCTGACGTTCCAGAAAGTCAAGAAAACCTGCTGCCCCAGCACAAAGGCCCAGATTTGGGTCCTGAGCCTATTCAAAGGAAAGAAACAAATTCTTAAAAACAAAGAAACTCCCCATAATCCGTTCTCCTTCTCAAACAATTACCCAGTCCATCTTTTCTTCCTCTGTGATTGTTTCAAAACGACAATGCCTGCTTTCTAAGTCCATTTCCTAACCTCCCATGCTCGCGCCAGGCCCCTGCAATCTCACTTTCATCCAGTCATTTCAGTGCATTTCTAACTACTGCTTCGTCTCCCCTGCTCCCTCACACTCGACCTCTGAGCTGCTCCTGAGATGTGGACCACCTCATCCTTCATGATACGGTCACTTCCTACAACCTGCCTCCTTCTTTCCTCTGAGACTGCTTCTAGGTCCCCTCTAGGGCTTGTTCATTTTCTCCCAAAGTACTGTGCTTGCTTGGTTCGCTGCTCTCTCTCTGCTTCGTGCTCTTTCTCAGGGCAAGCCTCTCTGTTTCCCCATGGATTTCAGTGCCCCATTTGCATTTGTTGTTGTTTAATCGCCAAGTCCTTCCAACTCTGTGACCCCATTGGCTGTAGCCCACCAGGTTCCTCTGCCCATGCGATTTCCCAGGCAAGGACATTGGAGTGGATTGCTATTTCCTTTTCCAGGAAATCTTGCTGACCCAGGGATCAAACCCGGGTCTCCTGCATTGCAGGCAGACTCTTTACCATCTGAGCTACCAGGGAAGTCTGACTCCCAAATCTTCATCTCTGACGCAAACCTGATTCCCAGTTTCCAGGCTTGGAGTTGTCCACCAGGTATCAGCTAGCTGGTATCATCTAGCTATCTGATCAACCTCCCCTTCTAACTATTGGAAGTTAAATGCTGGAAGCAGCCAATGTTCAGCTTAGGGCTCCTCAATCTCCTTCAGCTCTACTGATCCAGCAGCAAGGACTTCTTGGAGTTCCTTGAGCATGCCAAGCCCTCCTGGCTTTTCAAGTTAGAGTTCCCTGCTCTTATAATCCTGTCCTCAAGCATCACCTCCTTGAAAGTCTTTCCTTGCTGAAAGGGGCTACACAGCTTCCCATGCTTATTCTATTTCATCATTTATCACACTCAGTGGTTATTGTGTTTATATTCTTATTTGTTGTCTAGCTCCGTTTCCTCTTGGTACCACATAACTCTCTTCTCCACTAAATGATAAATGCCC